>NW_026652280.1:71436761-71647029 GCF_009828535.3 Hylobates moloch | reverse complement strand
GCGCCTCTGCCCGGCCGCCCCGTCTGGGAAGAAGTGAGGAGCGTCTCTGCCCGGCCACCCCGTCTGGGAAGAAATGAGCAACGCGTCTACCCGGTTGCCCCGTCTGGGAAGTGAGGAGCGCCTCTGCCCGACCGCCCTGTCTGGGAAGAAATGAGGAGCACCTCTGCCCGGCCGCCCCGTCTGGGAAGAAGTGAGGAGCACCTCTGCCCGGCCGCCCCATCTGGGAAGAAGTGAGGAGCGTCTCTGCCTGGCTGCCCCGTCTCGGAAGTGAGGAGTGCCTCTGCCTGGCCGCCCCGTCTGGGATGTGGGGAGCGCCTCTGCCCGACCACCCCGTCTGGGAGGTCTACCACGGAGGCCAGAAGCAATGTGGGGGCTGGACGTGGTGGCTCACGCCTGTGGTCCCGGCACTCTGGGGGGCGAGGCGGGTTGATCACTTCAGGCTAGGAGTTCGAGACCAGCCTGGCCAACATGGCGAAACATATGAAAAATACAACAGAAAAACCAACCAACCAACCCAGTGACAACAAAACAGGTCTACCCTGGAGTCATACTCTAATTTTTTCTATTTTCCTCCCTTTCTGATCCTTTATCCCACTTTCTTTTTCTTCCTCTTCCTTCTCCTTTTTCTTTGTCAAATAGAGGATTGAGTTACTATCACTGATCCATATAAAGTCCCTCTCTCATTTATTTTAATTCCCACCCCCCATTTCTATTCCCCAACTTCCCATGTGCAACCTTCCTAATATGTTTGATACGCATCTTTTTGTTTGTATGTATTTTTAGAAAATGTTTATTGTTTTTGTGTGCAAAAAAAAATTAATAAAAAAAAAAAAAGAAAAACACATCTCCTGTAGCCACAGAGCTGACGTTTCTGAAAGCCAAATCTAGAGTCTCATCCTGCAAGTGGTTGAATTATGACACAAATTGAATCCCCAACCTCACAGGAGCCTCTGCTGTTAAAGTAAGGGCAGGAATTGGGAAGGAACAGGGTCCTGAATTTTTTCTCTCTCTCCTAGTGCCTTCATATGAGAAGGACACCTAAAAATTTGAATGGGGACCTGTGGGAAGATCCTGGTGAAACTGGGGACATTGAGCTCCTAAATTCTGTGGATTCTTCTCTGCCAGTAGAAGCAAGCCTTCCACCCCATCTGAGGATATTGACTCCGCTATCAAGTGGGAACCTGTGGTGGCCTCTTCTGAGGTAGCTGTCTCAGAAGACACTGCTGATTCCTCAGGACCTACCCTAGGAACCCCTCTTTGCTTCTAGAACTATGACAAGACTCAAGTCCCTACAAGGCCCAAAAGGTGAGATACAAAGTGTGACTCAGGAGGTTCACTGAGGTCCAAAAGAACTGCATGATGGTTCCAATTTGTACAGACAAATCTTGGGAATGAGTATTAGGGTGTGGGATAATGATGCAGGGAACATGAAGTTGGATTGGGGGTAATTTATTGAGATGAGCCCACTAATCAGATCTTCTGGATTCAGTGCTGTACCTCCAGGGCTTAGAAAAGGGCTCTGACAGTTTGGTTTAGCTGAAGTATGGACCAAAAGGTGGCCCACACTAAATAAAGCCGAAATGGCAGAGCCGACTTTGTGCACTGTAGAGGAAGGTATAGGGAGGTTGGAATATTGGATTTAACATGTGACCCCTGCTCACCCACCCTAGGAGCATCCAGAGGACACATCTTTCACCATGACTGAGAAATACATTTGTGAGGGGAGCCCCTGCATCCTTGAGGAGCTCCTGTGGTTGCTTTTCCTCGTAGGTCAGAAATTGCAGTGGGATCTACTGTCACAGAACTGGGAATCCTTAGGTGCAGTGCAGATCATTGGTTTCTGGGATAGAAGGGGACAAGTGGCAACATGTAATTGCCAAAAGCAAGGAGAGCATGGTCACCATAATGGGCAGTAGAGTCAAAGTGGTAATAATAGTCTGACTGGCAGAGACCTATGGCATTGGCTGTTGATCGTGGTGTCCCTGGAAGACAGTAGACGGACAGCCTATTAAATTTTTACTTGATCTGTATAATTAGAAGAGTTCTAGGTCAAGTGAACAAACACCTAACTTGAATCATAAAAACAAAGAGTCGCAGCTCTTCACTCAATTCCCAGACCCAGAATCCCTTGAATGAAGGGAAATCAAGGTTGCCTTGAGGAAGGACCCTGCTACACTGTCAAAAATGTATACTGTTAATCTTCCTCTCAGGTGTCCCCAACAGGACCTAAGGTCTTTTACCATGGTGATTGTACATTGTGAAAAATAAAATAATCAGACTTTAGTGGGATTACTGAACTGGCTCTGAACTCACACTAATTTCAGGAGGCCATTCAGAGTAGGGGCTTATGGAAGTAAAATGGTCAATGGAGCCCAGGTCCATCTCACTCTGGGCCAGTAGGTCCCTAAACCCATCCAGTGGTTACTTTCGCAGTTCCAGGATGCATAACTGGTATAGACCAGCTACTCAGCAGCTGGCAGATTCCCCACACTGGTTCCTGTGGAGTGAGGGATATTGAGGTAGGAAAAGCCAAGTGGAAGCCACTAGAACTGCCTCTTCCTAGGAAAAATAGTAAACCAAAAACAATCCCAAATTGCTGGAGGGATTTCAGAGATTAGCGTCATCATCAAGGACTTGAACAAAGCAGGGATGGTGACTTCTACCACATCCCCTTCAATTAGCTTATTTGGCCTCTGCAGAAAAAAAGATGGCTCTTGGAGAATGACACCTGTATACTTAACCAGGTGGCCACCCCAATTGCAACTGCTGTTTCAGATGTGGTTTCACTGCTTGAGTAAATTAACACATGCCTTGGTGCCCTGGTACTTGGTGTGCAGCTATCGATTGGCAAATGCTTTTTCCTCAATATCTGTTAATAAAGATTACCAGAAGCAATTTGCTTCCAGCTAGCAAGGCCAGCAATACATCTTTACTGTTTTATTAGTCTGCTCAGGCTGCCATAACAAAATACCACAGACTGGGTGTTTAAACAACAGAAATTTACTTTTTTTGTTTTTGTTTTTGAGACAGAGTCTCGCTCTGTCACCCAGGCTGGAGTCCAGTGGCACGGTCTTGGTTCACTGCAACCTCCACCTCCATTCAAGCGATTCTCCTCCCTCAGCCTCCCAAGTAGTTGGGATTAAGGCACACACCACCATGCCCGGCAAATTTTTGTATTTTTGGTAGAGACAGGGTTTCACCAAGTTGGCCAGGCTGGTCTCAAACTCCTGACCTCAGATGATCCACCCACCTCAGCCTCCCAAAGTGCTAGGATTACAGGCATGAGCCACTGCACCAGGCCCAGAAATTTACTTTTTCACAGTTCCAGAGGCTAAAAGTCCCAGATGGAGGTGCTGGCAGATTTGATTTCTATTGAGGACTCTCTTCTTGGCTTGTAGACAGCCACCTTTTTACTGCGTCCTCACACAGCCTTTGTTCTATGCTTATGTGTAGAGAGAAATCTCTGTTGTCTCTTCCTTTTCTTATAAGTTCACCAGTTCTATTAGATAAGGGCCCCACTCTTGTGATCTTATTTAATTTTAATTACCTCCCTACAGGCCCTCTCTCCAAACATAGTCAAATTAGGGGTTAGGACGTCAACATAAGAACTTGGAAGAATACAATTCAGTCCATAACAATTGTCTTATGTCAGGAGTAGATTAAACTCTCTGTTCCTATCATAATATGGTCTTCAGGGATTTTGATTACCTTTCTTTTCCACAAGATATCACACCAGTTTAGTACATTTATGACATTATGCAGATTGGACCTGATGAGCGAGATGTAGCAACTGCTCTAGACTTACTAGTAAGAAATGTGCATGTCAGAGAATGGGAAATAAATCCAACTAAAATTCAGGGATCTTCTCCCTCAGTGAAATTTCCAGGGATCCAATGGTGTAGGGCATGTCAAGATATTCCTTACAAAATGAAAGACAAGTTGTTGCATTTGGCTCCACCTATAACCAAAAAAGAGGTACAATGCCCTTTTGGATTTTGGAGGCAAGACATTCTTCATTTGGGTGTGCCACTCCAGCTCATCAACCAAGTGACCCAAAAAGCTGCTAGTTCTGAGTGGGGCCCTTGGCTTCTAGTCCTGCTACACAATCTTATCTGTTCCAGCCCCCATCTATGGCCTCATACAGGGTTTCCTACAATCAGTTGACTGAGGAAGACAAGACAAGATATGCCAGGCACATAGGTGGTTCTGCATGATATGCAGGCACCCCAATATGGACAACTACAGCATAATAGTCCCTTTCTGGGACATCCCCAAGAAACAGTGGTGAAGGGAATTCCTCCCAGTGGGAGCAATCCCCAACTTTGGGCAATGAATCCAGTAGGTTTTGTTTGAAAAGAGACATGGCAAGAGGTATAATTGTATATTCACTTATGAGATTTTGCTTGATGGTCAGGGACTTGGAAGGAACATTATTGGAAATTGGTGACAAGGAAATTTGATGTCTCTCTCTCTCTGCGAATGAGCAAAACATGGAAGATATTTGTGTTCCATATGAATGCCCACCAAATGGTGACATCTACAGAGGAGAATTTTAATAATAGGATAGAATGACCTGTTCTGTGGATGCGAGGCAGTCTCTTTCCGTAGCCACCTGATCATGCCCAATGAGTTCACGAACAAAGCGGCCATGGTGTCAGGATGGAGGTTACACATGGGTTCAGCAACATGGACTTCCACTCACTGAGGCCAACCTGGCTACACCCACCACCGAGTGCCCAATCTGTCAGCAGTAGATTCCAACACTGAGGCTCCAATATGGCACCATTCCCCAGGATGATCAGCCAGCTACAGGTGGCATGTTGGTTACATTGGACTCCTTCCATCATGGTAGGTCGGTATTTTGTCCTTCCTGGAGTGGACACTTAATCTGAATATGGATTTGCTTTCCCTGTACACAATGCCTCTGCCAAAACTTATCCATGGATCCAAAGAATGCCATATTCACCACTGTGGTAGGTTCTACAAAGCCTTGCTTCTATCCTATTCAGCCTGTTCTATTCTATTCACTGTTCCATTCTGCCTACTGCTTCAGGATGGTGGGGAACATGGTAAGATCAGTGACTTCCATAAGCCTGTGCCCATTGCTGCACTTTTTCTGCTGTGAAGTGAGTGCCTTGATCAGAACAGTGAAACGGCGTTTTGAAGACTCAGATACAGTGTCAGGTGGTAATGCCTTGCAGGGCTGGGGCAGTATTCTCCAGGAGGTTGTGTATGCTCTAAATTAGCACCCAAGGGGCTGGGTGTGGTGGCTCATGCCTGTAATCCCAGCACTTTGGGAGGCTGAGGTTGGGGGATCACTTGAGCTCAAGAGTTTGAAACCAGCCTAAGACACATAGCAAGACCCTGTCGCTATTTTTAAAAAAAGTTTAAAAATTAGCTGGGCATGGTGGCATGCACCTGTGCTCCCAGCTACTCAGGAAGCTGAGACGGGAGGGTCACTTGGGCCTGGAAGGCCAAGGCTGCAGTGAGCCTTGATCATGCCACTGCACTCCAGCTTTGGTGACAGAGCAAGACCCTGTCTCAAAATAAATAAATATAAGTTAGCATCCAATATAGGGTGCTGCTTCGCCAATAGCCATGATACATAAGTCCAGGAATCAAGGGATGGAAACGGAAGTGGCGCCATTCACTATTACCCCATACTGACCCCCTAGCAAAATGTTTTCTTCCTGTTCTGTGACCTGATGCTCTGCTGATCTAAAAGTCTTAGTTCCAAAGGGAAGAGTGCTTCCACCAGGAAACACAACAGTGATTCCACTGAACTCTCAGTTAACATGCCACCCAGCCACTTGGGGCTCCTCATGCTTCTGAGTCAACAGGCTAAGAAGGGAGCTGCTGTGTTTTCTGGGGTGATTGGTCCTGGCTACCAAGGGAAAATTGGGCTGCTACTCCCCTACGGAGGTAAGTAAGAGTGCATTGGAGTACAGGAGATCTCAGTATTACTCTGCACTGTGATTCAGGTCAATGGAAAACTGTAACAACCTAATTCAGGCCACACTACTAAATGGTCCAAACTCTTCAGGAAGGAAGGTTTGGGTCACCCCACCAGGTGACAAACCATGACCAGCTAAGGTGCTTGCTGAGGGCAAAGGGAATCTAGAATGGGTAGTGGAAGCAGATAGTTATAAATACCAGCTACAACCATATGGCCAGTTACAAAAATGGGGACTGTAATTGTTATGAGTATTTCTTCCTTATTTGGTTACAATAAGGAAGTGTGTGTGTGTGTTTAGAAAATATCTTTGTCTTCTTCTCTCTCTTATTCCTTTATATTACATAAGACATATCTTAGTATTTCAGTTATAGGATACCAAAGAGAAGAGTAAACATGACCCAAGAACCCTACGTCCTCTTCTGGGGAAGGGTCAGTGTGTCTCTGGTTTTACCCAAGATAGTTGAATCGGGTGAGGTGCAAGTATGATTTTGCTGTTATCTGGAGATTAAGTATAGTTTAAGGAGATACGTAGAGGTGCCACGTTGACAAAGAGTTGACTGCAATCAAAAAATAATTTTATTTATTTATTTATTTGAGACAGGGTCTCACTCTGTTGCCAGGCTGGAGTGCAGTGGTGTGATCTCGGCTCACTGCAACCTCAGCCTCCCAGGCTCAAGTGATTCTCCTGCCTCAGCCTCTTAAGTAGCTGGGACTAAGGTGCGCGCCACCATGCCCAGCTAATTTTTGTATTTTTAGTAGAGACGGGGTTTCACCATGTTGGCCAGGATGGTCTTGATCTCTTGACCTCGTGATCTTCCCACCTTGGCCTCCCAAAGTGCTGGGATTACAGGCATGAGCCACCGCGCCCAGCCTGCAGTAGTTAATTTTATGTGTCACTGTGGTTAAGCTATGGTGCCCAGTTGTTTGCTCAAACACCAGGTCTATAAGTTGCTGTGAAGATATTTTGTAGGTATGACTAATATCTACAATCCATTGACTTTAAGGAGATTGCCCTCAATAATGAGAATGGGCCTCACCCATTCAGTTGAAGGACTTGAAAGCAAAGACTCTCAAGAGAACAGGGAAAAAGAAGGAATTCTGCCTCAAGACTGTAACACAGAAATCCTACCAGACTTTTTCTGGTTTGCTGACCTGCCCTACAGATTATAGACCAGCCAGGCCCCACAATCACATAAGCCAATTCCCTTAAATAAATTCATTTAAAATATATCCATATATCTCCCATTAGTTCTCTGCGAAACCCTGACTGGTATAGTTAGTTTCACTTGTTTTGTGAAGTTTCACTTGTTTTGTGCTTCCTGTACATGAAATTACACAATCTATACTTTTCTTACCCAGCTCCTTTTGTTCTACATGACATTTGTGAGCTTCATCCCTACTTTCCTCAGGTTCATCCGTGAACTGTGTGTGCACTGCGGGGTAAGACCCACCATCTGCATGTGTAGAGTTCCTGTGAGACAGGAGCCAGCAGGTGGCACTATGACATCTCATACGGAACTTGGAAATGTCCTTAACTGCAAATTCCTAGGTGTCAGCCACAGCTGAATTTTTCAGTGGTCTGTCACAGGGCAGGCAGCTTATCGTCAAACTAGAAATAAAATCTTTACATTTCTAAATTTGGTGTTAATTGAGTTGATAAAATTTGGCCGGGTGCAGTGGCTCACGCCTGTACCAGCACTTTGGGAGGCCGAGGCAGGCAGATGACTTAAGGTCAGGAGTTCGAGACTAGCCTGCTCAACATGGCGAGACCCCGTCTCTACGAAAAATACAAAAATTAGTGTGGTGGTTGGTGCCTGTAATCCCAGCTACTCTGGAGGCTGAGGCAGGAAAATTGCTTGAGCCCTGGAAGTGGTGGGTGCAGTGAGCCAAGATCACGCCACTGCACTCCAGCCTGGGCGACAGAGTGAGAGTCTGTCTCAAAAATAATAATAATAATAAAATAAAATAAAATTGAAGTGCTCAGGACACGGGAGGGCTTCACAGAAGTAAGCTGTGGTAGGGGGAGAGGAGAGGGGCTGATGTGCCCTCAGCCCAGCACTAGGGAGTGTCAACGCCCTGGAGGGGTCTGGGACTTTACTTGCCAGCTAATGTGTTGGGCTGCCACAGACTAGTGGATATGGATACTGGCAGGAGCTGTGTTATGTATTTATTTTTTTTTATAGACAGGGTCTCACTCTGTTGCCCAAGCTGGAGTGCAGTGATGCAATCATCGCTCACTGCAGCCTCAAATTCCTGGGCTCAAGCGATCCTCCTGCCTCAGCACCCCCAAAGTTCTGAGACTACAGGCATGAACCACTGTGCCTAGCTAGAAGCCGTGTTATTATTTACAACAATCACTATGGCCATAGTGCCCACATTTCCTTGCCCTATCTAAGTCCTAGCATGTGGGGCCGGATGACACCCGCACAAGCAGTGGCTTGCAATTCAGGACAGTCTCTGAGCTTGGGGACCCTGAATGTTTCACAATGGACAGTAAGCCTGCCTACCCATTTGCTCTGGAAAGAGCTGCTCTTTCTATCTTCCAGGCAACTGTCCTTTGTTGTAAGCAGTGTAAGCAAACTGCCCATTGCTTTGGAGAAAGACACTATTGTTTGTCTTCCAAGGCTGTTCATTTCACCAACATTGTTGAAAAGGTAACCCAGAACAAAGGGAAGGCAGACATGCAAAGACTGCAAGGCATGCAAAAATGTGAAACATCCAGGGAGACTCCTCTGGCAACAGGAGTATAGAGGATGAGGAGGGTCCTCTTCCTCTGGGAGGTGTGGTAGGGGAGAAAAATGTGCTGCTAGAATGGAGAAGGTGGCTGCAGAATGGCACCTCTAGGCTTTCTGAGGATTCACATCAGTCCTCTGCACCAGGAGACTGCCATCTGCACAGTAACGGGCTGCCTGGGGCCCATGGCCTTGAGTAGCATTCCCCTCTGGAACTTTTGGGCAGTGGTGTTCTTCTTGTCTCCCCATAGCAAGCACTGGAGAAAATGTCATGCAGACATCCTCTGCTCCTCACTTCTGTGCTCTGGAGGGGGAGCCTATCTAAACCAAAAGAAGCCCCGAGTGCATGTTTTCCTTTCTGATTGAGGTCGAAGGCGAGAGAAGGCTCTTGCAGAGGCAGTAGCAGTGCTGAGAAGGGCAAAGCCAGGTGGCAGGAGCCCAGGAGAGCCACCTTTCTACCTTGGGTCAACAGTCCTGCTGTTGAGGGAAACCCTTGCTATTCTAGCCTCTTTCTTAGTGTCCAATCAGCAACAGTTGGGGCAGGGATGAAGGGCTCAATCTCTTTCCTGTGAAGGGGTCAGAGAGCATTTTGGATTGACTGCCTTGCCAAGAAGAGTGTATGTTGCAGGCATGGGATGCCTGCAGTGGCTGGGAATAAGGGAAGGGCGGGTCTTCCTTGCTGACTTCCCTGGGATCTTTTCTTCCCACTATAATTTGTATTATGTATTGAAAGGACACAATTGGAGTAAAATTACAGAATTATAGATTTTCACTGGAGGAAAGGACCTCAGAGATGGCCTAGACCAGTAGTTTCTTAGCTGAGATCCTGGGACTACTCAGGCCTTCATGGATGGGTTTCAGGGATCCAACCTTCTCCTAGTGTGATGCATTTGAGTTTCCAGAAGTTTGTCAGGTGACTGGGATCAAACCATTCCTAGGTGATGGGTAAGTAACAGAACAGATGGGTCTCTGGAGTTTGGGCAAGAAGAAGTCAGTGTAGCCAGGCAGAGTCAGACATGGCTGGGCATCAGGAAGCAGCCCTTGAGCCAGAGAAGTTCTCAGGCCGTTGTGCATCGTGGTGGCAATGGCAGCAACCTTGAGGTCCAGCAACTTCAGCGTCCTGCAGGAAGGAAACTTTATGATGCCTTATGTCAAGAATTTAGTATTTAAGCAACACAATAAAAAATGGCTAGGTGTCCCTATTTAGGTGGACTTTGCTGGGGTGTGAGATTCATTTTGTGAGTCCTGGGGGAGAACACTGCATAGACAAGACGGGACCCCAGGTGCCAGACTGGAGGCCCTGAACTTTGTCCTGTAAGCAGAGGTAAGCAATTGGCAGTCCATAAGCAGGGAAACTGGCAACCACTGCAAGAACTGCAGGAATTGCCTCTGGAAGACACTGGAAGAATGAGACAGTGGGGAAGGAAGCACAGGGTCTTCCCAAGCGTTCTTTGCCCGGTACACAGTAAGTTCTTAAAAATGTCTGGACAGAGAGAGGGAAGAAGAGAGAATGCTTCATGATCAGTCCTACCAACATACTTGTAAGAACCAGCTGGGATCCACTTCAATCTTTCTGTAAAGGGAGAATTGGGAATGCATGCCACCACCAGTACTCCTCACTGCTATTGTAACTAACGTTTTCACCTCCTCTTCCCCTTGTCACAAAGGGCAGTTACTGTTCTCAAGTTCCTACGTTGTAATGGGGCTTGTTGTCCTGGGATCTGAAAAAGAAAATAGAGTTTTCGGTTAATGCGACCACTACCCGAGGGCCCATTTATTTGGGACAGCTGATGTGTAATGCTATAGTCTAGGGAGATATGGAAACTTTTTTGTAGGTCACTTTTAAGAAATAGTTTGAGATGGCTCTGGAAACTTTCTGAGCCCTTTGGTTTCCAATATTCTAGGTGAAGATTTAGTCCTCACTCTGACATCTCAACAAAGTTCATTTTGAGCATCACAGTGTGGTGGCTGAATAATGGCCCCTCAAGTATGTCCATGTCCCAATCCCCAGGACCTGTGAATAGGTTACTTTACATGGTAAAGGACCTCTGCAGATGTGAGCAAGTTAAGAGCCTTGAGATGGGGAGATGGTCGTGGCTTATTTGGGTGGGCCCAATGTGACAGAACAGTCCTTGTAAGGGAGTTGCAGGAGGGTCAGTGTCAGAGGAGGTGATGTCATTGGAGTGATGCGGCCATGTCTTGCAGTGAGACACTGGCTTCCCTTTGTTCTGGGTTACCTTTTCAAGAATGTTGGTGAAATGAACAGCCTTAGAAGACAAACAATAGTGTCTTTCTCCAAAGCAAAGGGCAGTTTGCTTACACTGCTTACAACAAAGGGCAGTTGCTTGGAAGATAGAGTCGCTCTTTCCAGAGCAAATAGACGGCCCTGGAAGCTGAAAGGGGCAGGGCAGGCACTATGGTCTGAATGTTTGTGTCTCCCCAAATTCATGTGTTTCATTCTAACCCCCAAGGTGATGATATTGGGAGGTGGGGTTTTGGGGAGGTGATTAGGTCATGACAGTGGACCCTCATGATTGAAATTGGCATCCTTGTAAAAGAGACCCACCAAAAGAGCTAGCTTGCCCCTTCCAGTGAGAAGATGAGCCCTCAGCAGACACCAAATCCATCTTGATTTTGGACTTCCCAGCCTCCATACTATGAGAAATACATTTCTGTTGTTTAGAAGCCACCCAATTTGTGGTATTTTGTTATAGTAGCCCAAATAGACTAAAGCAGAATGGATATTCTCCAGGGGCCTCCTTAAGACTAATTTTAAACTTCTGACCTCTAGAACTGTAAGAACAAATTCGAGTTGTTTTAAGCAAAGTGCATGGCCATCTGTCACACAGCAAGCCCTTGATTCTCACGAAGGATACTCTGTCGGTATCCCCTCCGCCTGAGAACTGTGCTGGCCTGGCACGGTGGTCTTCAGCTTTACTTTCCCTTGGAATCCTGTGGAAAACTTTTGAAGATCCTCTTGCCCAGGATCTGCCCCAGATTAACTGAATGAGAATCTCTGGGAGCAGGACCCAGCATCGTCATCATTATTACTTTTGTAAATAGATAAATAATCCACATGACACCGAAATGTACATATTATTAGATGTTTACTTCAAAGACACTTGACAGTTGTAGACACCCCTGTAACCAACATCTGAAACGAGATACAGAGCATCCCCATCACAACCGAAGATTATGTCTATAATGCCCCTTGCAATGAACTCCAACCCCAAGAGGCAACCACTTTCAGACTTTCATCACAATAGATGAGTTTTATCTCTTCTTAGACTTCATATAAATGGAATCACATGGTTTGTTTTTTTGGTGGGTCTGGCTTTTTTTGCTCAAAACAATGTTTTTGAGATTCACCCATGTGGTTGTATGCTCCTTTTTATTGCTGAGTAACATTTGGTTACATGAATCTATCATGATGTATTTATCCATTTTGATGGTGATGGATTTTTGAATTGTTTACAGTTTGGGGTTTTTATGAATGAGGCTGAGGTTTTGAAGCAGGGCCACAGTCTTTGACACTCTCATCAGAAATGGTTTCTATAGCCCCTCCCACTGGAGCCAGCCAGGTTTGGGATTGCTTCAACTAATAGAGACTAGTAAAAGATTGAACAGTGTCCCTCAAAATTCCCATGTCGAAGTCCTAATCCCTAGTGTGGCTGTATTTGCAGGTAAGACTTTTAGGGAGGCAATTACAATTAAATGAGGTCATAAGGGTGGGGCCCTGATTCAACAGGCCTGGCGTGTCCTCATAAGAAGAGGAGACACCAGAGCTCAGTCGCTCTCCCTCCCCGCACAGGTGCAGAGGGAAGGAACTGGGAGCACACAGCAAGAAAGTGGCTGTTCACAAGCTAGGACCTGACCCTGCTGGCACCTTGATCTTGGACTTCCAGCCTCCAAAACTGTGAGAAAAAAATAAATATCTGTTGTTTAAGCCACCCGTCTGTGATGTTTTATTATGACAGCCTGAGTAGACTACTACAGACCCTATGTTACTTCTGAGGCTGTGTTACAAAAGGCCATGCAAATAAAAAGGCCAGGCAGCTTCCCAGAGCTGGGAGTTCTCTGGGAACACTGGCTTTAGGGCCCTGAGCCCGCCATGCTTGGAGGCCACTGCAGACACCCCAAATGGAAGTCCTGGCTGGGCCCAGTCTTCAGCTGCCCAGCCCCAAGGCTGGCGTGTGAGTGGGAGGGCCATTGAGGACAAGCTGTGCCCGACATTGGCAATCGTGGGGCAGACAAGAGCTGCTCTGCTATGCCCCTTCTCAGTTCCTGACCATGGGTGGAATCAATGGGCATGAAAAATGCTGGTTGTATTTCACCAGCGTGGGGGGATTTTTCTAGTCACACTGGATAAACTGGAACAATGTTGTATGAGCATTCTTGGAGAAGTCTCTTTTGGGAACCTATTTATTTCTCTCCCCATTAAGTACATAGGAAGGAATTTCTAGGTTGAACATTAATGTTGTTATAAAGATTTGCTCTAGTTCTCCCACATGGCTGTCCTATTTTAAACTCCCCACAGCCATGTGCAAGAGCTTCAGTCACCCTACGTCTTTGCCAACATTGGTGTGATCGTCTTTTTGATGTTAGCCCTCCTAGTGAGTGTGAAAGGATTTCTCATTGTCGTTTTATTTTCAGTCCTTTGATTACAAATGATGTTGAGCATCTTTTCATTTGCTTATTGGCTATTCATATATCATCATATCATCTTTTGTGAAACATGTATTCAAGTCTTTCGCCCATTTTTAAACACTGTGTTGTTTCTCTTTTTTTAGTTAATTTGTGGGAATTCTTTATATATTCCATATACAAGACATTTGTCAGATAAATGAGCTGTGAATATTTTTTCCCAGTCTATGTGACGTTAGTAGTTTTCAAAGCTCCACAGATGACTCCAGCATGTAGCCAAGGTTGAGACCGTTGGCCTAGTGCTTATTTCCTTCTTTTCCTGGAAGGACAAAACTGGGGTCCAGTATGCAGGGTTCGGAATCAAATCATCTGGCTTTGACTTGGCTCCAACACTTGCCTACGATGTGACCCTAGGCAAGTCACTTAAAATGGCTTCATATCTCCATTTTCTCATCTCTAAGATGGAGTTGATAATCGGGCTCTAGAAAGAGTGTTTTAATAATTAAGTAATCATAAGCAGATGTCTATGATGTCACTACATGCACAGATTATGATATTTGCAGGACAGTATCAGGTTTCAACTTAAAATTTCTCATAGTTACATATAATATCTTCTATTTTAGGCAAAATTTTCAGGTCGCCAATATTTGCCATAGATAAAAGACTAGGAGTGTGGGGGTTATTATAATGCTTTAGATATATGAGGAAATTGTACAAAATAATATCTCCATGGGGTATTTATTTGTTTTTGTTTTGGGGGTTTTTTATTTTTTTGAGATGGAGTCTCGCTGTGTTGCCCAGGCTGGAGTGCAGTGGCTCGATCTCGGCTCACTGCAAGCTCTGCCTCCCGGGTTCACGCCATTCTCCTGCCTCAGCCTTCCGAGTAGCTGGGACTACAGGCGCCCACCACCACACCCGGCTAATTTTTCCTATTTTTAGTAGAGACGGGGTTTCCCCGTGTTAGCCAGGATGGTCTCAATCTCCTGACCTCGTGATCCGCCCGCCTTGGCCTCCCAAAGTGCTAGGATTACAGGCGTGAGCCACTGTGCCCTGCCTTTATTTGTTTTTTTTAATGCCTTGTGCTTCAAGTTAAAGAAAGGAATGGGGAACAGAAACAGTGCAGGCAGCATGGGCTGGCAGTAGCACGGAGTCTGGCATTGCAGATATCCTAAATGCAAAACTTCGAGGCTGAAATTGGCATGAGACATGTCACATATTCAGCAATCCTAAATCGGTTCACTCTCATACTTGGATTCTCTGAGAATCAAGGCTCATGTCTGCAAGCAACTGTTTAAGCCTGCGACAACATACAGCTTTAGGTAACATCAACACAGGAATCAAATCCACACTAAACGTACGTGGCCTTATTAACGTAGTGCTTTAATTAGAGTGATGTACATTTACAGAATGCTTTCATATATTTATTTTAGGCTGATTTATAACAACCGTGTAAGGAAATATTCGAAGAGATTATTAGGATCATCTCCATTTTGCAGATAAAGAAGCTGAGGCTCAGAGGTCACATGTTTAGTAAGGCTCAGAGCTGGCACAAGGAGCCAGATCTTCCAACTCCAAGTCCAGCACCTTTGCACACCACACCAGGGCTTCTCAAACTGCAGCTCACTTCTACAGCTCACCTGGGGGTCTTGTTAAAATGCAGATTCTCACACAATAGGTCTGGGATGGGACGAAGTGCTACTTTTTCTGATATGCTTCAGGTAGTGCTGATACTGATCCATGGATCGTATTTTGAGTGGCCAGGCACTACACCACGCTCCATTTTAATCAATCAACTAGCCGTAGGCCTCATTATTCAATAGTTGTCATTATACACAGCTGACTGCTGAACAAAAATCACTTCCAGATTGCCTTTCAGCTAGGTATCACCTTCCAAGGGTAAGTCCCACTGATGAGCCAAACTGCAGCTTTGTTTTCCTTAGATGTGCTCCCCTTTTCCTAGGAATGTCTAGGGGAGACAGAGCCAAAGACTGCATCCAGGGAACAAAGGTCCTTTCACCAGGAAGCTTCCTACCCTAATGTTCTTCAAGGGAGGTGACTGGAGAAATGGTTGTGAGTCAGCATTTTCCTCACGGGAGTTCTGTCTTGGAAGAAAGATAAATAATATAGAAAATGTGGCTTATAACCTGGGAGCCAAGTGCTTTTGTGGACGGTCAATTAACACTCTTGTTCTGGAATCTATCTGCAAATGTGTATGTGTGCTGCTGCCACAGTAGAGAGCGATTCACAAAACACAAACAATGAAATGGCATAAGGTTTCTCTAATGGCAGCGGACACAGAAACATGTCCACTCCGAGAAGGCTACACAGAGGAGGAAGAAGTGTGGCATTTCCAGCTGGACATGCAGGTCCCTGGGTTCCCCAAATCCTCCCAGGCATATGCAACTGCCGATCTCCCTGCCAGAAGAGCATATTGTCAGGCATATGAACACACCCTTTGGCACTCTGAGGGGCTTTGCCCCCTCTTCTGCACTCCTGCCTGTTCTGAGGACCATGCCCCAGGGGCAAACATGCAAAACAGCAGACCCTTTAACTGCCCACTCCCTGTGAGATGAGTCGGACCACTCCAAGCTGTTGGGTGAGAGCCAGAGCAGATCATCTGAGTCCCTGCAGACCTGGCCCAACTGCAAGTATCCCAGCAGCGGGGTGTGTGTCTATCTCCTTTTTCTTTTCTTTTTTCTTTTTAAGACAGAGTCTCCCTCTGTTGCCCAGGCTGGAGTGCGGTGGCATGATCTTGGTTCACTGGAGCCTCCACCTCCCAGGTTCAAGCAATTCTCCCACCTTAGTCTCCCAAATAGCTGGTATTACAGCCGTGCATCACCAGGACTGGCTCATTTTTGTATTTTTAGTGGAGACGGGGTTTCTCCATGTTGGTCAGGCTGGTCTTGAACTCCTGACCTCAAGTGATCTGTACCCCCTCAGCCTCCCAAAGTGATGGGATTACAGGCGTGAGCCACTGTGCCCAGCCTGTCTCTTTTTTTTTTGAAACAGAGTCTTGCTGTGTCGCCCAGGCTGGAGTGCAGTGGCACAATCTCGGCTCACTGCAAGCTCCACCTCCCGGGTTCACGCCATTCTCCTGCCTCAGTCTCCCGAGTAGCTGGGACTACAGGCGCCCGCCACCACACCCGGCTAATTTTTTTGCATTTTTTTCAGTAGACACGGGGTTTCACCGTGTTAGCCAGGATGGTCTCGATCTCCTGACCTCGTGATCCGCCTGCCTCGGCCTCCCAAAGTGCTGGGATTACAGGCGTGAGCCACCGCGCCCGGCCCAGCCCGGCCCAGCCTGTCTCTTTTTAATTCTACTTTCTTTGGCACTTCTCTCTCTCTCCTACCGTCTTCCTTGAGGCTCATCCTCCCGTGTCATTTGTCCAGACCAGAATGCTGCTCCCGCATGTCTTGCCCTAGGCCATGTCTCCTGACACATTTGGCTACTCTTTGGTATCTAGAAACACTCTCAAGGGGCTGGGGTGGATGGAGAGCTGAGGAGGCAGTTTAGGGGTTAGGGGTCTGAACAGGGCTGACCATTAGCTAGGAAGTCCCGGTTCAGCTTACTGATGGGCATCTGTTCTGATTCATCAGTGCCCTCACCGTCCTGGCCCTTACATATTTTGAATATCTCCTCTAGGTGTGGGGACACAGAAGAAGGGCAAGCAGTTCCTGTGCTGAACTAGGAAGAGCCATGCTGAGCACAGGCTTTGCAGGCAGCACTGTGTCCTCAGACCCTCCTGCAGCAGGGTGCTCTGTCTCCCCTGTGCCTCCGCAACTATGTCTACACTGCATGGAAAAGGGCACCTTCAGCTCCTGAGTGCAACAGAGAGATGGGAACAAACCAAGCTTAGCACAAGAAGGGCCAGGACAGCTAAACTTAGCTAACTGAACATCAAAGTTTTGGGAGAAAGATTGTGGAGACTGGGCTTCTTTCCCTTTGGCCCATCTTTAGAACAGGAGGATGCTCCTTATTCAGTCCCCTGAGGTTTTCCTGCATCGAGCTCTTGAATACAACAAGAATAGCAGTAGGCCATAGAGAATAATTTGCCAGGCAATTATTAAGTGTTTTCCGAAAGTGATGTTGCTTTGCAAAATGTTTTAAAATAAATTGAATGTGCATTTCCACTTAGAGATGAAGAGAAGCATATCACTTGGCTTCATTTAATAATGATTTAGATGATGGTAGGAAGAGCAAGTAAATTCAAATTAGATTATTGATTTTCATGATTATAAATTAGAATCCAACAAAAATAAATGACAGATATTTTTCTTTATGAATACATTTTAATTCTTAGAAAGTTGCATGAAAAATATATATTAGCCACTCTATGTGATGAATGGATATGCTGACATTGGTATTTATAAAGTCCTTGTAGAGTGCAGCCCTTCACAATGAATTATCATACAGTCATTTTTCTCAGTGATGCCGGAGGACGACCTAATGGATTCTTCTGCAAGGCTCCTGTTTCTGCCCGTTAGTGGCTGCCCTGTCTTATGATAGATGTTTTCCAGTCAACTTACAGAACTTGCTAATAATAACTCAATATTCATGGATTAATCTGCAAACCTTAGTTTTTTTTTAGGCCAGGTGTGGTGGCAGGTGCCTGTAATCCCAGCTACTTGGGGGGCTGAGGCAAGAGGGTCACGTGTGTGTGTGTGTGTGTGTGTGTGTGTGTGTGTGCGCGCGCGTGTGTATCTGTGATTCATCCATCATTATACTGATTCCATTTCTCACTGAAATTAAGAGTGTTTTCAATGTAAAAGATGGGGGTGAGAAGGGAGATTTTATCATCCACTCAAGGTCACTTCCAGGTGAGAAGTTTGGAATCAGGAGCTCCCACCTAGAAACAATGTTTCTGCCTCTAGACGGCATGAAGGCAATTGCTGCCAAGGTTTCTCATGCCTCATTGTACCCGGATCGTGGTTTTGTCAAGGTAGAATAAGGGACTAATACATCTTGGCAAATGCAAATACATTTGTTCAAATTATAAATGAATGAAAGCCAACTCATATATTCTTTTATCTTAAAGTTTTCTTTTCTTTTTTTTTTTTTTTTGAGGCAGAGTCTCGCTCTGTCACTCAGTCTGGAGTGCAGTGGCGCGATCTTGGCTCACCACAATCTCTGCTGCCCGGATTCAAGCAATTCTTCTGCCTCAGTCTCCTGAGTAGCTGGGATTACAAGCACGCGCCACCACACCCGGCTAATTTTTATATTCTTAGTAGAGATAGGGTTTTACCATGTTGGCCAGGCTGGTCTCGAACTCCTGACCTCAGGTGATCCACCTGCCTCGGTCTTCCAAAGTGCTGGGATTACAGGCACGAGCCACCGTGCCTGGCCCCAGCTAACTTTTTATTTTGTACAGATGGGCTCTCACTTTGTTACCCAACCTGGTCTTGAACTCCTGGCTTCAAATGATTCTCCCGCCTCAGGCTCCCAAAGCGCTGAGACTACAAGTGTGAGTCATGGCACCCAGCCCAAATACAGGTTATTTGGATGGCAGTACTTGTGGAGTGTAAGTTACAGCATAGAACTGCTTTCCCCTACTAGTTCTGTCCTTCAGGTCCCATATTTTGAATAGGATAATCTTGGGTTTTCCTGCTACCTATTTTGTATTAAGTCCTCCACTAAAGAGCGCCCTCTGCTTTCCTTGACCCTGTTTTTCAGTATCCTTTCAATATCCTTCAGTATCCTTCTTCATTGTCCTACTTGGGCGATTCTACTTGCGACTAAATCAATATGCCTACCACCAACCTGTGCGTCTTCCTAATTGTCACTGGTGTGCCTTTTTTCACCTTGTGACTGTCTGGGACATCTCTGTCCATTGGAGCTTATGATCTCCGATAAGTCCTTCTGATTACCAGTGTTCCATTCTGATACATATGTCAAGTGATGAGACCTCACTTTATTTTTAAACCTCTTAAGGGTTGAAGTAGGATTTGGTATATCAGGAAACAACCAAACTAATTCTAAAGCTATACCTTTATAATTATATTGAACGGAAATATAATATTGTTTGTAGAATGGAATTGGTATAAAGTGAATTTGGTTTTTTACCACATTTAATATTATATATCCATCAGCTTTTTTGGGTTGCAATCATAAACAGAGACAAGATTTATTGGAGAGCTTTTGGGGCTCACAGAATCAACAGGAGCCTAGAGAACAGGAGGGAAGCAAGGGAGATTTGGGAGCAATGGAAACTGTTATTCATGTATTCATTCAGTAAGCATTTAGTGAGCGTTTACTATGTGCTAGTATTTTAACCAGTCTTCTACTGGTGGGCATCCAATTTGCTGCTATTATAAACAGTGCAATCTAATGAATAAAATTTTTAAAAAATTCATTTTCTAGAGATGTATTTTTTTTTCCAGAAATTATTTACTAAGCTTACTGGCATACTGTTTTTCATCTGAGGGGAATTTGAGGACAGGTCTTTGTATATGATCTTGAACTCTATAATGCTAAACTTCATTGCCTTGAATGATACATTGACTTCTGCAAATGAGTCATTAAGACAAAATATTTATTTATTTATTTATTTATTTATTTATTTATTTATTTATGAGATGGAGTCTCACTTTGTTGCCCAGGCTGGAGTGCAGTGGTGTGATCTCAGCTCACTGCAACCTCCACCTCCCGGGTTCAAGTGATTCTCATGCTTCAGCCTCCCACGTAGCTGGGATTACAGGTGTGCAGTACCACGCCCAGCTAATGTTTTGTATTTTTGGTAGAGACAGAGTTTCACCATGTTGGCCAGGCTGGCCTAGAACTCCTGACCTCAGACTATCTACCTGCCTCGGCCCCCCAGAGTGCCGGGATTACCGGCATGAGCTACCGTGCCTGGTCTATTGTTTATGGAAATGTCCCATAGTTAATTTTTTTCTTAAGCAGCTAAAATATGAACTTTGATGTGCTTATGAAAGCTTTTTTGGTAAACGCCTGCCTATTTTGCTGTTGAAATGCCTAAAAGATTACTGTAAGAGAAGCTGCTTGATAGTATAAACGGAGTCTTTTCCTCCTTTACCAATCAATGCTACCTGCTTGGAAACTAATAAACCTGTTATGCATCAAGAGCCTTGTAAGTGTGACTTAGGCAAAGCTGGTGAGTAGACAGTTACTGTGGTCATTTTCCTTGACAACACAGAGACCACTGAAGCTAACAGGAAGACGTTCTGGTGCTGACACAGAGAGGAAAGTCAACATAAAAACGCTCTCAGTGATGTGCACATTCCATCCCTGTTCGGTGTCCTCCTTGTGCTACATGCAGATGGCTGAGGTGTCATGGCTTAGGTGCTGCATGGTGACTGTATTAAGCCCAGACACCCTCGCTCTCATGACAGCCCCCGAGTATGATACTGAGAGTGTGAAAGGGAAAGTGTATTTTTCTATGACCTGTGGTTTCTTCTGGCCTCACAAAACTTTAGGCTTGTTTGTGTTTGACTTTTTGCTGTTTTTGCACTTTTCAGAGCACTGTTTGTGGTTTGGAGGTGAAACTTTTCTTTAAAGTTCTTGTTAACACTTAGTTTGGCACAAAGTTTGCAAATGGGCATGAAAAACATAGCACCTTTTTCACTGTGAAGGAGGCTGAGTGGTTTCAGCAGCTTTTATTTATTTTTTTTTTTAAATTTTTATTTCCATTGGTTACTGGGAAACAGGTGGCGTTTGGTTACATGAATAAGTTCTTTAGCGGTGATTTCTGAGATTTTGGTGCACCTATCATCCGGGCAGTACACACTGCACCCAATTTGTAGGTTTGTTTGTTTTTTACTGAGTCTCGCTCTGTCAACCAGGCTGGAGTGCAGTGGCACGATCTCGGCTCACTGCAACCTCCGTCTCCCGGGTTCAAGCGATTCTCCTGCCTCAACATCCCAAGTAGCTGGGATTACAGGTGCTTGCTAACACACCCGGCTAATTTTTGTATTTTTAGTGGAGATGGGGTTTCACCATGTTGGGCAGGCTGGTCTTGAACTCCTGACCTCACCTCGGCCTCCCAAAGTGCTGGGATTACAGGTGTGAGCCACCGTGCCTGGTCTAATTTGTAGTATTTTATCCCTCATCCCCTTCCCACCCTTTCCCCCTGAGCCCCCAAAGTCCATTGTGTTATTCTTATGCCTTTGCATCCTCATAGCTTGGCTCCCACTTATGAGTGAGAACATGATGTTTGGTTTTCCATTCCTCAGTTAGTTCACTTAGAATAATAGTCTCCAGTCTCATCCAGGTTGCTGCAAATGCCATTAATTCATTCTTTTTTATGGCTGAGTAGTATTGCATTGTATATATATATATATATATATATATATCACAGTTTCTTTATCCACTTGTTGACTGATGGGCATTTGGGTTGGTTCCACATTTTTGCAATTGTGAATTGTGCTGCTATAAACATGTGTGTACAAGTATCTTTTTCGTATAATGACTGTTTTCCTCTGATAGATACCCAGTGGTGGGATTGCTGGATCAAATGGTAGTTCCACTTTTAGTTCTTTAAGGAATCTCCACGCTGTTTTCCATAGTGGCTGTATAGTTTACATTCCTATCAGGAGTGTAGAAGTGCTCCCTGTTCACCGCATCCATGCCAACATCTATTATTTTTCAATTGTTTTTATTATGGCCATTCTTGCAGGATTGTGGTATCGCATTGTGGTTTTGATTTGCATTTCCCTGATAATTAGTGATGTTGAGCATTTTTTCATATGTTTGTTGGCCATTTGTATATCTTCTTTTGAGAATTGTCTATTCCTGTTCTTTATCCCACTTTTTGATGGGATTGTTTGTTTTTTGCTTGCTAATTTGTTTGAGTTCATTATAGATTCTGGATATTAGTCCTTTGCAGATGTATAGATTGTGAAGATTTTCTCCCACTCTGTTGATTGCCTGTTTACTCTGCTGACTATTCCTTTTGCCATGCAAAAGCTCTTTAGTTTAATTAAGTCCCAGCTATTTATCTTTATTTTTATTGCATTTGCTTTTGGGTTCTTGGTCATGAAATCGTTGCCTAAGCCAATGTCTAGAAGGGTTTTTCTTTTTCTTTTTTTTTTTTTTTTTGAGACAGAGTCTCACTCTGTCGTCCAGGCTGGAGTGCAGTGGCGCAATCTCAGCTCGCTACAAGCTCCGCCTCCCGGGTTCACACCATTCTCCTGCCTCAGCCTCCCGAGTAGCTGGGACTACAGGTGCCTGCCACAGCGCTCGGCTAATTTTTTGTATTTTTAGTAGAGACGGGGTTTCACCATGTTAGCCAGGATGGTCTCGATCTCCTGACCTCGTGATCCGCCCGTCTCGGCCTCCCAAAGTGCTGGGATTACAGGTGTGAGCCACCACGCCCAGCCTAGAAGGGTTTTTCTGATGTTATCTTCCAGAATTTTTGTAGGTTCAGGTCTTAGATTTAAATCCTTGATCCATCTTGAGTTTATTTTTAGCAGCTTTTATTAAAGACACTAAAATAATAAAATAATGATTCTTTAATGTGACATTTTACAAAATCACAGTTCATTGTACCTTTCTCTCCCGTGGTAGTGTATATGTATGTGTGAATTTCCAAACCAGGGTTCTCTTCAATTTATTTATTCAAATCTAATAAATTTTATAAGAATTATACCAAGCTGAAGGTTATTAACTAATTCTCAACAGAATTGGGTTGGAAATATCACTGGCTAGACTCAGGCTTTCAGTTCAACAAACGAACCTGCCTGAGTTCAGTACAATCAACCTTTCCTGTGTGTCTACATGAAGTCAAATAACTTACATGACCCTACTTTTTTTTAAGGGCAACTCTGAGTTGAGACTACCATAAAGATCTGTAGATCATAAACATAAGCCTGTGAGAAGAGTTGCCTCAAAGAAAGAAAGGTTATAATTTCCAAGCAGAAAGAGAAGGCACCTTTTTTGGTTACATACCTGGCATGTTATGAAAAGCTGGAGTTAAGTATTTCATTATAAGAAAAAAGAAATGATAAAATTTCTAAAAGTGTTAGACTAGGAGGAGACACAAAAGCTTTAGGTACCAGAAATGGGCTGGGTGCGGTGGCTGACGCCTGTAATCCCAACACTTTGGGAGGCTGGAGCAGGTGGATCACTTAAGGTCAGGAGTTCAAGACCTGCCTGGCCAACATGGTAAAACCCATCTCTACTAAAAATACAAAAATTAACTGGGCGTGGTGGTGCATGCCTGTATCCCCAGCTACCAGGGAGGCTGAGGCAAGAGAATCGCTTGAACCTAGGAGGTGGAGGTTGCAGTGAGCGAGATTGCACCACTGCACTCCAGCCTGGGTGACAGAGCAAGACCCTGTCTCATAAAAAACAAAACAAACAAACAAAACCAGAAATGGCACCACCTCATAACACTGTCACAATCTCTGCCTGAGAATGGGCAACTTCAGGAGAATGGAAGAACATGACAGTCTCACTGCTAACAGGTCTGAGTTAATTCTAGTGTAGCTAACAAAGTGAAAATATTAAGGAGAAAGGCAGCGTTTATGAGACACCCTGAAATAAAGCCTTAGCACAACTTAAAATAGACTTTAAAAGAAAACGCAGGCTGGGTGTGGTGGCTCATGCTTGTAATAATTCCAGCACTTTGGGAGGCCTAGGTGGGTGGGTCACCTGAGATCAGGAGTTCAAGCCCAGCCTGGCCAACATGGACTCTACTAAAAATACCCTATCTCTACTAAAAATGCAAAAATTAGCTGGGTGTGGTGGCGCACGCCTGTAGTCCCAGCTACTCAGGAGGCTGAGGCAGGAGAATTGCTTGAACCCACGAGGTAGAAGTTGCAGTGAGCCAAGATTGTGCCACTGCCCTCCAGCCTGGGCACAGAGCAAGACTCTGTCTTGGACAAAAATAAAAGAGACAGAAAAGGCAAATATTAATACTTTTGAGTCTGGGAAGTGATCAGTATAATTTTCTTTTGAGTTTTTTTTCTCAACACACTGAGAAATTAAAGCTTTTTGAGACTCAGATAAGACATTCATAGACTCATGGACTCAGAAGCCACCTTCAGACAACATCGCACCTCCTTGTCTCAAACTATAGTGAAATTATAGAGAGGAAGATGTGCAGGCTAAACCCAGGTTTTAAGAACACAGCACTGCAGAAATTCACCCACGTTGGGCCCTCTTCACTTCTCTTTATCTTAGACTACCAAAGTCTAATTACAGTCTTTTGTAATTAACAATTTCATTTATTTAGGTTTTTTTTTAGAGACAGGATCCCACTCTGTCACCTACGCTGGAGTACAGTGGTGCCATCATAGCTCACTACAACCTTGAACTCCTGGGCTCTAGTAGTCCACCCGCCTCAGCCTTCAGAGTAGCTGGGACCACAGGCATGTGCCACCATGCCTACCTAGTTTTTAAAATTTCTTTGTAGAGATGAGGTCTCTATAATTAATGACAAATGCTTTGTTGCCCAGGCTGGCCTCAAACTCCTGGCCTCAAGTGAGCCTCCTGCCTTGGCTTCCCAAAGCACTGGGATTATAGGCATGAGCCACCATACCTGGTAAAAATTTTAAAACTTGAGAACAGATGGTGTATGTTTACAAGTTCTATACAAAGCAACAGAGTAGAAATTTATGATCTTAGAGAAGTTACTGATTTTCTCTGAGCCTCAGTTTTTCATTTGTAAAATGGATGTGACGATTCTTAGTACAGAGTGTTGTGGCAAGGATTCAATGAGACTGCATATGTAATGTGTCAAATACAGTGTTGTCATATAGTGGAATCTTCTTAGATGATAGTAATTCTTATTGTTAAATATGATTAAGGACAAAAGCAGTCATATGTCGCTTAATGATATGTTCTGAGAAATGTGTCATTAGGAGGTTTTGTCATTGTGTGAACACCATACAGTGGACTTACACAAACCTAGATAGTATAGCCTTGTAGATACCTGGGCTATATGATATGGCCCATTGCTCCTAAGCTATAAACCTGTACAGCATGTGACCGTACTGAATACTGTAGGTAACTGGAACACAATGGTTAAGTATTTGTGCATCTAGACATATCTAAACATGGAAAAGATAGAGTAAAAATACAGTATAAAAGATAAAAATGATAACCCTGTATAGGGCAGTTACCATGAATGGAGCTCGCAGGATTGGAAGTTGCTCTGAAGGAATGTGAAGGCCTGGAACATTACTGTACTCTACTGCAGACTTCACAAACACCCTATACTTAGGCTACACTACATTCGTAAAAAACATTTTTCTTTCTTCAGTAATAAATTAACATTAGCTTACTGTAACTTTTTAACTTTTGGGGTTTTTCTGTTTGTTTGTTTGTTTGGGACAGAGTCTCACTCTGTCGCCCAGGCTGGAGTACAGTGGCGGGATCTCGATTCACTGCAGCCTCCACCTTCCGGGTTCAAGCAATCCTCCTGCCTCAGCCTCCAGAGTAGCCAAGATTACAGGCACCCACCACCACACCCGGCTAATATTTTATATTTTTAGTAGAGACGGGATTTCTCCATGTTGGCCAGGTTCGTCTTGAACCCCTGACCTCAAATGATCCGCCTGCCTCGGCCTCCCAAAGTTCTGGGATTACAGGAGTGAGCCACTGCACCCAGCCAGCTTTTTAACTTTATAAACGTTAAAAAATTTTTTAAACTTTTGACTCTTTTATAACACTTAGCTTAAAACACAATACATTGTATATCTGTACAAAAATATTACTTTTCTTTATATCTTTATTCTATATGCTTTTTTCTATTTTAAGAAATTTTTATTGTTTACTTTTTAAGCTTTTATGTTAAAAACTAAGACACAATGCACACTAATGTGTAGGCCTACACAGGGTCAGGATCATCAAGATGTCACTAAGCATTAGGAATTTTTCTGCTTAAGTTATTGTTGTTAGGTAAAAGAAATAAAATAATAAAAAATAAATGAAATAAGATTTAAAAATTATAAAATAAAAAAGGGAGTTTTTCAGCTCCATTGTAATTCTATGGTACCACAATTGTATACGTGGTCTGTTCTTGACAAAAACATCAATATGTGGCAAATGATATTCAAATAAAATTTACTAAAAAGCTTATGTTAATATAAGTGTGTATAATCATACGTTATTTATTATAGAGCAGCATTCTTAAGTGGTTGCTGAGCTGGTACTTTCTCTTTTTTTTTGAGATGGAGTCTCGCTCTGTCCCCAGTGCAGCTGCCAGAGCTCGGCTCACTGCAACCTCTGCCTCCCAGGTTCACGCCATTCTCCTGCCTCAGCCTCCTGAGTAGCTGGGCCTACAGGCGCCCACCACCATGCCCGGCTAATTTTTTGTGTTTTTAATAGAGACGGGGTTTCACCATGTTAACCATGATGGTCTCAATCTCCTGACCTCATGATCCGCCCGCCTCGGGCTCCCAAAGTGCTGGGATTACAGGGCTGTTACTTTCTTTAACTTATTTGTTGTTTTTTTGTTGTTTTTTGAGACAGAGTCTTGCTCTATTACCCAAGCTAGAGTGCAGTGGTGCAATCACAGCTCAGTACAACCTCAAACTTCTGGATCCAATCAATCCTCCCACTTAGCCTCCCAAGTAGCTGAGACGTCACTCTATGCCACCATGCCTGGCTAATTTTTAAAATTTCCTATATAGGTGGGATCTCGCCATGTTGCCCAGGCTTCTTTAACTTGTTAAAACAAAAAAGAGATATGCACCAGTTACAAAACATATTTACAAAAATCAACAGCTTTCCTATATCAGCATTATTCAGCTAGAAACTGCAAAGGCGAATCATCCCACTCAACACAGCAACAAAAATATAAATTATGTAGGAATTATGTGTGTGTGTGTGTATACACATAAATTTTTTCCAAGTCAGGTCTTTATTGAAATGGCAGAGGCTTCTCAATGTTTTATGAAAACTAACATCTTAACCTAAGAATATTTAAGGAAACAAATTCAATTTTCTTTTTTTTTTTTTAGCACTAATTAAATACTATATTGAATAAATACAATACCAAAGGCTGGGCACCAGTAATCACACCTGTAATCCCAGCACTTTGGGAGGCTGAGGTGGGCAGAATCCTCGAGTCCAGGAGTTCAAGACCAGCCTGGGCAACATGGTGAAACCCTGTATCTACAATATACGCAAAAATTAGCCATGTGTGGCGGCCAGTGCCTATAGTCCCAGTTACTGGGGAGGCTGAGGTGGAAGGATCACTTGAGTCCAAGAGGTCAAGGCTGCAGTGAGCCAAGATGGCACCACTGCACTCCAGCCTGGGTGACAGAGCGGGACGCTGTCTCACAACAAAAACCAAAAAACACAATACCAAACAAAATGCATTCAAATGCTTTCTTAAAAAACAATTTGAAAGGCCCTTCTACTCAGGCTGATGACAAACGCAGTAAAGACAGATATGGTCATTTAACATAGCTGATTTTATACAGCACTTATATCTTTTAGTCCACAAGTATATTATTAAATGATAGAGAACATTGAATACAACCATTTCTACAGAACTAAGAAATAAATTACTAAAGAAGGAAGATTTTACAAATCCCATCTTTTATACCCACCCCAACAGTCTAACTCTAAAGAGGATAAAGCCAATGACTTTCCTCACAAGACCTCACGACTAATGTTGCTTTGCTATCAAAATCTGTATTTCTGGCCCATTATGAGCATTGAGACAAGATTCAAATATTCCCAAAGAAAGAGGCATAATGCAGGTTGTGATCACTCATTCAACAACATTGAGCACTGCATCCAGAACTATCTCATCCCAGGAATTAAATAAGGTCAGCCACATTCATGGGCATTTCCTCCACTGTAGTACGTAGAAAGTGTCAGTGTCAACAAGAATCCTCCTGTCTTCTTCAGTAACAAATTTTGTAGCCACACCTTTCTTCCTAAATCAACCACCTCTGCCAATTCTGCAAATGTCATTTTCACAACTGGAAGGTGGATCATAGCTTATAACCAAAGACACTTATTGCACATCAGTCCCATAAACCAACAAGTCAGTAGTGATCAGAACACGGTTTGACCCTGGTTGGAATTCCCTCATGATAACATCTCTCTCCTTCTCGTCCATGTCACCACGCAGAGCAGAAACTGTGAGGTCCGCGGCATGCATTTTCTCAGTCAGCCAGTTGACAGTGTGCTTTGTATTGAGAAAAATAACAGCCTGTGTAATGGTCAGTGTCTCGTACAACTCACAAAGTGTATCCAACTTCCATTACTCTCTCTCAATATTAATATAAAACGGATTCCTTCAAGGTTCAATTCTTCCTTTTTCACCAGAATTCAAATTGGATCTCCCATGAATTTTTTGGTCACTTCCAACAGATCAGTTGGCACTGTGGCAGAAAGCAACACAACCTGAATACTTGTATTTAATTTTTGGAAAATCTCATTATTTGATTCTTAAACCCTTGGTTCAACATTTCATCTGCTTCAACCAAAACAAAGGTTTTGATCCATTTTGGAGAAAATATCTTCTGTTTAACAACGCAAACACTCTCCCTGGTGTACCAACAACAGTATGTGATGCTTCGGTCTGCAGTTTTTGCGTTTCATTTCGAACATTTTTGTTCCACCAATGCAAGCAAGACGATGCAGGCTCCCATAGAGTCTCCAGGTGCCGGAATTACTTTTTGGATCTTTAATGCAGAAAATAATAGCTCTCTGTCGAATAGCTGAAGGCTTCTCAAAACCATAAGCATAGATGCCCCGAAGAAGAGACTCCTTTAAGTTCATATCATCAAAGTTATCAACAATCTCATCCCAGTTGCTCTAGATGACACCATCTGGGTCCATTCCCTCTGGGCCGCCATGTTCTCTGTTATAATCCGAGGATCCATCAGACATGATCTGGAAAACCACTCAACACCCAACTGAAAGGCCCAATTTTCTTAAAAAACAAAACATTCTGGATGACACAAGCACTTAAGAGCAGACACAGTTCCTGATCCAACACCACAAGGCAAATCTATGGCTATCACGGGCCGAGAGCACAAGCAGGCCGGGGCAGGAGAAGAAGGCCCGGCCGGGGCGCTCCTCTGGGGGCTGCCCTGTCGCCTCCCCAATGACCCGTGGAAGGAGGAGGCAGAGCTGCCCGATAGTTGCTGTGCTCCTTAGTCTGAGCAGCCACTGGGCCGCGCGGGCCTGCAGAGGGGTCGAGCTCCGCTGCCTGGTGTGGCTGCAGCGGGGCCGGGAGGGGAGGGGAGATGGTCGCAGGGACCCGCATCCCCGCGTGCAGGACAGCACAGCGCAGGGGTGGGAGGAGACGTGGCCTGCAGGCCCAACGCACACGAGGCACCTTCCAAGTCAGCACCACTGTTAGAGAGCTCAGACTCTCTCTGTCCCCGGCTCCGCGGGCCCACGTCAAGGTGATTCTGCCGTGTGCAGCACCGGCTCGTGGAGCTCCAAGGCGGGTCTTGCGGCCGCCGCTCTGCCTGCGCTTCTCTCTGTGCTCCCGGAAGGCGTTCTGCCCAGCATGGACGAACACGGGGCCTCTCGACGGGCTCCGCGGCCTTCTGCGAGCCGTGCAGGGCTGTCCTCCAGTACAGCTTGCTGCGTGGACTCGGCCAGATTGAGGAGGGACGCCGGGGTGGGGGGAGGCCTGATCCGCGTCCTCTGCCGCGCTGGCGATGTCGGGATCCTAGGAGCTGGGCTCCTCGCCGTGCCCCTGGGACTTCTCGCGCCGGCTGCGCCCATGAACCCCGGAAGAAGGGGTGTTGGCGGAGCGCGCGGTCGCCTTGCGCTCCCGGAGCTCCTTGACAGTGTCAGGACACGAGGTCCTCGTCGGGCCAGGCCTGCCAGCTCCTCCAAGGGCTTGCCGCGGTCCTCCAGTGCAGACGGGCTGTTCTTGGGGATCAGGAACTGGGCGCGCACGCGTTGCAGGTCGGAGTGCGAAGGCTCCTCCTTGGCTAGTCCGATAGCCGTGATCCCCAGGGGCCAGAAGCCTGCCTTGAAGCCGTAGGCCGCTGCTGACGACCTCAGACGCCCTCCAGAAGAGGCTGCCAAGAACTGTTCCGGTCGACCTGCGTGTCTGTGGGCTGCCCCGCCACCCCGGGGTCCGCTAGCTTTGCGTCGCCCTGCTCTGAGGGCAGCACGCTGGCGGCTTCGCGTCTCAGGGGTTTCTTGGCGTTGGGAGTGCAGACAACCGAGGCCCTCCGGAACCTCCCCAGGACCGTGGCGGGCAGGTCTCCTCCAGGGGGCTCGAGTTCTGCAAGTTCTGCAAGTCTTGCGCGCTGCCGCCGCTCTGGCCCTCTGGGGGGAACCCACAGCACAGCTGTGGCAGGGATCTCCTGCTGGGCGTCTTCGGCCTCCTCCGGGTCCACTGCCCTGATGGCCACCACCTCCTTGGTGCGGGGGTCGATGCCCTTGCGACCCTCCCAGAACCAGCCCTTGCCGATGCAGTGGAGCGTGGTGAAGAGCCAGTCCGGCCCCACTCGCTTCTGGCAAGTCCCGGGGGCGAGCCACGCGGCGCCGGCAGCCTGGGAGGCGGCCAGACCCAGCAGGAGGGCGGCGCGGGCCCACTTGCGCTCCCGCCCACTCGCTGGGCCCCACCTGGCCTCCCCCAACCTGTAGCCTCCGTTCGCCCGGGGACGCCGGGCCTCCCAGTCTGCTGAGCAGCGCGGGCTCTTACGTAGGAATAATATTAATCAATGGAACTATCTGTAGGGTTGTGGATTAAAATGTTAATACACTTAAAGTACTTAAAACAGTTTCTGACATAGTAAGAGTTCAATTCGTATTCGCTGTTATTATTAAGAAAAATTACGCAGAATTCATATGTGGAGAGTTCTATAAGCACTGCACTATGCACAAATGATTTGAACAAGTGGAAAGGAAGATTCAATACTGTAAAGGCAATTTCCCCCAAATTTGGTGGACTTTTAAAATTTATTAAATTTGTATATATTAGCTAGAATTAAAAAATAGTATTGGCCGGGTGTGGTGGCTTACGCCTGTAATCCCAACACTTTGGGAGGCTGAGGCGGGGATCACTTGAGGTCAGGAGAGCGAGACCATCCTGGTAACAGGTGAAACCCTGTCTACTATAAAATACAAAAAAAATTCCGGGGTGGTGGGGGCCTGTAGTCCCACTACTTTGAGGTGAGGCAGGGGAAGGCTGAACCGGAGGCGGTGCTGGCCGAGATCCCCCACTGCACTCAGCCTGGGTGATAGAAGAGACCCCGTCCATATATATATATATATATATATATGGGAATTAGATATCTTTTTAAAACATCTTTCTGAGGGCGGGGAATATGCATTTCTAAAAAATGCTAACATTCTTGATTCTTCTGTATTTTTCAGTGCTACCTCGCCTTTTATATGTTTCTATGTGGCAAACATATGAAAACCACAACTTCATGTCTTTTCCCAGCCCCACTATAGATGACATTGGTGTCATGAGATCAGGCTCTATCATTTGAAATGAATTAACTTCTAAAAGTTTTAGTTAAAATTTCAAATCTCAAGTAAATCAAATATTGATTAGAAAAATATAACATTATTTGAAATTAATGTTAGTGAAAAGGGTGGCTTTCCTGGGGGTGGTAAGGAGTCTTTGTGAATGTAGCACAGCTCTGGCAGTCTTCCTGGCGTGGGCCGCTGACATCAGGGCAGCGTTTAACAGGGGAATTAAGCAGCTTGGCAGTGCGGGAATTACTTCTGTGACATCATCTATGTTATGCTGCCAGTAAATGTTCTGAAAAACTCTGCTCCAGAAAAGCTATGTCTGAATGAGAGAAGTCAGTTTTCCAAACTAATTCTCACCAACTCCTGCCCTCAAACAACCTAGCCATGTAAAGCAGAGAGTAACATACAAGTAGTCTTTGCAAGGCGGTGTCACTGAGAATTGAGGCTGAAAGCACCATCTTGTTTGTCCTGTCCTTTAAACATAGACACAAAGTGGATATGGTTAGCTAGGTGGTCCGTAATTATGAATCCAGAAGTTTCTATTTTCTTTCTCTCCCTTCCTCTCTTCTTCTTTGCTTCCCTCCCTCCCTCCCTCCCTCCCTGCTTCCTTCCTTCCTTCCTTCCTTCCTTCCATCCTTCCTTCCATCCTTCCTTCCTTCTTTCCGTCTCCTTCTCTTCTTTCTTCCTTGGAAAAACATTAGAAAGGCAAAACTGCTTGCATAAAGTTTTCATCTGAAAGCTGATGCTAGAGTCTAAAAACCCAGGATGGGTAAATACTTAAAATTTGAGCAAGTTTAAAAATCCATGTAATAAAGAAACAATCACTGTTCACTCACATAAGTGAACTTATGTGTATGGAAAATTTCTTTCCCGCTTGTAAAAGATAAAAAATCAGGTTTATTTTATTTTATTTTATTTTGAGACGGAGTCTTTCTCTGTCGCCCAGGCTGGAGTGCAGTGGCACGATCTCGGCTCCCTGCAACCTCCACCTCCGAGTCTCAGCCTCCCGAGTAGCTGGGACTACAGGAGCCCCTCACCACGTCTGGCTAATATTGGTATTTTTAGTAGAGACAGGGTTTCACCATATTGGTCAGGTTGTTCTCGAACTCCTGACCTCAGGTGATCCGCCGGCCTCGGCCTCCCAAAGTGCTGGGATTACAGGCGTGAGCCACCACGCTCAGCTGAAAAATTAGCTTTAAACAATCCAAAGTGCCCCACAAACAGTCCCTTAAGCCACATGTTTTTGTTAATTAAATCATTACTTTCATTTTAAAAGATCCCCAAAAATGTCGTAGGAAGCATCAGTACAGCATTTTCCACAATCCAGATTCTGAATCCTTTGTTTAAAAAAAGTCATTGCGTGTTTCCTGGAACTGTTATTTTAAAAAGTCATCCCTATCTATTTTGGCAAGCCCTGTGAAAACATTAGCCTTCCTTACAACAACATTTTAAAAGTTAGTCTCAGAGCTTAGCCGGAGAGAGTAAAGGATTCAAGAGCCTGTGAAGCAAATCTACAGCTAAAAGAGTATTACTAAAAAAAAAAATAAGCATTCAAAGTTATTTTTAGTGGATGAGAACGATGTGTTCCCGAACTTCTCTTTCTTTATTCTATAAACCATTACTGTACATTTACTAACAGTCTGGCTAAACAGAGTGCTGGGGTACCCCTGGCTGGAAGGCACAAGGCTTTCCACATTTGCTCCCCACCCCCAACAGTGGTAATAAGAACAACCCCTTGCTTGAGTGAATAGACCGAAAAAGTCCCCCTTTAGCGACTGCTGCGGGTGGGACTCAGCCTTTAGAGGCAGGCGCTGTGCCTCAGAAGCCTGCTTTGTGCCACCTTCGTAACATGTTCCAAGCCCCCACTGGGTCTGGCCGACTGGGTGAGCACCCCAGGCCCAGACCAGGACTCTCAGGGGTTTCTGTACCCATTTCTCTCCTTCAGAGCACACTCTGACCCTCTACTTCCCACCGTGAGTGCAGATCCACAGCCCAAAGTACTGGCCAGGGCTGGAGGGGTGGGAAGAGCGTGGGGAAGACTCCCTGTCCATGGCCAGTTCCCGGAGGGCAGTGAGTCCTTGCAAGCTCTTACTGACACAGTGCCTCTCCCCTGGAATCTCAAGCGGCCGGGCCACCAGAGTGTCACCGACACACTGGCTTTGGTGACTCTTGATTGCCTCAGGTTCATGGCCAGCTCGGAGCACTGAGTTACTGACAGGAATGTGTGTGGACCAGCGTGGCCCATCTGGGTGCGATGCTGCCCATAGGCCACAGCACCTGAGGGCGGCGGGGGTGGCCGCAGTGTCCTATACCCTATGCCCCTGCCTCTGGCACCCAAAGGGGTGGCTTCAGCCCCTCTGCAGGCCGCATGCTGTGTCCTCTGAGGACTTGCATGACCTTTGCTATCCACTGCTAATGGGACCTGCAGTTGTCCTCTCTTGCTTCCAGTCAATGTGACCGTCTCTCATTTTACCTGGTCAGGCTCAATTCCTTCAGGATGAGCTTCTGGCTTGCTGGGAAGGTGTAGGCTCCTTGCTACCCCCCACCGCACTGTGGCAGGGTGTGGACACCAGGGTGGGCTCAACCTTGAGAGAGATCACCTTCTAAGACTGCAGTGATTATGCTAAAGAGTTCAAAAGACATGGATGGAAGATTCTCTTCTACCTTCACGCTATAAAATCCCAAGTGGTGAATTTACAATGACCAGAAGAGGCACCAGCCTTTGTATTCTCCTGCATCCTGCAGGTAGGACTGGCATTGGTGATAATCAAGGAAGTTCAGAAGCAGCTTTGAGAGCATCAGCAGAAGCCAGCTTGCACGACAGCAAGCGATGCTGCAACCTCACGAGAGGGGATGCCACCAGCAGGGTATAAGTCCCAGACAGCTGCAGAGACAGGAAGGTCAACGCTGCTGCAGCACAAACGGGTTCCTGAGAGCCACAGCATGGGCAGTGCTGATAGCTTTGCTACCTTTTCCTCCTGGAGATATGACCTTAGCTGGGAGAGGCACTTGACAGTAAAGAGCAAGAAGAGATGGCGCCTGGACACTACAGAGAACCTTCATGTGCATTGGCTGGATGATTAAATACAGAAGTCCCTCTTATCTCTCTATTATTCTAAATCCATCATAATTTATCAATAAATCTATATACATCATGTGGGCCTATGCATGTTGCAATACATTTTAAAAACAAGTTGTGTACATATTTGTATTAGAACAAGCTGTGTGCATTTGTCCAGGATGCTGCGCACCAGGAGTAGTCCTGGTGTTCAAGGCCGACTTGTATTTCCAGGCTTGGTTGCCCTAGTCACACAGAGCACGCTACTGATTGGAAAGGGATGAGTACTGTGTCTCTGTAAGGAAACTGGACAATGGGTATCCAAATGCTCTTAATTGTACCGTTATTTATTTATTTTTGAGCGGGTCGTTGTTTTGTATTTTTTTTGAGACACAGTCTTGCTCTGTCGCTCAGGCTGGAGTGCAGTGGTGCAATCTCGGCTCACTGCAACCTCCACCTCATGGGTTCAAGCGATTCTCATGCCCCAACCTCCCCAGTAGCTGGGATTACAGGCACGTGCCACCATGCCTGGCTAATTTTTGTATTTTTACTAGACACAGAGTTACCCCATCTTGGCCAGGCTGGACTCCAAGTCCTGGCCTCAAGTGATCTGCCCACCTCAGCCTCTCAAAGTGCTGGGATTACAGGCGTGAGCACCCGGCCCTGTACTGTTATTCTAATAGTGAAAAGTTGGGAACAATCTAAATATCCAACAACAGGGGATTGAATAAATACATTGCAGCAGAACATTTAAATGAAACCACTAAAATTCAAGCCTAGGCCATGTGTGGTGGCTTATACCTATAATCCCAGCACTTTGGGAGGCCGAGGCAAGAGGATTACTTGAGGATTACAAGAGTTCAACACAGCCCGGGCAATGTAGGGAGACCCTGTCTCTACAAATAAAAAAAACAAAACTAAAAAATTAGCTATGCTTGGTGGGGCATGCCTGTAGCTTCAACCACTCAGGAGGTTGAGGAGGGAGGATATCTTAAGCCAGGGAGGTCAAAGCTGCAGTAAGCTGTGATTGCGCCACTGCACTCCAGCCTAAGTGCCAGAGTGAGATCATGTCTCAAAATAGCAACAACAGCAACAATAATAATAATAAATTAACCTTAGCTTACCACAACATCTTTTAAATTTAAATTTAAATTTTTAGAAATAGAGTCTTGCTTTGTCACCCAGGCTGCTGTACAGTGGCATGGTCATGGCTCACTGCAGCCTCGACCTCCTGGGCTAAAGCAACTCTTGTGCCTCAGCTTCCCAAGTAGCTGGGACTATAGGCGCACACTACCATGCCCGACTAGTTATTGTTTTTGTTTTTATAGAGACAGTGATCTCCCTATGTTGCTCAGGCTGGTTTTGAACTCCTGGGATCAAGCAATCTTTCCCACCTCAGCCTCCCAAAGTGCTGAGATTACAGGTGTGAGACACTGCACACTGCCATTTTTTAAACTTTGTGACTCTTGTAATAATAGTTTAAAACATAAACCCATGAGGCACAGTGGCACATGCCTATAATCCCGGCACTTTGGAAGGCCGAGGCAGGAAGACTCCTTAAACATAGGAGTTTGGGACCGGCCTGGGCAACATGGTGAAACCTCATCTCCACAAATATTTAAAAATTAGCTAGGTGTGGTGGTGCATGCCTGTAGTCCCAGCTACTCGGGAGGCTGAGGTGGGAGAATGGCTTGAACCTGGACAGTCAAGGCTGCAGTGAGCCTTGGTTGTGCTGTCACAGAGCGAACCCAAAATTGGGGTTCAGCCTGGAAGGCCACAGTAGGTTCTTGGCTTCACATAGGAAGGAATTCAAGAGTGAGCCAACAGAGTAAAGCGAAAGCAGGTTCATTAAGAAAGTAAAGGAACGGGTAGCTACTCCGTAGGCAGAGAAGCCTGAGGGCTGCTGGTCAGCTATTTCTACGGTTACTTCTTGACCATATTCTAAACAGGGAATGGATTATTCGTGAGTTTCCTGGGAAGAAGGTGGGCAATTCCTGGAACTGAGGGTTCCTCCCCCTTTTAGACAGTATAGGGTAACTTCCTGACATTGCCATGGCATTTTAAACTGTCAAGGCACTGGTGGGAGTGTCTCTTAGCATGCTAATACATTATAATTATTGTATAATGAGCAGTGAGGGTGACCAGAGGTTTCTTTCCACACCGTCTTGGCTTTGGTGGGCTTGGGCCGCTTTTTGACTGCATTGGGGTCTTTGTGACCTCTACTTTGCAAAATCAGTCCTGCTGAACTGCTGTCTCCACACCACTGCACTCCGGCATGAGAAACACAGTGAGACCCTGTCTCAAAAAATAAATGAATACATACCTGCTCAGTTCTGGGGCAACTGAAAAAAAAGTGAATAAGTAAATAAAACACAAACCCATTGCACATCTGTACAAAAATGTTTTCTTTCTTTATATCCTTATTCTGAAAGCTTATTTTTCTATTTTCAAAAATGTTAATTCTTTTAAACTTTTCAAACTTTCTTGATAAAAGCTAGGACACAAGCTGGACATGGTGGTGTGTATCTGTAATCTGAGCTTCAGGACGCTGAAGAGGGAGGATCACTTGAGCTCAGGAGTTTGAGACAAGCCTGGGCAACATAGTGAGACCTTGTCTTAAAAAAAAAGAAAAAAGAAAAAAAACCTAAGACACAAACGCACACATTAGCCTGTCCCTACACAGGGTCAGAATCATCATCACTGTCTTCCACCTCCACATATTGTCCCACTGGGAGTATTCAGGGACAGTAACATGCATGTCATCTCCTGGGATAACAATGCCTTCTTCTGGATACCTCCTGAAGGACCTGCCTAAGGCTGATTTAGAGTTAACTTTTTTTTAATAAGTTGGAGGAGTATACTCTAAAATAATGATTAAAAGTATAAAAGTAAAGACATAAACCAGGAACATAGTCATATATTACCATTATCAAGTATTATGTACCTTACATATTGTATTTATTTTATTTTACTTTATTTTATTTTATTTTTGACAGAGTCCTGCTCTGTCACCCAGGCTGGAGTGTAGTGGTGCAATCTCGGCTCACTGCAACCTCTGCCTTCTGGGCTAAAGTGATTCTCGTGCCTTAGCCTCCCAAGTAGCTAGGATTGCAGGCGTGCTCCACCATGCCCAGCTAATTTTTGTACTTTTAGTAGAGATGGGATTTCACCATGTTAGTCTGCCTGGTCTCAAGCTCCTGACCTCAGGAGATCCACCTGCCTCGGCCCCCCAAAGTGCTGGGATTACAGGCGTGTGCCACTGTGCCATACCTTATGTAATTGTATGCTAGACTTTTATATGACTGGCAGCACAGCAGGTGTGTTTACACCAGCACCACTGCAAACACATGAGCAATGGGCTGTGCTAAGATGTTATGGTGGCTGCCGCATCACCAGGTGATAGGAATTTTTCAGCTCCATTATAATCTTAGGGGACTGTCGTCATATATGCGGTCTGTTGTTGAACAAAACCTTGTTATATGGCACATATTGTAGACACACACACACACACACAAAGAGAGAAGAGAGAGATTATGAGGAACTGGCTTGCGTGAGCATGAAGGTAAAAAGTGTCACAATCTGCCATCTGAAAACTCAAGACCCAGGAAAACCATGGCTGTAATTCCAGTCCAAGTCCAAGGGCCTGAGAACAAGGGAAGCCAGTGGTGTAAATTCCAGCCCAAGGGCAAGAGGAAACCTGTGTCCCAGCTCAAACAGTGAGGCAGGACCAAAAAAATGGGTGAGTTCCCCCACCCTCCCCTTGTGGTTCGCTGAGGCCCCTAACGAATTGGATGGAGAGCAATCGACTTTTCTGAGCCACCAATTCAAATGTCCGTCCCATCCTGAACACCCTCACAGACACACCAGAAATAGTGTTTAATATGCACACCCCATGGTGCAGTCAGATTGACACATAAAATTAACTATCACCTCAAGCTTGCCAGGGCAAAGATGCATGACTGCTTTCTGTGGCCAGAGTGTGGGCCATGTGAAAGAGAGAGCTGGCTGGGGTGGTCTCAGATCATGTCTGGAGGAGTGAGGAGGCAACAGCAGGAAAAAACAACAACAACACATGACTTTGTAAGGCCAGATGGCAATGGGCTGAGAAAGGAGTCATGGGGAACCAGGTGGAGGGCATGAACTGCAGCTAAGAAACCTCCAGCAGTGAGGGGAGGAGGGGCACCAGGACCTCGACTCGATGCAAAACTGTGTCGTGCTCTGGGCGCCACTCAGAATTGGAAGTCATCTGATAAATGGGTTGAAGCAAAATTTCTAAGTGTAGCACATGATGCCTCCAAAATTCAAAGAGGACTTCCAAATGCTCTGCCTCTTTCTCAGTGGTAGGGAGGGCAAGGTGCAATGATATGTTCTTTACGCTAGAATGTTTCATCATGTCTCAGACCATTTCATCTTTTAAAAACTTTAACATGTAGTGAATTTTCTTTTCTTTTTTCAATACAGGGTCCAGCTCTGTCACCCAGGCTGGAGGGAAGTGGTACAATCATGGCACATTGCAGCCTCCACCTCCTAGGCTCAAGGGATCCTCCTGCCTCAGCCTCCTGAGTAGCTGGGATTATAGGCATGTGCCACCACGCCCGGCTAATTTTGTATTTTTAGTAGAGACGGGGTTTCTCCATGTTGGTCAGGCTGGTCGCGAACTCCTGACCTCAGGTGATCTGCCCTCCTTGGCCTCCCAAAGTGCTGGGATTACAAGAGTGAGCCACCGCACCCGGCCTGGATTTCTTAATATTTACAGTGTACCTGCTACACTCTGATGCATACGTCTCACCAAGGCAGCCAGAGGACTTGCAACTTCCCGCTCACCAGGTCCAGTTAACATGACATCCTCAAACAGTGGGCTGATGTGACATTCTGCAGATGCCAAGAAGATCAAGACCCTGGTAGGCTATGTTGTGACAGAAAGTAGAGGTTCTAGGGCAAGACAGTGAGTTTGATGAATGTTGTTCATTCCAAGTAAAAACTAACTATTTTGATCCTCTTTATTGGCGGATTATTGAGAAGTATGATATTAATGGTTCAGTAGCCACGTAACAGGCTTTGGAAACTATGTTGATTGTTCACACCATATACCACATTGTTTAGTCCATGCTACAGTCCATACCACCTATGATTGGGGCTCTATTTATTTATTTATTTATTTTATTATTATTATTATTATTATTTGAGATGGAGTCTAGCTCTGTTGCCCAGGCTGGAGCGCAGTGGCTTGATTGCGGCTCACCGCAACCTCCGCCTCCCAGGTTCAAGCGATTCTCCTGCCTCAGCCTCCTGCACAGCTGAGACTACAGGCGTGCACCACCATGCCCCACTAATTTTTGTATTTTTAGTAGAGACAGGGTTTCACTATGTTGGCCAGGCTGGTCTCAAACTCCTGACCTCATGATCTACCCGCCTCAGCCTCCCAAAGTGCTGGCATTACAGGTATGGGCCACTGTGCCCATATTTATTCATTTATTTATTTATTTTTGAGACAGAGTCTCGATCTGTCACCCAGGCTGGAGTGCAGTGCCATGATCTCTGCTCACGGCAACCTCCGTCTCCCAGGTTCAAGCAATTCTCCTGCCTCAGCCTTCTGAGTAGCTGGGACTACAGGCATGCGCCACCACACCCAGCTAATTTTTGTATTTTTAGTAGAAACGGGGTTCCACCATGATGGCCAGGCTGGTCTCGAACTCCTGACCTCAGGTGATCTGCCCGCCTCAACCTCCCAAAGTGCTGGGATTACAGGTGTGAGCCACTGCGCCCAGCAGGGCTCCATTTAGTTAGGTTTAGAGTAGTCCACCCTTATCTGCCATGATCTATATAATTTTTGTAAGGGCCACTTGGGTAAATTGAAGGGGACTGCTACCCTCCATCCTTGAAGTTGCTTATGGTGGTGCTAATCTCTGCAATTCCTTCTAGTACTGTTTCTGATTTTTCAGGGACTTCTCCCCTGTGTCTTCCCCCCTGTCTACATGTCTAGAAATCATTGTAAGGTTTCTGCCAACTACTAGGTATATATCTATCCTAATTATACATGTGGGAGCTGAGAAAATAACCACAGGCCATGTTCTTGGACCCAGTGGACCCACTGCAGGGTATACTTGGGTCAGAACTCCATGTATCATCTGCCCTTCACAACTCTGAATGTAATTGGAGGAACATAACAGGATTTCAGGTCCCGTGGTATCTGAAGTTTCAACTCAGATTTTCTGTCCATTTCCTTGGCACCATTGGGCTGCTAGGTGGCTGTAGGTTCCATTGGTGAATGGCCGGGTGCGGTGGCTCACGCCTGTAATCCTAGCACTTTGGGAGGCCGAGGCAGGCGGATCATGAGGTCAGGAAATCGAGACCATCCTGGCTAACACGGTGAAACCCCATTTCTACTAAAAATACAAAAAATTAGCCGGGCGAGGTGGCGGGCGCCTGCAGTCCCAGCTACGCGGGAGGCTGAGGCAGGAGAATGGCGTGAACCCCGGGGGAAGGAGCCAGCAGTGAGCCGAGATCGTGCCACTGCACTCCAGCCTGGGCGACAGCGAGACTCCGTCTCAAAAAACAAACAAACAAACAAACATTGGTGAAGGACTAGGGTAATATTTATCATCTATATTTTTAGTGGTGGTGCAGAGTCTTTCATTACAGAGAACTGGCAGGCTTCCCTTCAATCAATGTGCATTAGATCTGTGAACTGACGTAGCTTTGGAAATTGAATGAAGGATTGTGACTTTCCATTGCGGTGGCTAATTTCAAACTTCAGCTTCCCAGCACTTCTTTTTTTTTTTGTTCAAATTGTCCAAGTCAAGTCACAACCTAATTGTTGTTCACCCATCTCAGCCCCTGCAACAGAGCCCACAGATCCTAACAGGTCACAGCAGCCTAACTGCCATGCTGGCCTTGCTGCCCATGATAGTAACTTCATTCCCCTTCTGCTGCTGCCTCCCCTCTGCGATTTCAGAATCCCATCATGCCCATTGATACCTGGCATCCATTGGCAGCATCTTCCACTGGTCGGCTCTGGCCTACAAAGGACATTTCCTACCAAGCTTCTCAAAGATGGTCATGCCTCCCTCACCAGTGTGTCTTTGCGCTTTATGAAGGGAGTCTCCTCTGAGTTTTCCCAAAGAGCACAGCCAGGAAGTGGGTTCTCTGATCTCACATACTAAGCCTGTTCTAATGTCTAATTTCCCTGAGCTCGTCTAGTATTCTGCCAAGGAAATTAAAGCATCCTCACCTCATTCATTGTAGGTCATCATCCTGCCCAAGCTTCAGGAAACTATCCGAGCAGTGGATGAGAAGTAGATCCAGATGCCCTGACTAGGACTCCCAAACCAAGGGGTATATTCCTATATCAATAAATCCTCCTCTATTCATCCTTATATTTGCCTCTTCCTTGGCCCAACACCTTAAGCTTTATAATTGCCCATTTTCCTCTCCTTCCTGCTGGTCCACATTAGACAGGTCTTACAATTCTTTGCATATATAAGATTTCTGCCTGGAGTTTGGACTGTTTTTCCTACCTAAACTGTGTTGGGATCAGACCCTGCTTCTTAGTATAGAGGTAACAAGTGGTGGCAGGGTTTGCTTTTGGGGAGTTAGTGGCTAAAACTGAGTTTCCTTGCCCTTTGAGACACTTTCTCATGTGAGGGCTTCTGTGAATCTAGTAAGAATGGGGGTGCGCATCTGCTGGCCTGGGGGACCCAAAAAAACCTGGGGTTGCAAGGTTTTCAGGCTGGTCCAAGTCCACCCAGGTATTTCTCAAGTCAATGATTTGAGGACGAGACTATTTATGGCTATGCATTCATGCTCCTTTGCATCTCTGTTTTCCTAATAACACAGTGCTGTGCCTAATTTTCATCCACACACTCTATGAATAAAATGAGCGTCTCCTTGAATGCAGTTATGGAGCCCCTTTGCTTCCACAACCTGCCTCAAGCTGACATTTGCAGGTGGAAACCTGTTTGACTTTTTTTTTCAAGACTTCCAGAGCATTTAACAAAGACCAGGAACCTCCAAAATCATTATAGTTCCCCTCGCCCCAATACCACTTAGGTTCCAGAGCTGCTACACAGCCTAATGCTTTACCTTCCACCTGCACCTCATCCCAAGCCACCAGGGTGAGATCCTTAGCAATCATGATGTTACCAGATGCCACTCACTCCAGCCTTGTGTTTCTTAGCTCTGTGTTTTCCAGCTCCAAAATCCCACCCTGAGAATCTGCTTCCTAGGCCCATGTCTGTGACTAATTACTTTAGCCTGAGTTCCCTGAAAGCAGACCCTGAGACCAAGGCTTGTATGCAAGGACTTTATTTGGGAAAGTGCTTCTAGAGAGCAGCAGTTCAGGGAAGGAGGATGAACAGGTGAGGAGGAAAAGCAAACATAAGAAAGCCTTCTCACATCCATCACCAGGCACAAATGACACTTGTTCACAATGAGACTTTCTCTCTCTCTCTCTCTCTCTGTCTTTCTTTTTAAGACAGAGTCTCACTCTGTCACCCAGGCTGGAGTGCAATGGCACGATCTTGGCTCACTGCAACCTCTGCCTCCTGGGTTCAAGCGATTCTCCTGACTCAGTCTCCTAAGTAGCTGGGATTACAGGTGCCTGACACCACACCCAGCTAATTTTTGTATTTTTAGTAGAGATGGCGTTTCACCATGTTGATCAAGCTGGCCTCAAACTCCTGATCTTAGGTGATCCACCCGCCTTGACCTCCCAAAGTGCTGGGATTACAGGCATGAGTCACCACGCCCGGCCCCCACTGGGACTTTCTAAGGAGCCATAAGAAATGCATCCGAGAATCGGCCACCTGGAGGCTCGGTGCAGTGCCTCACATCTATAATCCCAGCACTTTGGGAGGCCGAGGCAGGAAGATCCCTTGAGTTCAGGAGTTCAAGACCAGCCTGGGCAACATAGTGAGACCTTATCTCTACAAAAAAGCTTTTTTTAAATTAGCTGGACACATCGGCATGCACCTAGTCCCAGCTACTCAGGAGGCTGAGGTGGGAGGATCACTTGAGCCTGGGAGGTAAAGGCTGCAGTGAGCCATGATCACACCATTGTCCTCCAGCCTGGGCAACAGAGCAAGACCTTGTTTCAAAACAAAACAAAACAAAACAAAAGCAAAACGAAAAAACATCAAATCATTGCCTTCCTGGGGTGTGAAAGGGGAAATCAACATCGGTTAAGAGTGGTGCCACTGGTGCTAACTCCTCTGCACATCTGAGTTAAGAAAGTTTGAATGAATTGTGTGTTCGTTTAGGTGTTGCAAGTCACAGCATCAGAGAAGCCCCAGAGCGGAAAGTGAAAGGTGCTCAGAGATGATCATTCATACAGCTATGAACTAATTAAGATTCAGGGATTTGAATGTGTCTCCTCATAACAAGAATATACGATATATTTCATGTGAATTTTTCTAGTCAAAGAAATGTTAATTAAACTGTCTGGACTCTGTTTCACCTGGGAGAAAGTATGTTTTTGCAACAATATCAATTCTTTTGTGTTTTTTATTAACATAATAGTATTTCATTTCAGAAGCAGCCCGATATGTACATAAGCATAAAATAGTAAGAAGTGGGAAGTAATTGTGGATAAAAAGAAACCAGGCCAAGCACAGTGGCTCATGCCTTTAATCCCAGCACTTCGGGAGGCCAAGGCAGGAGGGTTCATAGGGATGTGGGCAAACATATAGTTCTAAGTTGCTGCCTATAGTATTACATTGATTCTAGTCTTTCATACAGCAATTTAACAGTGGATTTCAAAAGCTATAAAAATATCTGGCTAGGCACAGTGACTCACACCTGTAATCCCAGCACTGTGGGAGGTCAAGGCAGGTGGATGACTTGAGTCCCGGAGTTCAAGAACAGCCTAGGCAACACGGCAAGATCCCCTCTCTACAAAAAATACAAAAATTAACTGGGCATGGTGGCACACGCCTGTGGTTCCAGCTACTCAGGGGGCTGAGGTGGGAGGATTGCTTGAGCCCAAGAGGTAGAGGTTGCAGTGAGCTGAGATTGTACCACTGCACTCCAGCCTAGGTGACAGAGCAAGACCCTGTCTCAAAAAAAAAAAAGCTGCAGGTGCTTTAAGCACCTTTCCCACATACCTTCAGCATGTACTTCTACATCCAGAGGCTATTTTCTGCTTTAATTTTTTTTTCTGGCCATGGAAACAAGCTCAGCTTACATACAGGGCAAAGTAGGAGTGGCAGAGAGCTAAGTAGCTCTAGAAACAGTCTTCAAACCATGACAGGTGAGGAGTTAGTGGTTAAAACTGAGTTTCCTTGCCCTTTGGTCTGGAAACTTTGACAATATATTCTTTACTGCCCCCCCCCCCCCCGAGTTTCCCAGCAGGCTGGAAGTCCTCCTGTTGCCCACAGTGCTAACCGGTTGTTTATAAACACCCTTTCTTCTTTTCCCTTCCCCTCTCCCTTACTAGTGTTTCCTGGCATCACCTCCCATGTAAGACACTTGCTGAAATCTCCATCTCAGGGTTTGCTTCTAGACAAACCCAAATGGAGATAACTAATAAACTTTTGGACCAATAATTACACTTCTGGGTATTTATCCAAAGGAAAAGTCCTTCAAAAGAAGAGAGGTGGGCCGGGCGCGGTGGCTCGCGCCTGTAATCCCAGCACTTTGGGAGGCCGAGGCAGGCGGGTCACCCGAGGTGGGGAGTTTGAGACCAGCCTGACCAACATGGAGAAACCCCGTCTCTACTAAAAATATAAAGTTAGCCAGACGTGGTGGCACATGCCTCTAACCCCAGCTACTCAGGAGGCAGAAGCAGGAGAATCACTTGAACCCGGGAGACGAGGGTTGTGGTGAGCCGAGATCGCGCCATTGCACTCCAGCCCGGGCAACAAGAGCGAAAATCCATCTAAAAAAAAAAAAAAAAAAAGGAGGAGTTATGTCTGAAAAAGATATTACAACATTTTTATGTAATAGAAAATTTGGAAACAATAGAACGTCCAACAAAGATTCACTGTTGTTCTTGCAATCACATCGACTTTTCTTTTCTTTTCTTTTTTTTTTGAGATGAAGTCTCGCTGTCTCCCAGGCTGGACCGCAGTGGCGCGATCTCGGCTCACTGCAAGCTCCACCTCCTGGGTTCACGCCATTCTCCTGCCTCAGCCTCCCGAGTAGCTGGGACTACAGGCGCCCACCACCACGCCCGGCTAATTTTTTGTATTTTTAGTAGAGGAGGGGTTTCACTGTGTTAGCCAGGATGGTCTCGATCTCCTGACCTCGGGATCTGCCCGCCTCGGCCTCCCAAAGTGCTGGGATTACAGGCGTGAGCCACTGCCCCCAGCCACATTGACTTTTCATCTACCATAATCAGGCACCATACTGGTACCCAATGGTGGTACCCAAGGGAAGGTCGAGCATCAGGATAGAGCAGGAGACAGGAAGAGGATGAAATCTTTATTAAGGCAGCAGCAGGGGGAGACAGAGAGCAGAGCATTCATTTGAGAGATTTCTTGGGAGGCAAGAAGCAACAGAAACCAGCAACCCATTAGATACAGAAGATAAAGGATAGAGAGATGTTGAAGATGACTTCCAGGTTTGTAGCTTGGTTGAATAAGTGATGCCATTAGCTGTAATAGGGAAAACAGGGAAAGAAGACAGTTTTATAGACAAGGTTTTTTTGGTTTTTTTTTTGGGATGGAGTTTCACTCTTGTTGCCCAGGCTGAAGTACAGTGGCACAATCTCAGCTCACTGTGACCTCCGCCTCCCAGGTTCAAGCAATTCTCCTGCCTCAACCTCCTGGGTAGCTGGGATTACAGGGGTGTGCCACCAAGCCTGGCTAATTTTTGTATTTTTAGTAGGATGGGATTTCACCATGTTGGCCAGGCTGGTCTCGAACTCCTGACCTCAGGTTATCCACTCGCCTCGGCCTCCCAAAGTGCTGGGACTACAGGCGTGAGCCACCACGCCTAGCCTATAGACAAGGTCTTGAATTCAGATGTGATAAGCTGAGCTGGAGAAACTTTAATTGCTTCAACACTGTTTCACTTCTATGAGCCCTCATACTAGTTGAATATGAGCCAGGGCCCCTGGACTCCTTGTGGTCGTTTGTCACAGCAGCAGTAGGAAAGGAATACAGTGTGTGTGTTCCTGCCAAAGCCATGGGCCTGCTGTGGCTGTGCTCCTTCACAGAAAGCCACAGTGCCCATCTGGCAGCCCTCTCCTGCCCTCTCTCTGGGTTTTGGTAAGTGCTCCTGTCCCCTGCACCTTCAGGGGATTGGTAGAATTTCCACACAGTTGCTAGCCCTGAGTGTTTGGCCCTGCTTTACTGATTTCTTTTAATCTTGTCCACAACTCTGTAAATCATTCTGTCCTTAAACTCTCTTTAATTACCTTTCTTAGTGTGCCAACTGTTTCACAACTGTACATCCTCTGGGACAATGATGGATGCAGACTCAAAATTTTCAAAATAAATAGGAAGCCCTAGATTTCAAGAATTAAGGAGACTTGAGAACCATCTAACACATACAAAGGAATATGGTTCTAACAAAGTACTCAAGAACTAATCATTTTCGGGCCTGGCATGGTGGCACATACCTGTAATCCCAATGCTTTGGGAGGCCAAGGCAGGAGGATCACTTGAAGCCAGGAGTTTTGAGACTGGCCTGGGCAACATAATGAGACTCCGTCTCCATAAAAGAAATTTAAAAATTAGCTGGGCGTGGTGCATGCCTGTAGTCCCAGCTCTGGAGGCTTAGATGGGAGGCTCTCTTGAGCCCAAGAGTTGGAGTCTGCAGTAAGCTATGATTGCACCATTATACCCTAGCCTGGGAGACAGAGTGAGATCCTGTCTCTAAAACAACAACAACAAAAGACACATGAATCATTTTTAGAATACTGATCAAAGTCACCCAGTTTTCATCTTCCTTTATCCATTATTTAGTCTTCCTTCCAAGACTAATCAAGGCAAAATTGTGATATTTATCTTAACAATGTGGTAAAGTATATATCTGTCACTCTCTGGTAACTTCTCTTCCAACAGATTTTTATGCCACCCTTTGTCCTCTGGAATGGTTCAATGCAGCTTGATTTGCTAAGACTGTGCTTCTTTTTTTTTTTTTTTTTTTGAGATGGAGTCTTGCTCTTTTGCCCAGCCTGACTGCAGTGGCGCTACCTCGGCTCACTGCAAGCTCCGCCTCCTGGGTTCACACCATTCTCCTGCCTCAGCCTCCCAAGTAGCTGGGACTACAGGCGCCCGCCACTACGCCCGGCTAATTTTTTGTATTTTTAGTAGAGACGGGGTTTCACCGTGTTAGCCAAGATGGTCTCGATCTCCTGACCTCGTGATCCGCCTCGGACTGTACTTCTATTGTAGAACCCCAAACTCAAACCTGTGTACCCCATGAGCAGCTGGGGCCAAACACTGAGACATGGTGCTTGGAGATAGAGAAAGGTTTATTCAATTTGACCAAGGTGAGAAGTCAGGAGGGCAAGATCTCTCAAATCCGTCTTAACAAAAAGGTGAAGTAGGGAGTTCTTGTGCAGCTAGACAAAAGGGAAGGGGAGTTTCAGGGAACCGATGGGAAAGTCTGTGTTTCTTCAGTCTCAGATAGTGCCTTGAACAACCAGACTTCTGGGCATCAACAGCCGGTCGTGACACCCTTAACGGCATCCATTCCGTCTGCAAAAATGTTTTGTGACCTTGAAGTTATCTTCTCTTCTCGATGAAGAAACAGCACATCAGCAGTTTATCATTACATTGAGGGAGCAAGGGATATTGGCAGAAAGCAGGCAGTTAACATGTGCAAGCAGGCAAGGGCCTGGTCAGAATGTTCATGGTTTCAGCCACTAAAAATGTGGGGTGCTGAAATCTCAAAGGGCCCGGTTACACTCCTCACTCCCCCAGTCAACATGCATTCACCCCGCAGGTGTAAGACCCATAGCTGCTCCTGGTTCCTGCCACTCTGGTGGGGTGAGGTATTATCTCATTATAGGTGTAACTGGCATTCTCTAGTGACTAAAGAGGGTAAGGTTCATATGCTTACTAGCCATTTGGATATCCTCTTCACAAAATGCCTGCTCAAAAATCTCTTGCCCGTTTTCCTATTAAGCTATCTTTCTCATACTGACTTGTAGGCATTCTTCATTTTGGGCCTGAGTCTTTTTGGGATGTATTCATTGCAAAACTTCTACTCCGCAGTTCACCCTTTCCCTTAATGCTGTAATTTGCTGAACAGAAATCCTTAATTTTAAGGTACTTCCATTCAAAAGTTTTTTCATTGAGAAGCTGAAGGATTTTTTTTTCATTGAGAAGCTGAGGGATGAAGCTCTAAGGAGTCCCAGACCTTCTTAGAGAAGGCGTGCCTCTAGCCCACTGCATGGAGAGCCCTCCCTGTGGGGGTGCATTTGTGGAACTAGCTGGAAACCTTGTACAGCTGGCTGCCATATCAAATGACCATGGACTTGGTGGCCTAAGACAACACCATTTATCCTCACTTAGTTCTAGAGGCCAGAAGTCCAAAACCAAGGTGTCTGCAGGGCTCTGCTCCCTCGGAAGGGTTCAGGGAGGAGCCTTCATTCCCTCTTCCAGCTTCTGGGTGCTCCAGGTGTTCCCCGTGGCTGAGTGACTAACCTCTGCCTCCATCTTCATATGGCCCTCTCCTGTCTCAAATCTCTCCCTGCCCTTCTCCTAGAAGGACAGTTGTCATTGGATTTAGGGCTCACCCTGATAATGCAAGATGATCTGATCTTAGGATTCGTAGCTCAATCTGCAAATACCCTTTTTTCATAGAAGGTCACATTCACAGGTTCCAGGCAGACACATTTTTGAGAGGCCCCCATTCAATCTACTCTATTGCCCTCTGGGTGTATGGGAAAGTTGTATGGGAGATGTCTCACGGGAGGTACTCTGCTACAGACACACCCCCAGGAGCAAGGTGCTGGGGGAGGCCGCTGGTCACTGGAGTCAGCCCAGCAAGCACAGTTCCCCTGTGCGGTTCCCAGCAAGCCCTTTCTCCTTAAGTGTCTCTCCATTCACCCTACTGACAAAGCTTAACACTGTGTCAGCTGGCAAAGGAAAAATATTTAAAGGGCCCAGATCCATTCTCACAGAGAAGGTGAAAAAGGAAGCCTTGAGCTTAATGTCAATAAATTGATAACTGACATATTTAGGGACTATGATAGTTCATTGGAAGGCCTACCACATATTCTGTGTAGATGGGTTAGGTAGTTATTTTTGGAAGTTATTATTATTTTTTTTTTTTTTGAGACAGAGTCTCACTCTGTCACCCAGGGTGGAGTGCAACAGGCGCCATCTTGGTTCACTGCAACCTCTGCCTCCCAGGTTCAAGCAATTCTCATGCCTAGCCTCCTGAGTAGCTGAGATTACAGGCATGTGCCACCACACCCAGCTTTTTCTTTTTGAGAAGGAATCTTGCTGTGTTGCCCAGGCTGGAGTGCAGTGGCGTGATCTTGGCTCACAGCAACCTCCGCCTCTCAGGTTCGAGTGATTCTCCTGCCTCAGTCTCCTGAGTCACTTGGATTACAGGCACGCGTGACTATGTCCAGCTTATTTTTGTATTTTTAGTAGAGACCAGGTTTCATCATGTCGGCCAGGCTGACTCACTCACCTTGGTCCCCCAGAGTGCTGCAATTATAGGTGTGAGCCACCACACTGAGCCTAAAAATTTTTTTTTTTTGAGACGGAGTCTCGCTCTGTCGCCCAGGCTGGAGTGCAGTGGCGTGATCTCGGCTCACTGCAAGCTCCGCCTCCCGAGTTCACGCCATTCTCCTGCCTCAGCCTCCCAAGTAGCTGGGACTACAGGCGCCCGCCACCACGCCTGGCTACTTTTTTGTATTTTTAGTAGAGACGGGGTTTCACCGTGTTAGCCAGGATGGTCTCGATCTCCTGACCTCGTGATCCGCCCACCTAGGCCTCCTAAAGTGCTGGGATTACAGGCGTGAGCCACCGCACCCAGCCCCGAAAGTTTTTTTTAAAAACCGTAATTTATTTGGTCTTTTACTAAAACCATTTTTGGAGGCTGTGGATGAAGCTGAATAAATATTAGGATTTTTTTGTTAGATACATTAATTGCATTTGGTCCAAACCTAGGCAGCAGATATACTTTGTGGCTCCAAAATATGGAATGAGTGAATCCCCATCTTGATCCCATGTGGCTCATATCTATCACTTTGTAATTGCTGGCAATTTTAGAGAATTTAGGTGCATTATGTGGCTTTGAAGCCATATACAGTCTTTTGCTATATTCACTAGGTGATGGTAGTTTATGAAATACTGTGTAAGATAATGTGACTGGTTTCCATTTCTAAATGAAATACTGTTTATTTTTATTTAAATTAAAAAAGTTTTCAATCTTGAGTGAGGAATTTTTTAGTTTTATTGAGGTTAGCATACACATAATAAAGTCCAAAAAAATCTTAAATGTGGAGCTCAATGACATTTTATACACACACGTACAAATATGTGTATATTATACACAACAGTGTACCACCAACCAAATCAAGATATGGAATATTTCTAGGACCCCTTAAGATTCTGTCATGCTTCTTCCCAGGCAACATCCCCACCCTACCAGAGGCAGCCCCCAGCTTCCTCCAGAGGTAATCACTATTCTGTTGTCTATTTTTGAACTTCATATAAAATGGAAACATATAGTTATGCTCTTTTGGATGTAGCACGATTTATTGAAGACACATTACTTTAGCCTTTGGGAAATACACACACACAAAGACACACACCAGATGACTATATGTGTGAACCTGTTTCTTGACTTTGTTTAGTTCCACTGGTCAGCTTGCCTTGGTCAGCTTGCCTTTCCTTGCCTCAATACCACATGTCTTTATAAGAGATCTTGATATCTGGAGGGATAATGTCTTCCAGATCTGTTCTTCTTCTTGGCTACTTTCGGCCCTTGAGTTCATCTTTAGACTCTATTCTGTTCCATTCTTCTATTTGTCTATCTTCACACTAAGAACATGCTGTTTTAATTATTGTAGCTTTAGAGTAAATCTTATTATCTGGTGAGGTAAAACTTCCATTTTCTTCTTCCTTAAGATTATTTTGGCTATTCTTGGCCCCTTGCATTTTTATTTGTAAATGGTAGCATCAGCTTGTCAATTTCCACTACAAAAATATGGTGAGATTTTGATTGAGATTGCACTGAATTCATACATGACTTTGAGAAGTACTGGCAACTTTACAATACTAAAGTTTCCAAGACATTACGTCATATATCCTTCCATTTATTTAGCTCTTCTTTCATTCCTCTGAGTGATATGTTGTGGTTTTCAGACTTGAGATTTTCCTAATCTTCTGTTAAGAATTTTTCTGAATAATTTATATTCCAATGTTTAAAAATTTTCTAGTTGCTGTTGCTATGTAGAAATACAACTGCTTTTTTTGCTGGGCACAGTGGCTCACGCCTGTAATCCCAGCACTTTGGGAAGCCAAGGCGGGCAGATCACGAGGTCAGGAGATCAAGACTATTCTGGCTAACACGGTGAAACTCCATCTCTACTAAAAAATTAGCCAGGCGTGGTGGCAGGCACCTGTATTCCCAGCTACTTGGGAGGCTGAGGAGGGAGAATGGCGTGAACCCAGGAGGCGGAGGTTGCAATGAGCTGAGATCGCACCGCTGAACTCCAGCCTGGGCGACAGAGCAAGACTATGTAAAAAAAAAAAAAAAAAAAAAAATACAACTGCTTTTTCTTATATTGACTTTGTATTCAAAGACACTGCTAAATTCAAATTTTTTTTCTAATTTTTTTATTTTTAGAGATGGAGTCTCACTATGTTACCCAGGCTGGTCTCCAACTACTGGCCTCAAGTGATCCTCCCACTTTGACTTCCCAAAGTGCTCGGATTACAGGTGTGAGCCACTGCACCTAGCCTAAATTCACTTATTAGACTTATTAGTCTAATATTTTACCTGTAGATTACTTTGGATTTTCTATGTGTACAATATATTGGCTATAATATCAACTTTCTTTCATCCTTTCCAATCATTATACCACTTCTTAATTTTCCTCACTTGTTGCTATAACTATACAGTGTAGAACAGAAATGATGATAGTGGCCATCCTTGTCCTGTGTCCAAGCTCAAGTGGGGATACAATCACTCAGAAAACTGTTCAGCAGTGTATGTTGAACATATAGATACACTGCAATCCAGCAATCCCACTCCTAGATATATGCCCACAAGAAATGAGTGTATGTCTACCAAAAGACAAGGACAAACATGTCCTTAATGGTTCTCTTCATGATAAGGCCAGACTGGAAACAACCAAATTCAGAACAAATAAATGGTAGTAGACTCAAATAATCATATGCTATTTAGCAGCAAGAATGAACAAACTATTCCTACAACATGGATGACTCTCACTAACTTGAGCAAAAGCAGTCAGACATTAAAAAGCACATATTACATAATGAAACAAAGTTCAAAAAAGTCAAAACTAATCTACAGTGTTAGAGGGCATGGGGCTTGTTACTTAAGGGGGAGGATTTAGGATGGTGCTCCAGGGGCTTTCTGAAGGACAGATAAAGTTCCTGTTCTTGGCCTGAGTATTGATAGACAGCTATGTTCACTCTGTAAAAACTCCCTAAGCTATGCACTTGTGATTTGTGTGCATTTTTGTGTATATTTCAATTAAAAGTTTATTAAAAACTACATATACTTAACTGAAGTTCATTCTACTGTAATCTGTACAATCTGAATTTGTATAACAAATGTCTGCCCAGCTCTACAAATGTACAGCTCTTGTAGACACTAGGCTTTTAGGCTGTATTTTGATATGTTTGTGCCTCTGAAGTTCTAGCTATAAGGGCCGTTTTAGTCTGTTTGTGCTGCTGTAACGAAATAGCTGCAACCGTGTAATTTACAAATAACAGAAATTTATTTCTCACATTTCCGGAGGCTGAGAAGTCCAAGGTCAACGCACCAGCAGGTTTGGTGTCTGCTGAAGGCCCATTCCTCATGGCGCCACCTAGGGGCCTTCACATGGCAGGACAGAAGGGCAAAAAGGGCCTAAGCTAATTCCCTCCAGTCCTTTTATGAGGCACTAATCAAATTCACGAACCCTCATAACTTAATCACTTCCCAAAATGCCAACCTCTTAATATTGCCACCATGAGGATAAAGTTTCAACGTGAATTTTGGAGGGGACACCATTATTCAAACCACAGGAGGGACTATGGGTAGTAAATAGAGTCTTCTCTGAAAGGGGTATAAATCATACATTGAGGGGAGAGAGCCTCTTAAACAGGATACTAAAGTGCAGAAGGCAGGCCTTGTTCCAGTGAAAGAAGGCACTCCAAACTCTCGCTATGCTTCATTTCCTTTGGTCTAGGGCAGTGGTTCCCAAACAGGGATTGAAGGGGCCAAGAGTAAGTTGAAGACATTGCTATGAATCCAAATATATAATCCACCAAGCATTATCTGTAAAATGAGTATCTCATACATATATGTACTATTATTTAAAAATACACATGGCTACTTAATTTCATAATTCTTTTAAATGAATTTGTAATTTTTTAAATTAATAGACTTTGTTCATTATGTATTTCCTCAAATATATATAGAGTATGCACATAAAAACATGCCTACTATCAAAGGAATTTGAACAATTTGGGGGCAATAGGGAAGCTTGACATTTTAAAATCCTGAGAACTTCTGATCTTGACTTCAAAGGGGGCAAAAGTCTACATTTGGGTTCCTTCAGAAACAGCAAGCTAGGAACTAGTTGGGTTGGCGGTCACATATGTCAGACAGACCAAGTCATATCTTGTCGGCAGGATATCTCGAAGCAAGTTAATCTGTTTTCTTTTTACCCCCGGGCTTCAGTGCAGCCCTGTATAGATATTCTTCTGGAGCAATGGTTCTCAAACTCTGGGGAGGCATAGGCATCCCCAGGAGAGCTTGCTTAAGTAGTCTCCTGGGGCCCCAACACCAGAGATTCTGATTCAGTAGGTTGGGGTGAGGCCTTCAAATTTGCATTTCTTTTTTTTTTCAAATTTGCATTTCAAAGAAGCTCACAGTGGATGCAAATGATGTTGGTGTGAGAACCACTGTTCTAGATTCTTCACTGCACTCAGCAAACTAAGATAGGCAAATACAGCTCCCGGAACCAGAGAGGCTGACAAATGAATTCCAAAGAGATGCTGAATACTTGGCGATAAGAACTGCTGCTTTGAGATAAAGATGCCCCTCCTTTGTAGAACACAGTATTTTTTGGTTGGAAAGCAATCTGATGAGCAGACTAATACGAACAGTCACAGGATATTCTGGGACATACCATGCCTTTAATCAAAATAATCAGATTCAATGACAGAATTTCAAAACCAAGGACCATTAGACATTGTGGGGTCTTTCGGGGGAAGCTTTCCTGTATCTCTAAATCACACTGTGTAAGTAGAAAGCTTGCTGACTGATTTTTTGTTAATACGATTTCTTCTAGCTTCTGTAGCCAACTTTTTTTTTTTTTTCTGGCTAGGGTTTTCATTATTTTATGTGATTAAGGACATTTTTCTGCCCCAAGTATTGTAATCCTCTCGGCCGGCTCTGCCCAAAAGAACTGTCTTCGATGATAGAAACGTTCTACATATGTACTTTGCCACACAGCAGCCACTAGCCATACGTGGTTATGGCACACCTGAAATGTGGCTGGTGCCACTGAGGAATTAAGTTAATATTTAAAATTTAAATCCCAATGCTGGGCAGCACGGCTAAACCTTTCCTAACCCTTCACGTTTCTTAAGAAGATTATATAGTAAGATATTAGAAGCACTAAAAAAGAACTACCTTAAATCTGAAGCAAGATGATTTCCCTAACTAGTACGTTTGTTTGGTAAAAGAGGACGTGCTATTTTTTACAGTTAAATCTAATTCGTAAGTTGTAGAACGTTTTCTTAACAAGGTATCCCTCTCCCAAATTCCGGGAGAGGCTGTTTGCCTTTCCTTTTGCTACAGCGGTTTATTTGGCATAAAATCTGCAGGCTTACAGGAGCTGATGCCAGGGCAGAAAAGTATGAGGAATTTGTTTCCAAGTTGGTCACAGGCCGCTAAACTGACCTAGATGATGTTTAAAATAATATTCAAATACAGTACTTTAAAAAAATATGAAGGCTGAGAAGAAAACGAGAAATGGGAAGCAAGAAGGAAGGCGGAGCGTGCCGGCGACTTCTCAGGGGACTTCCTCAGGGGGTCCCATTCCAGTAACCCCGCGCTACCCACACCATCGCCTCTCTCTTGTCGTCAAACGCAAGCCCAAGGGGCTGCTCACCTCGTGCCGCGAGCCCGGACCACGGCCGCCGGGTGGTCCCCTGGCCCCGCCCCCTCCCACCTGGGCGCCCCGAGCCCCGCCCCCCGGGCGCCCCGCCCCGCCCCGCCGCAGACTCCGCGCCGCGCTCGGGCGCCGAGTCTGCGCGCTGACGTCCGACGCTCCAGGTACTTTCCCCACGGCCGACCGGGCTTGGCGTGGGGGCGGGGCGCGGCGCGCAGAGCGCATGCGCCGCAGCACCAGCGCGCTCCCCGGATCGTGCGGGGCCTGAGCCTCTCCGCCGGCGCAGGCTCTGCTCGCGCCAGCTCGCTCCCGCAGCCATGCCCACCAGCATTGAGCGGGAGTTCGAAGAGTTGGATACTCAGCGTCGCTGGCAGCCGCTGTACTTGGTGAGTCGCGGACCCACGCGGCGGTCGCCGACCTCCTCCGAGACCCGGACTCGTGCCCTTCCCGCAGGCTCCCTCCCGCCTCCCCCGCCTCTCGCCTCTCGCTCGGGGCGGAAGTGGCGGCGCGGGCCGCGTTAGGGGCGCGCCTGCGCTGACCGCTCTCTTGCTCCTTTTGGGTTAAAAAAAAAAAAAAAGGCATACTTGAGCTGAACAGCTCATGGTTAGCGCAAGCGCAGTTAGTTTTGGAGGGCGGTGCCAGAGGCTTCTTGGGGAGCGCGTGGATGCGCCACCAGCGTTGCGCGGCCCGGGTTTGGGGGTCCTTGGAAAAGCCGTGGGGGCGCTCGGGCCGCCAGTGTAGGGGCGCTGGGGTGCGCGCCCCGGGGCCGCAGCTTCGCCGTAGCTCCCACGCCGCTGTGCTTGGTTCTTGCTCGCGGACAGCTGTTTCTCTGGCCGGGTGTTTTGTGGCCGGGCGGGCAGCTGGCGTCCTCGGGAGCGGTGAGGGCGGGGGCGGGCGAGCGGGGCCGCGGCGTCCGGGCCCAGCTGGCGCCCGCGCAGGACCTGTCGGAGCAGGCCGCCCTGGGTGCCGGGCCGGCCGCCGCAGCCGTCTGCGAGGCGAAGCTCGCTGTCCTGGCGGAGCCGCGGTGGTTGGGGACGGCTCGTGGCCTCTGGCAAGGGCAGCGCTCCCGGGACCCTCCGTCTTCATTTTCCCCCGTGGCCCAGCACCGCCCAGCGTGGGTTCGTCCCCCACAGAACCTTCCTGGAACGAAAGAGGCTCTGCTTGTATTCGTCCAGTGATAGCGTGTCATTCTCTTTATAGTTTTCCTTACTGAGGTATACTTTCCCTACAGTGAAACGCAGATCTCTTGTGTGCTCCCAAACGGGTGTCACAAATGCATCCCCCCTCAAATCAAAATAGCCTTTCCTTGCCCTGAGAAAGTGTCCTCATCCCCTCCCCGGGGGCACCGTGTTCCGACGCCTATCGCCCTGATCGTGCCTGTTCAGCTCACGTAGATGCAATATGTAGTATAAACACCTGTGATTCGCTTTTTTTATGTCAGCTAGACTACCTTTTAATTCAAGCAAAACTTTATCTCTTTTAAAATGATGTAACTGCTTTCCCCTTCGTTTAATCCTTGCCGTATTATTCCCAAGATTGAATTTGGTGTCGTTTAAGTTAATGCTGCTTCTGATGTTTGGTTCTCTCTGTGTAAAGTAAAAGAAAAGACGGGCTTTCCTGTAAATGTGGATGATCCTGGGTTTTTCCCCTTTCCATTTAATTCGATGACATTGAAAAATGTGTTCAGAAAGTAACGTTTTCTTCTTGAACACGTTAGTGGGAAGTATAAATATCCTGATTCCCATGATACGGAGTGTGTTAGAATAGGGCTCTAAGTTTTAAAGAATGCTGGTAAGGACTCTTCCAATTATAGACAATCTGAAACGCAAATTCTGGTAGGAATCTTAATGTGAGAGAGCCTGCCAGCTGCATCTTCTCCAGTTACATTTGTTTTAGCAGAGGCTGCTGTCTCTCTAAGGGATAGGTTATATATCGAAATAGATTTGAAAAGAGAAAAGTGAATATAACTTAATTCAGCTTAACATTTTGGTTTAAGAAATTTGATTTTCTTTGGTATCATTAATATCCTTGAAAATTCAATGAGAATTGTGATTCCTCTTTCCAGAAAAATGAACTTACTCGCATCCACTGGAGATTTCACATCCATTTTCAAAAAGATAAGGAAATCCTTCTATAGATTCTTACCGAGGAATCCTGTAGTTTACTTGGTTGGTCAATGCTCATATTATTTTTTCGTAGTTGAAAACAAGACCATTAGTTTGGTCAGTAGAAACCGTGCCGTGCACACTGGTGTTACAGTAAAAGTAGGTCACAAACCAAGAAAGTTAGTAATGGAAAGCAAGTCAGGAAGTTTGGATTATGTGTTTTCCTGTGGCCTTAGAACATCCATTCAGCCATTCTGCAAATATGCCCGGACCCCCAGTGGAGTTGCAGCTTTTGCTCCTGGCCTTGGGGATTCAGCAGAGAATGCTCCTGGCAAGGTTCCTGCCCTCGAGGTGCTCACACTCTAGGGCTTATTCTTTTGGGGCCTCATTGTAGTTCCATATTTTCATTCATTCGTTCATAACATGCTTGTTATGTGTTAGTGTTAGACACTGAGGATTCTTGTTAAAAGACAAGAGTCCCAGTTTTTAAGGATGCAGCCCGGTAAATAGGTAAGCTGATGAAAACGTTAAAGTGATACATGTAAAGCTAGCTTGAAGCACAGGGTCTTGTGGAGTTGAGTACCTAGGAGTCCTGTATTTCCCAAAAAGGGGTGCACATGGGAGTTCTGGGGAAGCTTCTCGGGGGAGGGAGGACCTCACTTAAGTCTTGAAAGACATTGGCCAGGGGAAGAGGACAAGGGAGGTGAAGAGAATTACTGTTCCAGCAAGGAGGGAGTACACAAAGGCACTGAGGGAATGCTGAGAGAACCACCCACAGTTTAGCCTGGAGACTAGTGTGAAGTTGAGATGCTGGAGAATAAGGCAGAGCCTAGATCAGACTAAGGAATTTGAGCTGGTTAATAGGAACTCACTGTGGAATTGTAAGTCTGGAAATACCACGATCATATTTGCTTCTTTTTTTTTTTTTTGACAGAGTCCCGCTCTGTCGCCCAGGCTGGAGTGCAGTGGTGCAATGTCAGCTCACTGCAACCTCTGCCTCCCGGGTTCAAGTGATTCGCTTGCCTCAGCCTCCTGCGTAGTTGAGATTACAGGCACACACCACCATGCCCGGTTGATTTTTTTGTACTTTTAGCAGAGACAGGGTTTCGCCATGTTGGCCAGGCTGGTCTCAAACTCCTGACCTCAGGTGATCCGCTTGCGTCGGCCTCTCAAAGTGCTGGGATTACAGGCATGAGCCACCGCTCCCGGCTGATCATATTTACTTGTTAGCAAGATCGTTCTGACTGCTAGCAGGCTGGATGGGGAAAGTGTAGGCACGCAGCACAGGGCAGTAGTCGGTTGGAGTAAACCTGAAGAGAAATGATGAGCTTCTGTTAGGCTGTGGCAGGAGGGATGGAGGGGAGATAGAGATTTGAAATGAAATGGTAAAGGGGTATACGTTATGTACAAGTTTGGTTTTGAAACTGTTTAATTCCGTTTGAGGTACCTGCGAGACACTGAAATGAAGCTAGTTGAATGTATAAATTTGGAGTTCGGGAGAGAGGTCTGAGGAAATGTGATTTTGGAAATCATGAACACATGGGTGATATTTGAGGTCTTAGACATTGATGAGATCACCTAGGGAAGATACAGAGCTTTTGGAAATACCAAAGGCCAAGGACAGAATCTTGACAGACAACATTTAAAAGGATGGGTAGAGAAAGAGGAACTTGCAAAAAAGACTGGCGAGGAACAACCGCAGAAGTGGGGAGGAAAGCAGTGGAGGGAGTTGAGGGTGAGCAGGGCCACCTGACAGGTAAGGGCAGCCTGAGAGGGCCATGACATGGAGCAGGTAGATTAACAGATACCCTAAAGGGAGTCGTATCAGCGGACTACACAAGACAGATACCTGGAGTTCAGGAGAGAAGGTAGGAAGAAATGCAAACTACCAAGTGTACACTGCTCTTTTTAGAAGCCCAACTTGAAGAAGTGGGGAGAGGTAGCTAAAATGAAGCATGATTGTGTGATTTCTCACTTAAACCCTTTAACGGCTTCCTGTTGCTCACAATGTAAATTCAGCCTCTCCTTGGGCTCACAAGACCTCATGGCCTGCCTCTCTTGCTTGATTTCCCCTATCACTTTCCTCCCTCTTTTCCACTGTGTTGTATTCTTGGAAGTGTGTGTGTCCATTCTCCCCTTAGGGCGTTTGTAAATGTCGTTCTCTTCCTTGGCACAACTTTCCCCCCTTCTCTTTCCTTTCTTGCTTAAACTGCCTCCTACTCATCCCTGAAGTCTCACTTCCTTGGCAGGCCTTCTTGACCTGCCCATGCTGGGTATGAGCCCCTGTTGCGTACTTCTCTAGCATCCCAAGACTTCCCCTTTCATAGCGGGAATTGGATGTCATACAGCAGCAAATGATTTCGGGAACACAATTTGCATTAAGCAAACCACTGTCTTGAAAGTAACACGGCTTGAGTAGGAAAAAAGTGTTTAAGGTGGCTTTCTGCTTTGTTTAGCACAACAGTGGGTGATGTTTTTGATAATGTTTTTGAAGAGTTGTGCCTTTTTTTTTGGTAATGCTCATGGAGCTGGGAAAAGAAAGGCTTTGCTCTTGAGCAAAAACTGAATACAACTAAAAGCTGGACTTGCTTAGTGGTAGGAGAACTTGATACCTTGTTGAAATTCTTGCAGGAAAAACGAATTTAGTATTTTGAGTCTGGAACTCTGGTCCCTTATTCCTTTTTGCTCGTTTTGAACAGTGTCTTTGATTTCGTGAGTTTGATAATAGGAGGTTTCTTAGAAATGAATTATTGGGTTGGAGCAGAACAGACTCTGTTAATCTGAGTTTATATTTTTTACTACCTCTTCAGAGTTTCATGAAGGCACTGCCAGTGCTTTGCACAGTACCAGGTGCTTAGTAAGCACTTGAAAATAATGTTCTGAATGAATGACTTTTTACGAGGAAAGGGCAACTTGATATATTTATGTGATTGCAGGGATGAACCTAAAGAGAGAGGTGGAGGTTGAAATAGAAGGGATGATTGTTGGAGCCAGAAATCTTGGAAAGCAAGAGTCAATGGGACCAAGAGCACACAGGTGGAAGAATTGATCGTGAAAGAGTGCTGGCCAGGCGGTGGCTCATCCCTGTAATCCCAGCGCTTTGGGAGGCTGAGGTGGGAGGATCACTTGAGGTCAGGAGGTTAGGGCTGCAGTGAGCCATAATTTGTACACTGCACTACAGACTAGGCGACAGAGTGAGATCCTGTCTCTAAAACAAGAACAACAAAACAGGGTGCAGTTGGAAAAGTTTAATTTGGTCTGATTGTGTGAGGTTAATTCTGACTTTTTTGAGTAATGTTCATGATCCCTTTTTGGCTTTACCTTTCGTCACTGCTGATTGCTGTCTTCATCAGGCTGAGCTTTGAGAAAGGCAGAGAGAAGGAATGGAGTCTGTGTGCCTACTGAGGAAAAGAGTAAAACTGGGGAATCGCAAAAGCCATGTTATGGGATGTTTCTAAGAAGTGATGGCTCAGAAGGAATTTGGCTTATTTATTTTTAAATTCCTTTCTTTTTTAAAGAGTTCTCACTGTGTTGCCCAGTCTGGAGCGCAAGTGCAGTGGTGCGATCATAGCTCACTGCAACCTTAAACTCCTGGGCTCAGGTGAGCCTCCCACCTCAGCCTCTTGGAATTTGATTGATTAATTAGGGTTTATAAACAATGGAACTCCTGACTGACTTCATTTTTCTTTTTTTGAAACCAAGTCTTGCTCTGTCCCCCAGGCTGGAGTGCAGTAGCGTGATCTCAGCTCACTGTAACCTCTGCCCCCCCCACCCCCGTTCAAGCAGTTCTCCTGCCTCAGCCTCCTGAGTAGCTGGGATTACAGGTGCCCACCAGCACACCCAGCAAATTTTTGTATTTTTAGTAGAGATGAGGTTTCACCATGTTTGTCAGGCTGGTCTTGAACTCCTGACCTCAGGTGATCCACCTGCCTCGGCCTCCCAAAGTGCTGGGATTACAGGTGTGAGCCACCATGCCCGGCCACATTTTTCTTTTTCTTTCTCTTTCTTTTCTTTTTGATACTGGGTCTCACTTTGTCACCCAGTCTGGAGTGCAGTGGTGTGATCTCAGCTCACTGCATTCTCGACCTCTTGGGCTTTAGACATCCTTCTGCCTCAGTCCCCCACATAGCTGGGCCTGGCTAATTTTTTTGTATTTTTTGTAGAGACAGGGTTTAACCATCTTGCCCAGGCTGGTCTTCAACTCCTGAGTTCAAGCAATCCATCCACCTCAGCCTTCCAAAGGCTTAGGATTACGAGCATAAGCCACTGTGCCTGGCCATTTTTCTTTTTTCTTTTTCTTTTTTTGAGACAATCTTGCTCTGTTGCCCAGGCTGGAGTGCAGTGGCATCATCTCGGCTCGCTGCAAGCTCTGCCTCCCGGGTTCACGCCATTCTCCTGCCTCAGCCTCCCGAGTAGCTGGGACTGCAGGCACCCGCCACCACGCCAGGCTAATTTTTTGTATTTTTAGTAGAGACGGGATTTCACCGTGTTAGCCAGGATGGTCTCGATCTCCTGACTTTGTGATCCACCCGCCTCCGCCTCCCAAAGTGCTAGGATTATAGGCGTGAGCCACTGCGCCCAGCCGCCATTTTTCTTTCTTAGGAATTTGTAGTTCAAATATTGTTAGAGAACAATTTTTACCATTTGTGAGTCAGCTAATTTTTAGAAGTCAGATATCAAGTGCACACTGTTCTTCTCGTACTTACTGTGGGGCAGCCAGTTAGGCAGGTGAATCAAAGCTGTCTTATTCTAAAACACTTCACTTGCCTACTAGTTACACATTCTCCTGCCTGCTGTCTAATCTCAGTGCTTTTACATGGTTGCACAAACTCTGAATTCCCTTGAAGATTGGCTGCTCTCTCACACCTTGGAGTCTTCATATGTTGGATATACTCCATGCGTACCATATCTATTTGGGAAACATCTTCAAGACTAGACTCTAGTCTCCTTGGGCAAAGTTAAATGCTCCTCCTTCTCTTATTTCTTAGTTCTCTATATTCTTTTATTAGAGTATGAACCACATTGTTTTGTAACTGTCTACTTGTCTGTTCTGTGTAGCTCTTTGAGGGTGGTCTTTTTTTTCTTCGTTTTCCCACCCCCTACCTGTGGGACCTGAAACATGTTAGATGCTCAGTAAATATTCAGTAAACACAGGAAGACTGTTCCCTTTTAAAATGTCAGCACCTTAGTTTATTCCAAACCCCTCATTTATGGCTGAGGAAACACTGGGCCAATATAGTGTTGTGACTTACCTGATGTTACAATATCTGCTAGTGTCATAACTGGGACTCAAATTCAGTCCTTCTGATTCTTGTTTCAGCACTGCCCTAATTTACCCATGTGACTACCTATAGTGCTTTCTTCTTATGATCTATTTGAGATCAGTGGCACAGAGGGAATCATCTTAATTTTGATGGCTAAGAGGGAGTGGATGTGTTATAATAGGTAGGGTCATTTTGGGACTTGAGGCCTTTAAAACAGTGTCTGGGATCCAGGGATCAGACTTGAAAGGTATTTGCAAATCTCCTGAAACTGCTAAATTTTATGTATGTGTGTTCCCAGGTATTTCGTTTCTAGGTGATTCCGTAGCTTTTGTCAGTTTCTTAGTGGATTTGTCTGTGATCCCTCAAAAGGTAAAGACCACTGCTTGAAGGAAAAGCAGCCTTGGGATGGGTGCCCCAATGGGGAATGTATACCTAGAAATCATATTGTTTTGCCTTTGACATGTGTTTATAGATTACTGATATCTATAATTACGGAAATCCAGATAGTTGCGTTTGTCCCCTAGCTTTTCTAGTTGCCTCTTTTTTGATTTTTTGATTTTAACCAGAATCTTCTTTTTTTCTTGAGAAGGGGTCTCATTCTGTCACCCAGGCTGGAGTGCAGTGGCATGATCATAGGTCACTGCAGACTCCAACTCCTGGCTCGGGTGATCCTTTGCCTCAGCCTCCTGAGAAGCTGGGACTACAGGCACACACCACCATGCCTGACAAATTTCTTCTTTTTTATTGTTGTTGTTGTTGTTGTTCTCATTGACCAGGCTGGTCTGGCCTTGAACTCCCGGCCTCAAGTGATCTGCTCACCTTGGTTTCCCGAAGTGGGAGATTACAGACATGAGCCACCATGCCCAGCCCTTAACCAGAATTTTGTTTTGTTTTGTTTTTTGAAACAGAGTCTCACTCTGTCACCCAGACTGGAGTGCAGTGATGAGATCATGGCTCACTGCACAGATGCGCACCACCATGCTTGGCTAATTTTTTATGTTTTGTAGAGACGGGTTCTCACCATATTGTCCAGACCGGTCTCGAACTTCTGGGCTAAAGCAATCTTCCCCCATCACCCTCCCATAACGCTGGGGAGCCACAGTGCTTGGCCAACCAGAATCTTAAAAGCCCTTTTTACTTTTTCCAGATTGTTACTCTGCAGAGAATTTCTGATTCCCAGTTGGAGAACCGTTATAGCTCTCTCAGTCCCCTGCTGTTCTTTTAGCTGCCTTGTCTTTGTCCTCTTACCTGTCCACTCTGTTCTCCCCTTCTTCCCTTTGGTCCTCAAATAGTCCGGATAAACCAGAGAGATGGACAGATAAGGTCTGGGTACGCGAAATTAAAATTAACATAGTGTGCTCTTCACTTTCTCGAATCAACGTTAGTATGATTTGTTTCCCTTGGAAATCCTCATCTAGATTCTCTACTCTCTATTCCTTAACTTAATGCCCCATTAAGGTAGTTTTTTCTTAATGGAAAGCTGTTGAAAGTCAGAGGATATTTAAACCAACTAATAAACTGGAACTTTTAATAATACCACCCTTACTTTGGATAAGAGTGATTAGCCGTATACTAAATCCTAAATCAGTTTAGCATGTAAAATTTAAGACATAGCAGCTGATAACTGAGGAAGAGATACAGTTCCACAGGCTAACTTTAAAGAATATAAGCTCTCACTCTCCTGAGTAGAAGAAAACTAAACTTTTCTGTTACATTCTTTTTTTTTTCTTGAGACAGAGTTTTACTGTCATCCAGGCTGGAGTGCAGTGGCACGATCTTGGCCCACTGCAACCTCCACCTCCCTGGTTCAAGTGATTCTCCTGCCTCAGCCTCCCAAGTAGCTGGAACTACAGGCATGCGCCCCCACACCCAGCTAATTTTTGTATTTTTAGTAGAGTTGGGGTTTTGCTGTGTTGGCTGGGCCAGTCTTGAACTCCTGACCTCAGGTGATCCACCCACCTTGGCCTCCCAAATTGCTGGGATTACAGGCGTGAGCCACCATGTCCAACCTGTTACATTCTTAATTGGAATAGCATTGCCTTGCAGTGCCATTGTCTGAAACAGCTTTTAAAAATTAACGTAATGCCATTTTAAATGTATTTAAATGTAGTGCCGATTTAATGTTCTATGTATGGTACAGTACTACTAATGGTTCAAGAAGTTGTTTTGACTTAACAGTGAAATCCTTGCTTTTAAAGATCATAGATGCCTTTAGACACCTTTAAGATGAAACATGTTTATGAGAGGAAATGTCCACACAAATACAATCCTCCCCAAACTCAGCATGTGGTTTTAGTAGGTTCATAGGCCCACCTGGTGATCTCTAGGATAAGAAATTGTGGTCAAGAAACTGATTTCAGGGGCCGGGCTGGTGGCTCACACCTGTAATCCCAGCACTGTCTCAAAACAAACGAAGAAACTGGCTCAAGGTTGGATACTTTTCAAACGAAAGGAATGGAGGAAGGGAATGCAATGAATAACTTTTCAAATCCAGTACCTCCGATTTAATATGCTGTTTGCTCTGTCAGTTTCATTTGGTTCATGTCACTGATCATTTATAACCTTTTTTCAAACTACTTTCATTCCCCTGAGGAAAATCTGTACTGAATTATTTTATTTCTTCTTTCACTGTATTTGAACAGTTTTATACTCTGAAAGCTATCGATTTCTCATTACAATTTACTTTATAGTACTTCTAGGAATTCTTCCTGTGGTTTGAGGTAAGGCTACAGGATTCCTAGAATTTGTACCCCTCTAGTCCCAGTAAAGGACCTGGTACATCAGGGTAGCCCTAGAAAGTTGGAGTAACTTCGTAACAGTGGGAACTGCTTCTGTTCTATATGTTTTTTGTGGGTTTTTTGTTTGTTTGTTTGTTTGTTTGTTTTGAGACAGAGTCTTGCTCTGTGGCTCAGGCTGGAATGCTACGGCACAATCTCGGCTTACTGTAACCTCTGCATGCTGAGTTCAAGCGATTCTCCTGCCTCAGCCTCCTCAGTAGCTGGGATTACAGGCGTGCACCACCATGCCCAGCTAATTGTTGTATTTTTAGTAGAGACAGGGTTTCCCCATGTTGGCCAGGCTGGTTTTGAACTCCTGACTTCAAGCGATCCGCCTGCCTCCCTCTCAGAGAGCTGGGATTATAGATATGAGCCAACATGCCTGGCCTACCTCATTCTTTATACTGCAGTAAAGTCCCGGTTGGGCAATAATCTAAACATAAAAGAAATGAAACCATAAAATTATATAAGAAAACAATGGAGAAAATTTTTTGTAATCAACAGAGTGAAAAAGGATTTTTTAATGCCATGTCACAGAAACCTAGAGAAAAAAGTTTAAGTTTGAGTTCATAAAAATTTAAATTTTTGACATGAAAAAATACCATAAAGGTCAAAAGATAACAAAAATTTTTAAATATTTGCAATATATGACAAAAACTGAACTTTCTTAATATGTAAAGAACTCCTACATATCAAAAAGAGAACGGAAATACAAATGGCTTTTAAAAACAATAAAAGCTGTTCACCTTCACAATAATAACAATTTCAAATTATAACTATAATAATACCATTTTTCACCTATCAGACAAAGATGAAAAAGTTTGTTAATATAATTGTGTAGGTGAAGCTCAGGCACTTTCTTATATTATTGGTGACAGTATACATTGATATAGCTTCTTTGAAAGGTTATTCATAGCAGCATTATTTATAATAGCTAAAACCTAGAAATAACCTATGTGTCCCATTATAGATGACTGGCTAAGTAATGAATACTATTAAATTGTTAAAAAGAACTCATCATCTGTATGGAAGTACTTTTAATATGTACTAAGTGAAAAAGCAAAGTGCAAAACAGTATGCTAATATCTGTTTTGCGAGGGTGGGATGGATATGTGGATGGAGGAAGACAGACAGGCAGTCTGGCTTATATATGGATAGAATGTCTCGGAAAATATACAAGGCACTGGTTACAGCTATCACCTAAGGGAAAGGATTGAGGGAAAGGAGAATGTGACTTAACTTTTTCATTATATAACCTTTTGTATGGCTTAATTTTTGCCATGTCCATGTAATCCATATATACATAGGGAGCATACGTATATAAATATATGTAAATATAAGTAAAAAAATATGTATGTGCTGCCGGGCGCGGTGGCTCACGCCTGTAATCCCATCACTTTGGGAGGCCGAGGTGGGTGGATCATGAGGTCAGGAGATTGAGACCATCCTGGCTAACACGGTGAAACCCCGTCTCTACTAAAACCACAAAAAATTAGCCGGGCGTGGTCGCGGGCGCCTGTAGTCCCAGCTACTCAGGAGGCTGAGGCAGGAGAATGGCGTGAACCCGGGAGGCAGAGCTTGCAGTAAGCCAAGATCCCGCCACTGCACTCCAGCCTGGGCAACAGAGCAAAACTCTGTCTCAAAAAAAAAAAAAACTCTCTCTCTCTCTCTCTCTCTCTCTCTGTCTCTCTCTCTCTCTCTCTCTCTATATATATATATAAGCTAAAGTTAAGTACTGGATTCCTATCTGTATCTGCTACCTAACTGCAGTATAATCTTGGAAGTTGAGTCTGTTTTCTCATTTGTAACCACCTCTTAGATAACACACATAAAAGCACATAGCACATGCCTGACACACAGTAGGGTTCAGTGACAGTGAGCTATTTTAGTCTCTAAACTCTCTTCCTCAAAGAGAACTTCTCAAAGAAAAAAAAAATGTAATGAAGAAAAGAACTTACTCCACCAGGGATCTTCTCTCCCCAGCCAGTGGCAGGCATATTAAAGGCTATAAATAAGTGGTTATTTTACCATCCTAAAGTAATGATGTGTCAAAGTATGCAAGATTCTTCATACTTCACTGTGTCCTTTTCTGAGCATCTTTGTAGAGAGTACATGCACAAACATCTGACTAACAAAGGGAACACTTTTCATCATATAATTTAGGATTCACTTAGAGACCTAAAGTATAAAGAAATAAACTTAAGTATGTTAGCCATAAGGAGAAACTCATTATCAATTTGGGATTATCTTAAGGTCCTACTTTATAAAATTAAAATGTAACAGAAGTTTATTCTTTTTCAGTTTCCTAAGTTCTTATTTGCTACTACATCGTAGCAGTTCACGGGAGAATATGGTCTAAAGATGTAATGTTTTCTGTATGCCATACATAGAACAAAGCTATGTATGAAATACTAAAAATATTATTCGACATTATTTAATGAAATATTATAACTATTTCACCCCGATAATGATGGAAATTAAGTTGCAGTAATATAGATTTTTAAAATAAAAACTTCAAAACAGGCACCATGGCTCGTGCCTGTAATACCAACACTTTGGAAGGCCGAGGCAGGCAGATTGATTGAGACCAGGAGTTTGAGACCAGTCTAAGCAACATAGCAAATAAAAATAAAAAATCAGCCAGGCGTGGTGGTGTGCCTGCAGTCCCACCTACTTGGGAGGCTGAGGTGGGGGGATCACTTGAGCCCCTGAAGTCAAAGCTGCAGTGAGCCGTGATCACACCACTGCATTCCAGCCTGAGTGACAAGGCAAGACTTTGTCTCAAAAATATAAGTAAAATAAAATTAAAACTTATTTATTTTTTTGAGACGTCGTCTCTCTGTTGCCCAGGCTGGAGTGTAGTGGCGTGTTCTTGGCTCACCATAACCTCCGCCTCCCGAGTTCAAGCGATTCTCCTGCCTCAGCCTCCCGAGTACCTGGGATTACAGGTACGTGCCACTGCGCCCAGCTAATTTTTGTACTTTTAGTAGAGACAGGGTTTTGCCGTGTTGGCAAGGCTGGTCTCAAACTCCTAATCTCAAGTGATCCGCCTGCCTCGGCCGTGCAAAGTGCTGGGATTACAGGCGTGAGCCATGGCGCCCAGCCTTAAAACTTTAAAATTCAGAATATGAGCCTTTATTTTATAGCTTCACTTGTTAAAACAAATCAGGGGCTGGGTGTGGTGGCTCACGCCTGTAATCCCAGCACTTGGGGAGGCTGAAGCGGGCAGATTACCTGGTCTCAATCTCCCTGACCTCGTGATCCGCCCGCCTCAGCCTCCCAAAGTGCTGGAATTACAAACGTGAGCCACCACGCCCGGCCTGAAGTTTGAATTTTTTAAAAAGAAAGAATTGTTAGGCGTAATTGTGTAAGTAGAGGTAAAAATCGACAGCAAGAAAGGCAGTAGAAAATTATGACAAATGAAGGTGATGGCTCACGCCTGTAATCCCAGCACTTTGGGAGGCCGGTGGGCAGATCACCTGAGGTCAGGAGTTCAAGACCAGCCTGGCTAACATGGTGAAACCCTGTCTCTACTAAAAATACAAAAATTAGCCAGGCGTGGTGGTGCGCGCCTGTAATCCCAGCCACTTGGGACGCTGAGGCAGGAGAATTCGCTTGAACCCCGAGAGGCGGAGGTTGCAGTGAGCTGAGATGGCGCCACTTCACTCCAGTCCCTCCAGTCAGTCCAGACAGAGTGAGACTCAATCTCAAAAAAAAAAAAAAAACTATGACAGATAAGTATAATTTCCCAGGACTATTAAGGTCTTGTAATCCCATGCACTGGAAGCTTTTGTTGTTGTTTTCTGATTTATCATTGAAGTGACCAAAGCGCAGTGGTAAGAACAAGCCTTTGTGATTACTTCACACTAGAGAAGGGTCTTTCCCACATATTTGAGACTTAAGGAATTGATAGGGAACAGTGTAAGCAGCCACACAGGTGTAAGTTAAGAACTGATGTATGTATTCACTTTCTGTAAAGATGACCAAACATATGTTGTTAGACAAATGAAAAATTCACCCCAAGATCATTGAGGGCATGCAAAATAGTATGAGGTAGAGGAAGCTGTAATTCAGGTGTCCAAATACAAGAGCAGGTGGAGAAAAGAAAAGAAGCTGAGAACAGTAAAGAGTTTTTAAAGTTATAACACACAATTGTTAAAATAGAATGTTCAGTACCAACTAGCAGAGTAGATAATGCAGAACACTGAGGTGGCTTGAGAAAAATCTCTCAGAACTCAGGAAAAAGGTGTGAGAAATGAGCGTTAGGAGAGAGAGCACTTCCCCAAGTCTGTGATAGAAGTTCCTGAAAGGGAACAGAGGAGACTGAAGCGAAACTCAATATTAAGCGGCAAGGAAGACTCAAATGGAGAAGCTAACCCAGTTCCGATGAAGACTTGGCACATATCTATAGTGTATTTTTTTTTAAGTCAGCCGAAAGAAAGTTTAAGGTACATCTGAAAGTAAGCAATACAGAAAAATCTTGACAACATCTGAGGACAAAAAAAAGTACTGATATTGTTGAGTGTGAGGCAAAACCTCACTTTCAGTCTTTCTTGAGAAATATTGGCAAAATATGCCCTTGATTGAGGAGTTCCATTTTTATTTCATTTTATTATTTATTTGTTTGTTTGTTTGTTGAGACAGGGTCTCACTCTGTCACCCAGGCTGGAGTGCAGTGGTACAGTCACTGCTCATTGCAGCCTTGACCTCCTGGGCTCAAGCGATCCTCCCAGCTTTGCCTCCCAAGTAGCTGGGACTGCAGGCACACACCACTACGCTTGGCTTTATTTTTATTTATTATTTATTTTTATTTTTATTTTTTGTAGATACGTGGTTTCACCATGTTGCCCAGGCTGGTCTTGAATTCCTGGCCTCAAATGATCCTCCTGCCTTGGACCAGAGTGTTTTTGGTTTGTTTTGTTTGTTTTTTGTTTTTTGCTGTTGTTGTTGGAGTCTCACTCTATCACCCAGGCTGGAGTGCAGTGGCGCGATCTCAGCTCACTGCAACCACTGCCTCCTGGGTTCAAGCAATTCTCCTGCCTCAGTGTCCCGAGTAGCTGGGATTACAGGTGCCCACCACCATACCTGGCTAATTTTTGTATTTTTAGTAGAGATGGGGTTTTACCATGTTGGACAGGCTGGTCTTGAACTGCTGGCCTCAAGCAATTCACCCGCCTTGGCCTCCCAAAATGCTGGTATTACAGGCGTGAGCCACTGCGCCCAGCCTCAAATTTTCTTTATTTAGAGACAGGGTCTCACTGTGTCGCCCAGACTGGAGTGCAGTGGCAGAATCTTGGCTCATTGCAGCTTCAGCCTCCCTGGGCTCCCACCTCAGCCTCCGGAGCAGCTGGGACTACAGGCGCACACCACCATGCCTGGCTAATTTTTATTTTTTTATTTTTTTACCTGCGGGGTTTTGCCATGTTGCTCAGACCGGTCTCGAGCTCCTGACCTCAAACGGATCCTCCTGCTTCAGCCTCCCAAAATGCTGGGATTACAGATGTGAACCACTGCACCTGGCCCCAAGACTTCTATTTTTAAAGGGTTACCAAGGAGGGATGGATGTGGTGGCTCATGCCTTTAATCCTATCACTTCGGGAGGCCAAGGTGGGAGGATCACTTGAGCTCAGCAAATCAACAACAGCCTAGGCAACATGTTGATACCTCATCTCTATTTTTTAAAAAAAGAAGTGCCAAGAAGTTGAAGAAAGTATGTACAATAGTGTTTAAGGATGTTCATCATATTGTTTCTAGTAATTGTGAAGTTTTTGAAATTTAATTGCCGACGGAATTGGGTAAAATAAATGATAGCGTATTCTTTTTTTTTTTTCAGACAAGAGTCTCACTCTGTCGCCCAGGCTGGAGTGTGGTGGCACCATCTCGGCTCACTGCAAGCCCCGCCTCCTGGGTTCACGTCATTCTCCTGCCTCAGCCTCTCGAGTAGCTGGGATTACAGGCGCCTGCCACCATGCCTGGCTAATTTTTGTATTTTTAGTAGAGACGGGGTTTCACCTTGTTAGCCAGGGTGGTCTCCATCTCCTAACCTTGTGATCTGCCCGCCTCGGCCTCCCAAAGTATTGGGATTACAGGCGTGAGCCACCGTGCCCAGCCAATGATAGCATATTCTATAACAAAAGATTTTGCATTTTGTGGTTGCTATGCTCTGAATGTGTGTCCCTCCAAAAATTCATATATTGGAACCTAAATCCTCAATGCAGTAGTATTAAGTGGTGGGGCTTTTGGGAGATGATTAGGTCGTGAGTGCAGAGCCCTCATGAATGGGATTAAAGAGGCGTGAAGGAGCCTGCTTCCCCCTCTACCATGTAAAGATGCAGCAGGAAGGCACCATCTTTGAGGCAAAGAGCAAGCCCTCCCCAGACACCCAGTGTGTTGCCGGCTTGATCTTGGGCTTCTCAGCCACAGAACTGTGAGAAATGTTGTTTATAAATTACCCAGCCTAAGGTATTAATATTTTGTTACAGTAGTCCAAATGGACTAAGACAGTAGTCTTTAAAAATGATGATGGGACTATATTGGCAGGAAAAGAGATCTGTATTGTTTTAGGAGATTAAAGGGGGTATATAAATAATATGCTTGCATAGTCCCATGTTTATTAAAAAAAGAAACATATATCGATTCAACCATAAAGTAAAAAATCCTGGAAATTTAGATTATCCCTGAATCTTGTGGTAGTAGACTTGACTAATTTTCCTTTTGGCTCATCAGTAGAGTCCTAAGTTCTAACAGTGAATATATATTAATTTATTAAAAGGTAAAGATACTGTAGAAGATCTCAGATAAAAAAGGTGAGGGGTGAAGGTATCAGAAATTCAGTGGGCTTCCAGGAAAAAAAAGAAAAAAAAAAAGGTAAAGTTACTTGTTTCTCTCCAAGCAAGTCACACATAAAAACTAAAAGCACTCTGTGGCCATGTAGAGATAAAGAGCTGTATTTGCTTGAACAATCCCCTGAGGCTTAATGTGTAATGAAAAGGTTAAATGATATTTCTTACATTTTTGTTTTGTAATGAGTTTTAGGAATAGTTATGTGAAAATGTAAATATTTTACACTTTAAAAAATAGCAGTTATTTGGAACATTTACTTTTTTTGTTTCTTTTTTTTGTTTTACATAGGGTCTCACTCTGTCACCCTGACTAGAGTGCAGTGGAGTGATCACAGCTCACTGCAGCCTCAACCTCCCAGGCTCAAGTGATCCTCCCACCCCATCCTCCCAAGTAGCTAGGACTACGGGTGTACACCACCACGCCTGGTTAGTTTTTGTATTTTTTGTAGAGGCGGGAATTTTGCCATGTTGGCCAGGCTGGTCTCGAACTCCTGGACTCAAGCGATCCTCCCACCTCAGCCTCCCAGAGTGTTAGGATCACAAGTGTGAACCACCATGTCTGGTCATGTAATTCTTATTTTCTTGTCCATGCCAGTATGTTACGTTGAAAATAAGTACTTCATTATTACACATTTCGTTGATTGAACAAAGCATCAATTTCAACTTTATTTTTTTCGATTTTATTGATATATATATATATATATATATATTTTTTTGATACGGAGTCTCGCTGTGTCGCCCAGGCTGGAGTGCAGTGGTGCAATCTTGGCTCATTGCAAGCTCTGCCTCCCGGGTTCATGCCATTCTCTTGCCTCAGCCTTCCAAGTAGCTGGGGCTACAGGTGCCCACCACTATGCCCGGCTAATTTTTTGTATTTTTTAGTAGAGATGAAGTTTCACCATGTTAGCCAGGATGGTCTCTATCTGACCTCGTGATCTGCCTGCTTCGGCCTCCTAAAGTGCTGGGATTACAGGCGTGAGCCGCCACGCCTGGCCAAGATATATTTCACATACCATAAAATTCACCTAAAAGGTACAGTTTAGTGGTTTTTAGTATATTCACAGCTGTGGAACTAAATCTTAATTTCAGAATATTTTCAAAACCCCAAGGAGAGATTGAGTACATACAGGTATTCCCCATTCTCACCCACATCCCAGCCCCTGACAACCACTAATCTACTTTCTGTCTCCAGATTTCCCTGTCCTGGTCTCATACCATGTGTAGTCTTTTGTATCTGTCTTTTTGTTTTGTTTTGTTTTGTTTTTGAGACGAGTCTCGTTCTGTTGCCTAGGCTGGAGTGCAGTGGTGCGATCTCGGCTCACTGCAAGCTCCTCCTCCCGAGTTCACGCCATTCTCCTGCCTCAGCCTCCCAAGTAGCTGGGACTACAGGCACCTGCCACCACGTCCAGCTAATTTTTTGTATTTTTAGTAGAGATGGGGTTTCACCATGTTAGCCAGGATGGTCTTGATCTCCTGACCTCGTGATCCACCTGCGTCAGCCTCCCAAAGTGCTAGCGTTACAGGCGTTAGCCACCACGCCTGGCTGGTTTCTTTAACTTAGCATAATGTTTTAAAGTTTCATCTGTGTTGTATGTATCATTACTTTGTTTCTTCTTATAAGTTAGTAAAATTCTATTATATAGATAATATACCATTTTGTTTATCCATTCATCAATTGATGGACAAATGATTGTTTTACTTTTAGCTATTATTAAAAGTGCTACCATGAACATATGTGTCCAAGTTTTTGTGTGAACATATGCATTCGTTTCTCTTGGGTATGTGCCTTGGAGTAGAATAGCTAGTTCATATGTTAACTCTTTGTTCAGCATTTGTTTTTCTAAAGTGGCTACATCATTTTAACCTTTGGTTTTTTGTTTTTGTTTTTTTTTTTCTTGGGAGTGGAGTGGGGCTGGAGTGCAGTGGCGTGATCTCGGCTCACTGCAACCTCCGCCTCCTGGGTTCAAGCAATTCTCGTTCCTCAGCCTTCCGAGTAGCTGGGACTACAGGCGCAAGCCATGACACCCAGCTCACTGTTTTTATTTTAGTAGAGACAGGGTTTCACCATGTTGCCCAGGCTGGTCTCAAACTCCTGAGCTCAGGCAATCTGCCCGCTTTAGTGGGATTTCACCGTGTTGACCAGGCTGGTCTCAAACACCTGACCTCAGGCGATCCACCCACCTCGGCCTTCCAAAGTGCTAGGATTATGGGCATGAGCCACTGTGCCCAGCCTCTTTTTTTTTTTTTTTTTTTTTTTAATATATATAAAGACAGAGTCTTGCTCTGTTGCCCAGGCTGGAGTGCGGTGGTGTGATCACGGCTTACTGCAGCTTTGACCTCCTGAGCTCAAGTGATCCTCCCACGGAGCTGGGACCACAGACGTGTAGCACCATGCCTTGCTAATTTTAAAATTTTTTAATAGAGATGGGGGTCTCTCTGTGTTGCCCAGACTGGTCTCAAGTGATTCTCCTGCCTCAGCCTCCCAAAGTATTGGGATTACAGGCATGACTCACAGCACCTGGCCTCAGTTTCTTTCCAGACCATCCTATAACACCAAGTTAGTTTGAGGATTCTATGAATGTCTGCTTAAAGATGACCTTCTGAATTTTGTGATTCTCTTGAAAGGCTTGTTGCAATGAAAAACAAAGTATAATGATGACTTTATGTAAAGTATACTTTTGGAATTTCTTAAGCAGTAGTCCTGAGACTTTTGAGAGTCCCTGTATTTAAACAGTACCATTTAGGCACAGTTACTGCTTATGAAATGAAGAGTAGCTAGATGAATATAAAAAATCTTACTCTTACATTTCAACCCACCATTATTTGAGCCCAGCAAAATTATTTCTATAGTAGAATCAGTTTAGTTCCTTATTTTAAGCCATACATATATATGAAGACATATAGATATCTCTCTCAAAGTAAATTTCAAAAGGGATTAAATGTTACTATGTGAAAATATTAGGAGGTGAAATAATAGGAGAAAGTAAACACATTGAAAGTAGGTATGTTCAGGCTGGGTGCGGTGGCTCATGCCTGTAATCCCAGCACTTTGGGAGGCTGAGGCGGGCAGATCACGAGGTCAGGAGATCGAGACCATCCTGGCTAACATGGTGAAACCCCGTCTCTACTAAAAATACAAAAAAAAAAAATTAGCCGGGCGTGGTGGTGGGCACTTGTAGTCCCAGCTACTCGGGAGGCTGAGGCAGGAGAATCGATTTAACCCAGGAGGCTGAGGTTACAGTGAGCCGAGATCGCACCACTGCACCCTAGCCTGGCAACAGAGCAAGACTCTGTCTCAAAAAAAAAAAAAAAAAGGAAAGTAGGTATGTTTCGAATTTAAAATCTTTGGGCATGGAGATAAGCTATAAGGCCATTAATTAGAATGGACCATTTCATAATGTTCCAAAAATTAGACTACTATGGAAAAAGGTCTTAATGTAGGCAATGCACATGTGTGTTTAAATTTCAAATACAGCTAAGGAGCTAAGTGGATTTTCTTTTTTTTTTTTTTTTTTACTAAATAGCATGTATTAATAATAGCTCAGTTCCATTTACTGATTTGTTCATCCTTTGTTTATGTCATGTATTATCTTTCCAAGAGATTGTGAGTTTATGCTACTACCAATTTGGTATGAGGGCCTGTTTTTAAAAGAGCTGCATGATACTCAGTTGGATGTACCACGATTTATTCAACTAGTCTTTTCTTTGTCATTAGACATTTAGTTTATTGAAAGCCTTTCAACGTTGTAAGTAACTGTCAAAGATATCTTTGTGCTATGAGTTGCCTACATTTTGGATCATTGCCACTAAGAAAGAAATTAACTAGTGACTCAATTATTCCTTGCTTTTTTTGAGCAAAAATCATATTAAAAATAATTAGATTTAAAATTTTTGGTTAAATTATACTTTAAAGCAAAGATCCTTGCCATTTAGATGTAGTTTTGATTAAAGGTGTGGTTTGGTATTAAATGAGAACGGTGGTTCTGAACTGCGTGTTGGTGGGGGATATATTCGTGATGGATTTTGCTGTCGAAGGACATTTGGCAATGCCTGGGGAGATTTTTGGTTGTTACAGATGCAGGGACGGGTGCCACTGACATCTGATGGGTAGAGGCCAGGGATGCTGCTGCTAAACATCCTGCAATACACAAGACAGTCCCCACTTGCCCCCCCCTCAAAAAAAAAAATTAGCCAGCCTAAAATGTCAGTAGTGCTGAGGCTGAGAAACCTTGGATTAACAGGTTTCACTGCTGATGGGAAACTTTTTTTTTTTTTTTTTTAACAGGGCCTTACTCTGTTGCCCAGGCTAGAGTGCAGTGGCAGGATCCTAGCTCACTACAGTCTTGAACTCCTGGGTTCAAGCAATCCTCCTGCCTCTGCCTCCCAAGAAGCTGGAACTACACATGCACACCACCATCCCCAGCTAATTAAAAAAAATTTTTGGCACAGCTGGTGTCTCACTGTGTTGCCCAGGCTGGTCTCAAACTCCTACCTTCAAGTGATCCTTCCACCTGGGCCTCGCAAAGCACCAGGATTGCAGGTGTCAAGCCACTGTGCCCAGAGGGAAACATTCGGAATCTGTGATAGAAGGGGAAAGTTTTAGCTCCAGAACACAAGTAGAGCTGGCTTTGCCTTATGTGATAGACCTAGTGAATAGCTCAGCTGTCTGCTTTCCTAATGCCGTTTAGACAGGCACTATATATTTTATTGCTTATGCAATGTGCTTATAAAATTATTTATTTTTGTGTCTTGGGTATTCCTGAAAATGCCTCATCAGTGTCAGATCTAGTTGTTGTTGAGATTTGGTTTTGCTGCGTATATTAGTTACAGACCTGATTTAGCTACGTGGGAAAGAAAATTAATCAACAGCTGATTTAACAAGTAAGAGTTTATGTTTCTCATGTGATATGAATTCTGGAGAGAGACTTCAGGGCTGTTACTGTGGCTTCTTGATGTCATCCATGACTCAATGCTGGTATTTCTGCTTACCTTTCTTAGGAATGTGCATTTTACCTTGTTGTCACAGGATGGCTCCTGCCTGTTCCCACCCCTCACCCCCGACAGCAAAACCTGCGTTCCAGGCAGGCAGCAGTGAGGACAAAGGTACCTGGAGCCAGTCCTCTTTGTCAACATTTTACTGCAGCCCAACCCAGTGGTTTCTGCTTATTCCCATTGGCCAGACTGTCACAGGACCTTAGAGGCTGGGACAAATAGTTTTCAGCTGGGCTCATTGTGGTCCGAAAACAAAAGCAGATACCTTTAGTAAGAAAGAAAGGATATTGGGGCTGGGTGCAGTGGCTCACGCCTGTAATTCCAGCACTTTGGGAGGCTGAGGCGGGTGGATCACTTAAGGTCAGGAGTTCGAGACCAGCCTGGCCAACAGAGTGAAACTCCGTCCCTACTAGAAATACAAAAATTAGCCAGGCATGGTGGCACATGCCTGTAATCCCAGCTAGTCAAGAGGCTGAGACAGGAGAATCTCTTGAACCCGGGAGGCAGAGGTTGCAGTGAGCTGAGATTACACCACTGCACTCCAGCCTGGACAACAGAGTAAGACTCTGCCTCAAAAAAAAAAAAGAAAAAGAAAGAGAAAGAGGATATTAGAATAAACAGCTAATATGCACCTCTGGGAGCTGCTTTTTGAAATATTGGTTCTTCTAAGTTCACTGAAATTTTTTTTTTAAAGTAGAACAATATTGGAGATTCGAAAGAATGGACTCAATGCAAGAGATCTTATTAGCTGAGAAAATGTATTTGTGTTATGAATGTATTTCTTTACCCCAATAACTTGGCTGTTGTACTGTGTTTTGTAAATTTTAAATCTCCCTACCACTATACTGGGGGCCTTACCCTCTTTTATGTAGTGCACACAAAGAAATGTGTTTCTCTGGGCTAAAAATAGAAATCTGCACCTGACAGATGGCCTTAAGTGTGGAGAATGGGTGTGTATGTATCACAGAAGTGGAAGAAGTGGAGGGAGTCCTGCTCTGCCTGTTGTTTTAAGCCTGCCCTCCCTGCAAATCTATATCTTTCCTATACACTAGTAATGGCCAATAGGTTTTTTTGTTGTTGTTTTAATCCCATTTACAGTAGCGACAAAACCTATCAGATATCTAAGAAGAAACCTTTATCATACATTTATGCTAACCTTTAGCATACCTTTATGAAGAAAACTACAAATTACTTAAAATATCATGAACTACAGTGCAAATGGGGAGAATAAATAGGGGACAACTTGCCTTCCAGATACATTGATTACAAAGCTGTAGTAACTAAAATTTGATACTGTCTCAAGGGCAAGCAAATGCTCTGTGAAGTAGAATGAGGATCTAGAAACAGATTCCTGTGTGTGCTGAAACTTGGTTTATGATAGAGCAGGTGTTACTGATTAATGCAGAAACCAATAAATGGTATTAAGTCAATTAACTTTCCATTTGGAAGGGATAAAATTAAATTTCTCTTCCATGTTGCAGGCTAATAACAGTGTCTTATATCTTGCAAAAGTACTCTTACCAGTCCATTCACTTCCAGAAAAATGGAGAAGTTTCATATTAGAAATTTGTGCATCATGTTCCATAAATAAAAACTTCAGATACTCGGCTGACGGTGATGGCTCAAACCTGTAATCCCAGCACTTTGGGAGGCTGAGGCAGGTAGATCACTTGAGCCCAGGTGTTCGAGACCAGCCTGGGCAAAAAGTGAGCCTCTATCTCTATAAAAACAAATAAACAAAATGGCACCTAACTTTTAAGATGCTTTTTCTTACATGCGATAATGTGAGCAAAAGCACAGTTTAATTTTTGCTATTAAAACATGCTTTCTTTTTGGTTTCTGTTACATTTCTGTATTTACTTGAATTCTTAGAACACCGTTTCCTGGGAGATCAAACCTGGCCATTCTGGATACATCAGTAGTGAGAGCTTAGTGTGGACATAGCCTTACAGAATGTCTTCCACGTTGAAATGCAGAGAACCCGAAGGCACCTGGGATGAGCCTCAGGCCTGCTGGTTGTTGCAGTGGCGCAATCTCAGCTCACTGCAGTCTCCGCCTCCTGGGTTAAAGTGATTCTCATGCTTCAGCCTCCTGAGTAGCTGGGATTACAGGCGCTCGTCACCAGGCCTGGCTAAGTTTTGTTTTGTTTTGCTTTTTCTGCCTCACTCTGTCACCCAGGCTAGAGCACAGTGGTGCGACCTTGGCTCACTGCAACCTCAGCCACCCGGTTTCAAGCGATTCTTCTGCCTCAGCCTCCTGAGTAGCTGGGATTACAGGTGCCTGCCATCGCGCCTGGCTAATTTTTGCAGTTTCAGTAGAGACGAGGTTTCACCATCTTGGCCAGGCTGGTCTTGAACTCCTGACCTCGTGATCCACCCGCCTCGGCCTCCCAAAGTGCTGGGATTACAGCCGTGAGCCACCGCGCGCAAGGCCTAATTTTTGTATTTTTTTGGGTTTTTTTTTTTTTTTGATAGAATCTCGCTCTGTCACCCAGACTGGAGTGCAATGGCACGATCTCAGCTCACTGCAACCTCCACCTCCCGGGTTCAAGCAGTTCTCCTGCCTCAGCCTCCCGAGTAGCTGGGATTAACAGGCACCCATCACCACGCGTAGCTGATTTTTTGTGTATTTAGTAGAGATGGGGTTTCGCCATGTTGGCCAGGTTGGTCTCGAACTCCTGACCTCAGGTGATCCCCCGCCTCGGCCTCCCAAAGTGCTGGGATTACAGGTGTGAGCCACCGCACCTGGCCAAATTTTTGTATTTTTAATAGAGCTGGGGTTTCACAATGTTGGCCAGGCTGATCTCCAACTCCTGACCTCAGGTGATCCGCCTACCTCGGCCTCCCAAAGTGTTGGGATTACAGGCGTGAGCCACTGCGCCAGGCTTGTTGCTGAACATTTATGGCTCTAGAAATAATTTTTTTTTTTAAGGAGAAGTAATGACAAACATGATAGAAATAAAATTTGAGGATATTTCTGGGTTCAAAATAAAGTAACAGTTAAATAGCATGAACATGAAGAAATAAATATTTTCAGGCAGAAACTACAAAATTTAGGTAGATGCTATGAGTTTTAGTCAGAATTTGAATATGATGTGGCTGACCATAGATACTTCCATTGCATTAATTCTGCTTCATAAGGTGTTTGATGCTTGCTTGTAGGTGTTGAATAGAGCCTAATTAGCAGTAAGTAAACAGATCTAGAGCACAGACTTTGGCATCTGAAGGACCTTGCTTCAATCCTGGGACTGCCACTTACTAGCTATGGGATCTTTGGTGGATTTTTAACCTTTGAAAGCCTTTCGTCCCTCACAGGTAAAATGGGGAAGAAAATCGTTTCCATTAGTATTGTGAGGATTAAATGATTAATCGATGTAAACAATGTGCTTTCCATAGTACTTGGCATATCATAAGTGCTTCATGTTATTTTACACTGGCTGGGAAGATATGTTTTGCTGTGGAGAATTTAAGAGGGATATTAAAATATATTTTTGTTATTTTAAGGAAATTCGAAATGAGTCCCATGACTATCCTCATAGAGTGGCCAAGTTTCCAGAAAACAGAAATCGAAACAGATACAGAGATGTAAGCCCGTGTAAGTACTTGTGGGTGTGTGTGCATGTGTATTTTTTGGTTTGTTTTAGGAGACAGGATGTAGTGAAAAGGAGGGCTTGGGGTCAGTGTTGATAAATACAGTAATTTTTTTCCTATTTACATAAGACACATTCTTTAAATAAGAATTTAAAGGTGTAGAATAGTAGAAGGAAAAATAATTACCCATAATTATTTCATCCTTCAAACATAGGCACCATTATTTTGGTGTATTTCCCACAACCTGTTTTTCTTATGCACAGTTTTTCTTTCTTTAAAATAATTGTAATTATAGATGTCTATATAATATCCATATGTATTTCTTTCTCATATCATTCCATGGCCTTTGTAAGTTTTGCTTAAAATAGTTATTGGCGTAGTTTGGTTTTTTTTGCTTCCCCAAGTTATAAGAGTAGTATGTACTCGCTGTAGAAAACTTAGAAAACAGAGAAAAGTATAAGGAACAAACTTATTTAAAAATAAATAACTTGGGTTTATATTCTTTGGAGTTTTTAAAAATAAACATGCATTTTAAACGGAAAATTAGAATCTTGCCACATACTCATTTGTAGCTCTTTTCTTAGCAGTACATTGTAAACTTTTTTTTATTATAAACACAATTTTTAATTGCTTTGACAGTGGCTTTGGATATACCACTCTTTTGCATAAGTTCTCCTGTTGTCGGACATTTAAATTATGATGTATACACATACGCGCGCGCACACACACACACACAATTGCGTGAACAATTATAATACTAGAGTTCTTTGGTGTATTCATCATGCAGTGATTTTATTTTTTGTTCTGATTCATGCAGCTTATTCAGATATTAAATTGGGCCTCCTTCCTGCTTCAGCATGTTTCCCTATGTTTGACTTTAGTGGGCTAAACATAGGTTTTCTCTTTAGGGCTCCTTGTTAGTAGGGACTTGAAAAACAGTATCAGATTGATCACGTTCTGGTTTTTGCTTGTTTCTGGTTGTTCCCCTGTTGACTAGGGTATGGTGCTGCCTGCTGAGATCTCTTGTGTAGGTTGAACCATTTCACTCTGTTCAAGGACACAGACTGTATACCTTTATGTACATTGTAGTCATTGGTTATAGATAAGATATTTAGGGTCTGGATGTACCACTGAAAAATCCATCAATTACTGAAAAAAAATCCTTATTTTTATTCTTACATGAATAGAATGTTTTTCTCATGTTGACCAAATACATTTCCAAGAAGGGTGTATTGGCTGATTTTGGGCAAATCAAATGAGAAGCAGTCTCTCAAAATATTTCATGTTTGTTATAAATTACTATTAAATGCTATGTTTCTCTTACATGCTTTTTTCTTTACTACCAGTTAGAAGTGTTCTTAAAGATAAGTAGCTAGAAGAGTGGTTTTCCATTTTCTTCAGTTGCAGCACACTTGAAGATATGACCCACTTCCTCCAAAACATGTGGCTCATCACGGTGGCAGTTCCGGTGTGGGTGTGCGTTCAGGGAATAGCAGGTGTGGGCAGTAATTCTGATACTTAGGTGCCCTTCCCCTGCCTCCAGATCTCTGATTGAGAATCACTGAGCTGCAGAGAATAATTCTCTAATGTTACCATGAGTTTTGAAGACAGTATTTTCCAGTTGTACACCTTGCTTTTGATTTTGAAAATTGTAGATTTGGATGCAGTTGTAAGAAATAATACAGAAAGATCGAGTATACCCCTCACCTAGTTTCCCCCAGTGGTAACATCTTGCGTAACTACAGTCCAATATCACATCTGGGAACCTGAAACAATACAGTCCATCCAGGTTTCACCAGTTTTACATGCACTTGTTTGTGTGTGTGTGTAAGTTCTGTGCAGTTTTATCACTTGTAGATTCCTGGGATCACCACCACAGTCTGGATGCAAACCAGTGAAGCATTCCCATCAGAGGGTCACTTGCACTGCCTTTCTGGGGCCACAGTCCTCTTGCTTGCATCCTCCTTCCCTAACCTGGTGTTGCCTTTAATTTTTATATATTTGTTGTAATTGCAATTATTGGATGCACTACATTTGAGTCCCCTAATTCGTTTTATCAAATTGATCTAAATGGGATTTTTTTTTTTTTTTTTTTGAGAGGGTGTCTCACTCTGTTACCCAGGCTGGAGTGCAGTGGCGTGATCTTGGCTCACTGCAAACCCCTGCCTCCTGGATTCAAGCGATTCTCCTGCCTCAGCCTCCCAAGTAGCTGGGATTATAGGCATGCACCACCATGCCCGGCTTATTTTTGTATTTTTAGTAGAGATGGAGTTTCACCATGTTGGCCAGGCTGGTCTCGAACTCCTTACCTCAAGTGATCCACCTGCTTCAGTCTCCCAAAGTGCTGGGATTATAGTCATGAGCCACCATGCCCAGCTGATAATTTTTTTTTAATTGGAATTGAGACATTTTATTTTAAAGTAAAAACATTTGTAACTTAAGTTATCCTCAAGTATATACATCAATAAAACTCTTATGATTTGTCTCCTCAGCTTTTAGACTTAATGTTGTATACCTGTAGTTGAAGGCTGCAGGGAGACGCTCTTTAAAATGTGCGTTATCAGGCCTCCCTCCATCATCATTGGGACCAGGCTCTTCCTGTATGCCTTCTCATTGAAAAGCACCTTAGCCTTGAGAGAACCGAGCTTCCCTCCTGCGGACCATGCAGTGGTTGTCCTCTGGAGCTGTGCTCTGCTGGGAGCAGCCCCCAGTGCATGTTCTCCCTACTCTTCTTCTTCTTTGCCCCCTCCCTCCCCACACATGCCTCCCTCCCCACACACGCCTCCCTAGTAAGCCATGTTCTCCTGATCTCTCAGATGGAGACTGCTCATTCTTGCTTCTCACGTAGCCACAGGATTTTCTAGTCTGAGCCAGTACGCTTCAGCCTGCAAATGGAAATGATCTCTTCCAAGGCCTGTGCTGGTCAGCACATCCCCACACCGCCCTGGTGCCTCTCCTCTCCTGACTTCAGTCATTCACTGTCTTTCTCCTTACCCTCTCCTTCCCACCTTCCTCATCCTGGGTGACTTCGTGTCTCTGGGAAAGAACTACGGCTCATTGTGCTAGAGTTCCTAGATCTGTTCAGCTCCACTGACGTTGACCTTTAGTCATCTTCACCTCTGAAATCTGAAACTGCTGCCTTGAGGGCTACTTTCTGTCACTCCAGCTTTCACTTGCTTACTCCCACTGTACCTGCTCTTTGACTTCAGCAGGATCTTTAGTTGACTTTTTCATGTATTGTGACGTTGGAAATGTATTGAATTGAAATTTCGATTAAAAAATGTAGTGAAGCAAATTACTTCGTCCTCTAACCTAACTATTAATAACTTTCTTGCTGTTTTTATATTTAAAAAATAACTGGATTTTTTAGTTCCACCATTTTGTGAAGCTCCAACTTAGGAAAAATCAGTCATTCGTCCTCTCTGCCCTTTGGGCAAATGAGCGTGTGCCTTGGGTGGACTCCGGTGTTAGGTGGGCTTGGGGGTGCCTTGCTGTCCTCACGCCCTCGTCAGCCCCACTGGCACCCTGCTCCAGCTCTGCACCGAGTAAATCATCTCTCAGAGCTCCTCACCATGCTCAGAATATCGTCCTGCTTTCAATTCTACAGATAAAAGTTGTAAAAATCAGGAAACACCACCTTAGCTTCATGTTCTGTCACCTGGAAACTCACTTTCTTTTGCCCCTATCCTTCCCTAAAGTCCCAGGAGAGAAGCCTCCCCTCCCTCTGTCCTAGCCGAATCCTTCGTCCCCATCCTCTTCATGGGCCCTGCTCTTCGTCATCACTGCTTTTTGTGTTTTCAGCCTCTTTCTATCTCATAACTTCTCTTTTGTATAAATGTGGTTCGCTCTCTTTTGTCTCAACCCTTATATCCCATCCCAGCCCCCACTTCCTTTCTTACCTACATGGATGGACATCTCTTACCTATATACAGGCTTAAAAGAATCAATGTGCCATTTGTCTCTCCATCCTCCCCACCATGCACACTTCAGCCCATGCTTCTTCCCCAGACTCCCCACTGAAACTTATTCTAAAAGCACTGTAGCTGTAGTTATCAAATGCAACGAGAGACTTTCCACTGGTTTCTTTCTCTGTGACTTTTGACATTATTCTCCTGCCTCAGCCTCCCGAGTAGCTGGGATTACAGGCATGCACCACCACCCCCGGCTAATTTTTGTAATTTTAGTAGAAACAGTGTTTCACCATGTTGGCCAGGCTGGTCTCGAACTCCTGATGTCAAGTGATTGGCCCACCTCGGCCTCTCAAAGTGCTAGGATTGCAAGTGTGAGCCACTGTGCCTAGCCGACTGTGCCTTTTTTCCTAACCCTGTAATTTTTCTGATTTTCCTCTTTGGCCGCTCCCCTATTTTCAGGGTGTCTCCTCCTCACTTTGCCTTTATTTCTTCAGGAGTCTGTTTCTCTCTCCTTCTCACTGTAACACTTGGATGAATGATCTCATCTGCTGTGGGCCTAGTTTCCATCTCTGCTTATGACCCTGAATCTCATCTGCAGTCTTGGACTTTTCTGTCTACAGGTCTGTGTATCCAAGTCATCATCTCTGTCTGGGTGTCCTGTAGCCACCTCAGACTCAGTATGTCTGCACACTGAGTGAGTGTTCCTCCCTGACACCCTTTACTGGCTTTAGCCCCACACCTGCCTTTTCTCCTTTTCACCATGTTTATAAGTGGTGCCATTATTTACACATTTTCTGAAGCCAGAAACAGATTCTTCCCTCATTCATCTCTCACGTCACTAAATAATACTAATTTCCATTTCCATGATGTATTTCTATTTCTTTTTTTTTTTTCTTTTCTTTCTTCCTTTTTTTTTTTTTTTTTTTTTTTTTGAGGCAGGGTCTGGCTCTGTCACTCAGGCTGCAGTGCAGTGGCACCGTCTTGGCTCACTGCAACCTCTGCCTCCCAGGCTCAGGTGATTCTCCCACCTCAGCCTCCTGAGTAGCTGGGACTACGGGTGCATGCTGCCATGCTGAGCTAGTTTTTCAGATTTTTTTTTTTTTTTTTTTTTTTTTTGAGACGGAGTCTCGCTCTATCACCCAGGCTGGAGTGCAGTGGCGCAATCTCGGAAGCTCACTTCAGACAATCGCCTCCGGGTTCACGTAATTCTCCTGCCTCAGCCTCCCCGAGTGTATGGGACTACAGGCGCCCGCCACCGCGCCCGGCTAATTTTTTGTATTTTTAGTAGAGACGGGGTTTCACCGTGGTCTCGATCTCCTGACGTCGTGATCCGCCCGCCTCGGCCTCCCAAAGTGCTGGGATTACAAGCGTGAGCCACCGCGCCCGGCCTAGTTTTTCAGATTTTTTGTAGAGATGGGGTTTCATCATGTTGCCCAGGCTGGTCTCAAACTCCTGGACTCGTGTAGTCCACCTGCCCCAACCTCCTGATGTGTTGGGATTACAGGTGTGAGGCACCGTGCTCAGCCTCCATAATGTATTTCAAATCTGTTTTCTTCTCTGTTCACATTGGCTTGGTTCAGGCCCTACTATGCTTTTCCTCATCGTTACAGTAGCCTCCAAACCAGTCTCCTTGTTTCCCTTCTGTTCCCACTTCAGTCCATTTTCATGGTATCTGGAATAATCTTTGTATAATGTAAGTGTGTTTTCCACTCCCCTCTCTAATAGTGCTGCACAATTTTTATGAAAAAGTTAAACTTCTTTAGCATTATCCTACTGGGCTTTTTGGAGATTGACCCCTTTACACACCTCTCTAAATCTTTTCTAGCCATTTTCCTAGAAATTATTCATTTCAGTAAAACTGAATCACTTGGAGTTCTTCTAGCGTGACTGCTTTTTAATACTTCAGTGGCTTCAAATATGTCATTCCCTTTTTGAAATATTCTTCCCCTCCTCTCTCTGACCCATCTCAGTCAAAGTTCTCCTTCTGCAAATACCAGCTCAACAGCCTCTTTCCCGTGAGTGGTAGTCTCATCCATTGGAGGTGGTGGTTCTCATTCACTAAGTCCAGAGGGGCTCAAGAATGTGTATTTTTAAAAAGCTGGGATGGTGTTGATGTACCTTTTCCAACTGATAGTCATTATGTCATTTAAAAATGTGTTTCTGGCTGGGTGCTGTGGCTCATGCTTATAATCCCAACACTTTGGAAGGCTGAGGTAGGAGATTGCTTAAGGCCAGGAGTTTGAGACCAGCCTGGGCAACATAGTGAGACCCCATCGCTACAAAGAATTTTTTTTTAATTATCTGGGACATGGTGATGCATGCCTGTAGTCCCAGCTATTCGGGAGGCTGGGGCAGGAGGATCACTTGAGACGATTAATTTGAAGATGCAGTGAGTTGCAATGGCACCAGTGCACTCCAGCTTGGGTGACAGAGCAAGACTGTCTCTAAAAATTTTTTTAAATGCATTTCTATATATAGTACTTGACAGTTGTTGATTTGGTTCAGAAAACATTTGTTGAAAACCAGCTACGTGTTTGATACTATGCTATGTATCGAATAATTTACGGTATACTTGAGGAGATTAACACATAAGCATGTTACAGATATTGTAAGATACGACAGTGCATCGATGGAGCTGAGAAGAGGCTCTGCCCAAGGAGGCAGGGACGGCTTTTAAGAAAAAGAATGGTAGCCCAAGCTAGGTAAATAAAGGGGAATGGAAAAATAATTTTTTAAAAATTCAGAGTCCCAGATCTTTCTTTTCTAGATTTGGATTCAGCCGGTCTGGAAATGTTTATTTTTAAACAATCTTACATCATTCTTTTACACTCACCATGGCACCACTCCTCAGACTGACATATGGAAACTACATTTGGAGTTCTGAATACGAGAAACATAAAGGAAAAAGGATATTTTAAAATAGAATTTGGGCTGGGTGCAGTAGCTTATGCTTGTAGTCCCAACGCTTTGGGAGGCTGAGGAGGGAGGATCGCTTGAGACCAGGAATTTGAGGCTACAGTGAGCTGTGATTGTGCCACCGCACTCCAGCCTGAGCAATGTGAGACCTTGTCTCAAAAAAGGAAGAAAATTGAAAGGATTTGAAGAGGTCCACAATCTTCATTTAATTGCTACAACCTAGAGATGCCTCAGTTGTCTCAGTTAACTGTGAGACAGTGTAGAAGAGATGGACAAGAACTTGGTTGTTTGAAAAGAGAGTAGCTTGTAATGGTTACTTTGGGAAATGTCTTTATACTATTAGAGACTCCTGCCAAATTTTGAGATCTTCCTATTTGCAGTACAGGTAGAAATCCAGTTTACTATTTGGTCTAAAAGGGAGTACCAGCAATTAGGTCAACTGTCATGTCTTTTCACTGGCCATGAAACAGTCTGTGTGTGTGTGTGTGTGTGTGTGTGTGTGTGTGTGTGTGTGTGTTAAAAACCCATACCATAAATTTCTTGTAGGTGTATATTAACCGTATTGTTAACTGTATGCACATTGTTGTACAATAGATTTCTGGAACTTTTCCATCTTGTATAACTGAAACTCTAAATCCATTGAAAAACTCCCTATTTTCCTCTTCCCCCAGCCCCTGGCAGCCAGCATTCTGCTTTCTGTTTCTATGAGTTTGATTACTTTAGACACTGAATATATGTGTAATCATGCAGTATTTGTCTTTCTGTGACTGGTTTATTTCATTTGACATACTGTCCTCAAGGTTCATCCATGTGAAATAGTCAGATTTTAAAGGAAATTAACACAGAGACTCATGATTCTGGTAGTGTCGGTTTACATAGTCCATGGTTTGTTGCTCTACAAAGCAAAAAAATTCTCAAATAAACATACTTTTTAAATGAGTTACTAGAGGGGGAAGAAGGAAGGGAAAACTTCTATACTTCCTGCACGCTCCCCCCATGATCTTAGCAAATGGCATAACTACTTCGAATGCAGATGTCAGTATCAGCTCTGAGATTTGTATGCAGCTAATAAAGTAGCCCCAAGATGTATTAAGCAAAAATGAATAGAATTTTGGGGAGAAATTGACAAATCCATGTTCATGGGCTTCTTAATAAGACACGATATTTGTAAAGAAATAGATTTATATAATAACCTTAATAGAAGAAGAAAAATACATAGAACCCTATATCCAGCAATTAGAAAATGCACATTTTTCTAGGACTGACATGGTCTATTTGTAAAAAATGGACCATTGACTAGGCTGTCAAGTAAATCTTAAAATTTAAGAATGCCTGGCCGGGCGCCGTGGCTCATGCCTGTAATCCCAGCACTTTGGGAGGCCGAGGCGGGTGGATCACCTGAGGTCGGGAGTTTGAGACCAGCCCGACCAACATGGAGAAACCTCGTCTCTACTAAAAATACAAAAATTAGCCGGGCATAGTGGTGCATACCTGTAATCTCAGCTACTCAGGAGGCTGAGGCAGGAGAATTGCTTGAACCCGGGAGGCGGAGGTTGCAGCGAGCCAAGATTGCGCCACTGCACTCCAGCCTGGGCAACAAGAGCGAAACTCCATCTAAAAAAAAAAAAAAAAAAGAATTCCTATCTTATAGCTCATAATTTTTTATTTTAATGCAATTAAAATATAGGTTATTAATAAAAAGATAAACATTTCCATAAATTTGGAAGTTTTAACATTTCTAAATCATGGATCAAGACAAAATTATAATGGAAACTTAAAAATACTTAAAAATAAACAGTATATAAAATACTGCTTATCAAAACTTGTGTAAAGCAGCTAAAACAGTACTGCAACGAAAATATATTGTCTTAAATATATTATATTATATTTTATTTATTTTTTTTAGATGGAGTCTTGCTCTGTTGCCTAGGCTGGAGTGCAGGGGTGTGATCTCAGCTCACTGCAGCCTCTGCCTCTCGAGTTCAAGCAGTTCTCCTGCCTCAGCCCCTCTAGTAGCTGGGACTACAGGCACGTGCCACCAGGCCCGTCTAATTTTGTACTTTTTAGTAGAGACAGGGTTTCGCTATGTTGGCCAGGCTGGTCTTAAACTCCTGACCTTAAGTATCTGCCTGCCTCGGCCTTCCAAAGTGCTAGGCTTACAGGCATGAGCCACCGTGCCTGGCCCGGTATTTTAAAATGAAAGTTAAAATTAATGTGCTGTCTAACCTAATTTAGAGTAAAAATAAGAGAATAAGCAAAAAAAAAAAAAAGCAGAAAGAAGTAACAACAACAAAAGGGCAGAAATAGAAATCACAGTTACAGCACAAGGGACCAACCAAACTAAATGTTAGCCTTGGTAAGACTGATCAACTCTGTCAAGATCGAGCATGAGCAATCAAACAAGAAAGAAAGAAGGTGCATATAAACCATATCAGGAGAAAGAGTGGGCACATAAATACAGGTATACAAAGAAAGCGTGAATTGAATACTGCCAACACTTTTATGGCAGTAAATATGATTATTTAGAAAAAATGGAACAGATTCCTAGAAAAATATAATTTGCCAAAACTGACTCAAGCAGAAGTAGAGTCTGAAGAGTCCACTTACAGTTAAAGACATTAATAAACAAAATCCACAAAGAAAACACTGGGCCAGCTGGTTTTACAGGTATGTTTCATAATAATGCAAATGAATGCAAGTGAATATAGATGTAGAAATCCTAACAAAAGATTAGCAAACTGAATATAGCAATGTATTAAAAAGATAATACATCATGTTCACATTAAGTTTATTTCAGGAATATAAGGGCAGCTAACATTAGAATGTCTTTTTTTTTTTTTTTTTTTTTTTGAGACAGAGTTTCGCTCTTGTTGCCCAGGCTGGAGTGCGGTGGCGCGATCTCGGCTCACTGCAACCTCCGCCTCCCGGGTTCAAGCGATTCTCCTGGCTTAGCCTCCCAAGTAGTTGGTATTACAGGCGTTAGCCGCGACGCCTGGCTAATTTTTGTATTTTTAGTAGAGACGGGGTTTTACCATGTTTGTTAGGCTGGTCTCGAGCTCCTGACCTCAGGTGATCCATCTGCCTCGGCCTCCCAAAGTGCTGGGATTACAGGCGTGAACTTCCACACCTGGCCTAGATTATCTTATAATTCACCACAGTAACAAAGGAGAAAGAGCCATATGATTATCTCAATAAGTATGGAAAGATTACTTAAAGTCCTTGCTGAGGATTAAAAATGACACATAGCTGGCCGGGCGCGGTGGCTCACGCTTGTAATCCCAGCACTTTGGGAGGCCGAGGCGGGCGAATCACGAGGTCAGGAGATCGAGACCACGGTGAAACCCTGTCTCTACTAAAAATACAAAAAATTAGCTGGGCGTGGTGGCGGGCGCTTGTAGTCCCAGCTACTCGGAGAGGCTGAGGCAGGAGAATGGCGTGAACCCGGGAGGTGGAGCTTGCAGTGAGCCGAGACTGCGCCACTGCACTCCAGTCTGGGCGACAGAGCGAGATTCCGTCTCAAAAAAAAAAAAAAATGACACATAGCAAGCTAGAAACAGAAGGGAACTTCTAAGATTTCTAAGAGGTAACTGCAACAACATCACTCATAATGATGACATGAGGAAAGCATTGTTTTAAAAAAATATCAGGAACAAGATAAGTGTGTTCACTCTTACCACTTCTACTTAACATTATACTTCTCTCTCCCTGACCTTATACTCTAGGTCCTAGTTAGTACAGTAAGCAAGAATAAGAAATAAAAGGCATAAGGATTGGAAAGAAATAAATTAACTGTCTTTTAATCTGTTTATGAGGCCACCATAGAACTTTCGTAGCCAAACCAGGAAGGTTCAGTAAGAGGAATAAAAGTTTTATCTGTTGCTATATAACAAACCACCCCAAAACAGTGGCTTAAAACAATAGGAGACATTTATTATGTTCACAGATCTAGGGGTTGACTGACCCCAGATAGGTGATTGTTACTCAAGGTCTTTTGTGTAATTGCATTTCAAATGGGGGCTGGGGCTAGAGTCACCCTGAAGAAGCAACCTCTTTTACTGTTGTTGACTGTGACCTCAACTGGGCTGTCACCAGGAACACCTACACAAGGCATCTCTATGAGACCTGGACTTTATCACAAGGCAGCTGAGTTTCAAGAGTGAGCATTCTTAGAGAGCAAGGCAGAAGCTTTATTTCCTTTTGTGACCTAGCCTTAGAAGTCACATATAACTTCCACAACATTCCGTTTGAGAAGTAACTCACTAAGGTCGTGCATATTCAAGGAGAGGGTACTTAATACTCCTATTAATTTGATGGAAGAAGTATCAGTGAATTGTGAACGTATTTTAAAACCATCACCACTATAGATTATATGAATTTCTTCATAGATAACCCCTCTAGAAATGTGCAGACAAGTCAAAGAATTATTAAGAAACATTTTGATAGTCTTAGAATTGTAAGACGATAGACCTTCAAATCATTAAAAGAAACCTTTAAACTTACCAGAAAGTGCTTGTCATCTTTCTTAGTAATAGCAGATTTAGATAAAAACTTAGTTCTATAATAATAATCTGAATAAGTATAGATTTAACTTACATTTTATGGTAACTATTATGTAAATATTTGCTAACATTTTTTCTTATCCCATTAAAGTTTGAAAATAAAGACCAGACGTCAGTGTAGTGCCTTACCTTCTCAAAATCCATTGTTGACAGCTTTTTTACTTAAAGATTTTCTCACTCACTGTTAGGGTCTTTAGTTCTATCTTCAATTTTTTTTTTTTTTTTTTAATCTTCAGTTTTGGCCTAGCGCAGTGGCTTACGCCTATAATCCCAGCACTTTGGGAGGCCATGGTGGGTGGATCACCTGAGGTCAGCATGGTGAAACCCTGTCTCTACTAAAAATACAAAATTAGTTGGGCGTGGTGGCTGGCATCTGTAATCTCAGCTACTTGGGAGGCTGAGGCATGAGAATTGTTTGAACCTGGGAGGTGGAGGTGACAGTGAGCCGAGATTGTGCCATTGCACTCCAGCCTGGGCAACAAGAGCGAAAAAAAACTTCCTCTCAAAAAAAAAAAAAATCTTTAATTTTAATCAAAGCCAAATCAAAGCTATTTATGATGTTAATAATTTATTCCTGCAGGCTATTGATGCACTGGAGTGGTTCCAAGGAAGAAGAACTAGAACTCTTAGAGAAGAAGCTAGCATTGATTAGACAGGGAAAGAGAAAACCTAAACAGAGCAGCATGATAGGTTACTTCAGATGCCTGAACTTTTACATGGAAAAAGGAGTTCTTTATCCTGTGTTAAGCCCAAAATATAAAACTAGGGTTCATGAGCGAATGATAGCATTGGTGAATATCAGGTTAGCATTAGCTCTTAAGAGCTGTTTTAAACCTACAAATGAACCCTCTGAACTAGTACACTTGTTAATTGGAGGTATTCACGCAGAGGGTGGATCTTCTCACTGTCAGATCTTCTAGAGAATATTTGTGAATGAATTATAGAGGGTTGCATTAGATTACTTTGATCTATTTCTTGTATGCTTCATTTCTTGCCCCTATTCATCTCCTTCTCACCTTCTTCCCGCATTCACCTTTCTGTCCTATTACATTGTGAATTCCTTAACAGGTGCAACTTTTTTTTTTTTGTTTTGACTGACAAAAATTTTGTACATAGTTTTGTCATAGGGTAGTAAAGGGGATATTAAAGATATCATTAAGCTTCTCCTTCTCTCTCCCTGAATAATTAAATCTAAAAGCACTTGGGGTTGGGCCCACATGTGGAAGGCATATGAGTAAAGGTGGTAATGTCCTTGAAAAAGAAGCCTGTGATACTGGGTTGGCATTGGTGTATCCAGGTATGAATGCATGGTTTTCAGTGGGTATAGATACACAGATAAATATGAACATAGGTATATGTATATACATATATTTCTTACCCCTGTCCACTGAGAAATCTTGAGAGCAGCGATAGCTGATTAACATTGGGCATGCTTAGCTTTTGATACCAAATTTTATTCTCCACTAGGAGGAGAATAGAGCTTTGGAGAAATGGCTGGTTCCAGGTCTGGGACAGGGAAAGTGTAAGAATAGCCTGGAATGTTTTGTAGTGACAGAACATAAAGACATGCTCGAAAAATGATGAAGACATATCAGAAGGGTGTAGAAGCCAAGTTGAGTTCACTGGCCAAACTTGGGATAATCTGAGCACGAAAATAAATAATGATTACAACCTATTGAATAAAATAGGAATTAATGAGTCTATACTGATGTAAAGAAACAAATGAATACATAAACGAGGGATAGGGAAAGTTCTACCTTTGCATAGGTTGCCAACTAATAAATATTGAAATGGATACTGAACTTGGTGGGTGAAAATTTGGTGAAGAACAAGGTATTTACGTAATCTTGAAGTATCCCTTTACAAAATACTTGTTAAATATAAGAAGAGGAATAGTACCTCTACGCTGGAGAAGTCTGGCCAACACCAGCCTTAAATATGTGATCATGACCAGTTGTGAGACATATCATGTCAGAATCCTGAACCACCCGATAAGATGCAGTGAATACATAGCATCTTTCTGAGATGAACATGCCAAAAATATACAAACTGAACTCACCTATAGGGAAATAGATATCTGACAACTCAAATGGAGGAACACTATAAAACAACTGACTTGCAGTTTTCAAAAGGTTAAAAAATACCAGGAAAGAACAGATTGTATCCTTTTGTTTAAAGGACATTATTGGGACAGTTGGTAGAACTTGAATGGTATCTGGGTTAGTAAAATATCACCGTTTATTTTATAATTTTGATGACTATGAGTAAGTAGGATTATGTCATTGTAGAAGATAAAAAAATGGAATAATCAGGTATGTTTGCAACTTGCTGTCATGACTTGGGAAGAAAATTCTTTGTATTTTACTTGGAATTTTTCTGTAAGTTTTAAAATTATTTAAACATACAAATTAAAAATATATATAAACTTGAGATACTGAATCCTAGCCAGTACATGAAGTCAAGAAAAGGAAAAAAAAGGCATACAGGTTGGAAGGGAAGAAATAAAAATGACCTTATTAGTAGATGACATGTAGAAGATCGCAAAGAATCTACCCAACAATGTCCTGGAAATAATAAGTGAGTTAAACGAGGTTGTGGGATACAAGGTCAGCATACAGAAGCCAATTGTATTCCTGTATATTAGCAACAAACACGTGGAAACGAAGATTAAAAACACGTTGTTTACAGTTGCTCTAAGAAAATGGAATATGTTGGAATAAATCTAACAAAATATGTATAGGACCTGTATGTTGAAAGCACCAAACACGCTGATAAAAGAAATCAAAAGATGACCTAAATAAATGAAAAAGGCCTACCATGTTCATTGATCGGAAGACTTAGCATACTGAGTCAGTCCTCCCCAAATTGTTCTATAGATCTATAGTGACTCATAGTGTCAAATTGTTCCTAAAGATCTAACACAATTTCTGTCAGAATTTCAGGAAGATTTTTTTGTAGATAAAAACAAGCTTATTCTTTTATGTGGAAAGGCAAAGGAACTAAAATAAAATGGCTAAAATGATCTTGAAAAATAAAAACTAGAAGAATCACTCTACCTAATTTTAAAACTTAATGCACAACTACAGTAATCAAAACAGTGTGGTAGTGGCAGAGGGATAAATACATAAGTCAGTGGAACATAATCTAGAAATAAACTTGTAAAAGTATGGTGAACTGATTTTTTGACAAAGGTGCAAAGCAATTTAAAATGAAATCTCACACCTTACACAAAAGTTAACTGAAGATAGATCATAGATGGATCATAACGTAAAAGCTTTCATAAGAAAATGGGAGAAAATTCAGGATGTAAGGCTAGATGAAGAGTTCTTAGCTATGACACCTAGAGCGCAATTCATTTAAAATATCAATAATTTATACTAAATCAAGATAAAAAACTTTTGCTTCTCAAAACACCCTGTTAAGAGAACAAACGGATGAGTACAGACTTGGAGAAAATGTAACCACATATCTGACAAAGAACTTAGATCTGGACTATATATAGAACTCTCAAAATGCAACAGTAAAAAGAAACAAAAACCCCAGTTAGGAAATGGGCAAAAGATATGACACAGATGGCAGATAAGCCTATGAACATATAAAAAACTTCATTAGCCATTAGGAAAATGCAAATTAAAATCATGGTGGTGGGATGTCACTAGACAGCTACTAAAACAGCTAAAGTAAAGAGATCACAATACCCTAAAAATGCAGAGAAGCTGGATCTCATATATGGCTGGTGGGAATGTAAACTGGTACAGCCACTCTGGAAAGTAGTTTGGCAGTTTCTTAAAAAGCTGAACATATACTTAGCTTATATGACCCAGCACTTGCACTCCTGGGCATTTATCCCAGAGAAATGCAGTCATATATCCACACAAAAGTGTGTGCATGAATATTCACAGCAGCTTTATTTGTAGTAGTCCCAGATTAGAAACAACCCACGTGTCCTTCAGTGGGTAAGTGGTTAACTATGGTACATTCATAACACAGAATACTACTCAGCAATAAAAAGGAAGAAACTTGACATAACAACATGGGTAGCTCTCAGAGGACTTATGCTGGGTGAAAAAATCCAGTTTCCAGTGATGACATAGTACATGATTCCATTTATATAACATTCTTGAAGTGATGAGAATTCTCGAGAGGGAGAGCAGGTCGGTGATTAGGGATGGAATGGGGAAAAGTGTGCCTGCCAAGGGGCACACAGAACCTTTGTGCTGATGGAATAGGTATGTGTTGTGGTGGTCATGTGAATTTGTTTGTGGTAAAATGGCATAGAACTGTATACACACAAATGAGTGCCGGTAGAACTGGAGAAATCAAAATAAGGTCTGTGGATTGTAGCAGTGTCTTTTCATGCTTCTGAGTTTGATGGCCTTCTGGAACTAGGACCTGGACAGCGCATTGCTGCGAGTGGGGCTCTGTGATGAGCCTGACAGCGTTCCTGGCTGCAAAGAGCTTAATTCTGGCAAGAAGGCTGCTACTGGTCAGGCCTGGGTGCTCCTGTCGCCTTCCGCCAGTGGAGCTGATCAGAATCTTGCCCTAAGAGGTCCCTCTTAAAAGCCACAGCACCTTGGGTGGGCTGGTCTGCCCTAGAGCACTTAGCTGGGTGGAGGGAGCTGTGGAAGCATGCAGTGGGGGAGTGCTGGAGTCCAGGACAGTTAGCTGTACTCAGGATTGGGGTGAGGGTGTGGTTGTTGCTAGATTAAAATGCAGATACATGATCAAGTAGAATTTTGAAATTCCTTTAAATGTTTAAGGTAAAATAGGAATTACCAAGGAATTTTGTACTTTAATACCCTCTTAGGGTATTAAGGAGGGTTTGTCAGTGAAAATAAGAAGGACTGGTCCACTCGAGCCACTGATTTTGACAGACAAGAAAACAGACCCCAGAGTGCCCCTTATCATAGGACTGTCGGCGACTGGGATGCTGATAGTGTTTCTCAAGTAGTAGTCACCCTTTTCTGGGAAATCGTGACTATGTCTGAAATTATGTAGGTTGGTAGAGCCAAAACAGAGAACAGAATCCACATCTTTAGATCCCTCAAACTCCCCTCACCCATGTTTTTCATCTGCACCGCAAAATTCCAGGTACCTGTACTAAAAAGTCCTGAAGGTTTCTGTGCTTTTCCTTTTTACTGAATTAGTTTACGCTTAAGAAAGTCAGTTAACGTCATTTCATTTCGTGCTTATGTTTGAGAATGGGTTGATAGTGATTTGTCATTCTAACAAAATTCTAGCAGATGTAGGAATTTGAATATGTGAAAATCTTCTGGAATTCATCATATAAACAATGTTTGAATACTTGCTGACTTAAATTGTTATGACACTCTACTAGGTAGGCCCTCTGAGAAAATGGAAGTAGCAGCCCTTTTTCCCTGACAGTCAAATTTAGGAGAAATTATCAGTACAGGATTTCTTGACTCTCCGAACCTAAACTGCAGACTGCTCCTCTCCCCTTTGTCCCCGTGGCTCAAGCCACATTCTTCATGTCCCTCAGACATGTTAGGTATGTACCACCTTAAGGCATTCGCCGTTCTCTGTGCTTGGTACACTGTTAACTAAAATATCCCTGAGACTGACCCCTTCCAGATCTGTGCTTACATGTGACCCACCTGGGTGGTCAGCCACAAGGCCCATCCTGACCACCCTGTTTAGAATTGCAACCTGCCCCTCTCCCCAGCGCTGTGAGTCCCGTTACTCTACCTTTTTTTTTCTTTTTAGCATTTATTACTTATATACTTTACTTAGTTATGCTTATTGCTATATCACCAATATAGATATTTGGTCTACATTGTTTGCATGGTGTCTCATGGGCCTTTGGATGTGATGAAAGTAAAATCTTTTCCCCTAAGTCCCTCTACCTTCAATTTGTTTAGGCTCTACCTCTCCTAGAAGCAGAGTCTGAGTTTCAAAGAAAGTGGTGCAATACTGCTGGGCGCCGTGGCTCACTCCTGTAATCCCAACACTTTGGGAGGCTGAGGCGGGTGGATCACCTGAGGTCGGGAGTTCAAGACCAGCCTGACCAACATGGAGAAACCCCATCTCTGCTAAAAATACAGAATTAGCCGGGCGTGGTGGCACATGCCTGTAATCCCAGCTGCTCGGGAGGCTGAGGCAGGAGAATCGCTTGAACCCAGGAGGTGGAGGTTGTGGTGAACCGAGATCGCACCATTGCACTCCAGCCTGGGCAACAAGAGCGAAACTCCATCTCAAAAAAAAAAAAAAAGAAAATGGTGAGATACTTACTGATTATTTTAAAGTGAAGATTAGTATGTCTTATTTTATACAAGCTACCAAAGAGGAAAAATGTCCGTTTTCCAAACTAATGAATTTTACCTATTTTGTAAAGACATTCTCAGATATTCTGTTCATTGCAGACTCTTGGGGACAGATTAAAGAGGACTTTTTCAATTAGGAGATTTGTGGAATCGAATTGAATTAGTGACATTGTCCTGTCAAGTGTAGGATCTTGAAATCATGATGGGTTGAAAGACACTGATGATTTCAAGGACAGTAAACTATTGTTTGGAAAAGGTTGAACTTAACCAAATGTTCCCTAAACAATGTATACTTTATTAGCAAAGTTGTAATGGTGCTACCTTGGAAATACTCTTTCCATTCCCACTGCCACTACTTGATTCAGGCCTCATCACCTCTTGATTAAGCTTTCAGTGTATTGGTGTGTGAAGTTGCCTTCCTCTTTGTTCAGTCCATCTTGTATGCTGCTGAGAGTTATTTTCATGAAAATCAAATGTGTTTATACCAGTCCTTTAAAGAGCTTCATGGGGGCCCTGTCCAGAGCCTGTGCCTGTAGCACAGCCCGCATGCCCTTCAGGGTCTGCCCTTAATGTGTTTGGGGACCTCTCTCTAGCTAGCTCGTCAGCCTTTCTGAATTTGCCAGTCCTGCATGCTACACCATTCCCTTTCATTCCTCTTTATGATGTGCCCTCTGCTGGAATTTCCCCTTCCTGCTGATCTCACTAGGCCTATTCAGGTAGCAATTACTCAAGCTCCTTCCCACAATATTTTAGGCAATAAAGTATCAGTACTCAGAGTCATGGCTTAATAGAATTTCTTTTTTCCTTTTTAAAAGCTTCAAACAACTAATGTCTTACCTTTAGATCCCTATAGGTTAAAATATGTTTGTTGACTAAAAATTGTGTATGATTGCTGAAAGTATTCAATGCAGGGAACAGACCAGTTCATCATGGAGGCATTCCATCAGAGCATCTAGTTAGAGAAGGTATATCATGGACTGCATCGTCACAGAAGTGGGGTTTATATGAGAGAGGAGTTGGAAATCACACCTGAGTGGAGAGCAACGTGAAAGGTGATGTCAGCAAGAATATAGGATGTGTGGGAAGGATGGTAAAGGCACCAACTGGATGGATCAGGGAGACATGGAATGCAGAATGCAGGAAATAGGTAATCTCTTAAATTGCACAAACCTGGGTTTCATTTTTGTGCTCTAGTGTGTTACACTGATGATGACTTGACTTCCCTGAGTGACAGTGAGATGGGTGTGATCCATATTCATATGCACTTCATAGGGCTGTGAAGACTGAGAGAGGTGACCCAATGACGAGTGTCACACAAACCTGACATGTCGTAGGCACCAAATGGTTCTAGACAGTGGTTCTGGTTGGTTTTGTGGTCAGTTGGAAACCTTTCATCAAGCAGAATTTTCTTTACAGAGCAAACAATTGAAATGTTAATATTCTATGTGTACTAAGGTTTGTATTCTCCATTAATATGGGGGAGTATAAGGTGACCTGGTGTTTAATGCCAGCTTTGTTTTTGGTTCATTGCTCGATTTGTGAGACAGAACGCATAATATTTGTTGTTCGACTATTTTGCTTGCAGGATTGAAGAGAGTTGACATATCTAGAAAATGCTTTGAGTTCTTGGACATCACTATTTGAAAATGTACTAATTACCCTTAGTTGAGAATGGGAAAATCTAAAGGGGAAAAGTCACTGGTTCACGCTGTACTATTAGACTTGGTCATCTTCTTGCTTGACTTATAAGTTAAGGATGCTTGATCTTTGCTGTGATTTAACCTGTTCAGGATGAATTGTAACCAGTTACAATGAATACGAATTCTCCTTTCTGTTTGACTTGGAAAACTTTCCAAAAGGAGATGTCTTTACAATAATGATATATTTGGTGAAACCTGTGGGTTTTTTTTTTTTTTTTTTAAAGCTTATGATGACAGTATTGAAAGAGGAAACTAATCTGTATTGTCAGCACAGCCACAGCTAGCACTAGTCATTTCTTGAGAGGTGGAGCTGTTTCTCAGAAACACGCTGTTTGAGGGTAGGAGGTGAAGGGACTCCTTGTTAGAAATTGGCTTAATTTTAATCCAAGTTATAAACCACAGTTCTGTTTGGGTATTGCATTTCTTCATTCACTCAGTGACAAGAATTAAGGCAGATAATGCCTGTAGAAAAATAAGTGTATGTTCTTGATAGTTCTGCTACTAGTGCTAGTAGAGATTGAGAAATAAGATTTCCTGTGAAGTGTGGTTTGGTTGCTTTTGTGGTATCCCATGCGAAAGAGTTTGAACTATCTTTAGTTTTCTCCCTTTACTGGATCCTTTAAAAGATAGGAAAGGGTGAGATAACCAGACTTACAAGGATGGTAAAGTATTGTGGGCTTTGGGACTTATACAGCCCAAAGGTTATGGGATGCTGCTGTTACGATAATCTCATTTCAGAGGTTCCTATGGAAGAGGAGAAGGGATGTACCTTTCTGTGTGTTCTCATTCAGAAGTCAAAAGTTTGTTTTTTAGTGATTAGTTTACAGATTTGGGGCTGACTGATAGTATCTGGGCAGGGAAAAGAGAACTGTGACTCAGGTTGTAAGGGAACCTGTGTATGCTCTCACAAACTCGAAACCATGTGTTATGATCCTTAATTGGAGAAGAGGCAGTGCCCTTCTTTGTTATCTTCACTAAAGAGTATAAATTATAAAGTCACAGTTTCTCATAAAAAGGCTTTGATAGTTTCACTTCCTGAAATGTGTATATTCACAATCTTTTGCAATGGTTATTTTAAGGTGATGTGTTTTAGTTAGTTTTTTCTCTACTGCCTCTTCTAAATCAAAAAGTTATATATACTTTTTATTTTGTATTAATCTTTTTTAATTTTTGTTTTTATAATTTTAATGTATTTTTAATTTATTTTAAAGTTTTATTTCTCCTTTTTGCTTTAAGATTTTTTTCCTTTTTAAATTGTTTTTCATTTTTCCTTCGTATATGTTTTTCTTTTTTTTTTTTTTTTTTTTTTGAGACGGAGTCTCGCTCTGTCACCCAGGCTGGAAGGCTGGAGTGCAGTGGCGCGATCTCGGCTCACTGCAAGCTCCGCCTCCTGGGTTCACGCCATTCTCCTGCCTCAGCCTCTCCGAGTAGCTGGGACTACAGGCGCCCGCCACCACGCCCGGCTAATTTTTTGTATTTTTAGTAGAGACGGGGTTTCACCGTGGTCTCGATCTCCTGACCTCGTGATCTGCCCGCCTCGGCCTCCCAAAGTGCTGGATTACAAGCGTGAGCCACCGCGCCTGGCCTGTATATGTTTTTCTTAAAAGAACAGAAGAATTAAAATAATATCTAGTGATGTAGGTATTTGAGTTTTGTTTTTAATCAGCCTTGAGAAGAAAATACAGGCTCAAATGACATTTGTAGTTAGTTCTAAATAGCTATAGAGTTTTCGCAAGGATTACCGTTCTTTTTTGGTATTATCTGATAACAAAATAAAAACATATTTTCCTGAGAAAATTCACTGTTCTTTTGCTTTTGTTGACTCTGTATATTAATGTTAAACAGGAAGCGAGGCCATTGCCAGGGGCTGAGCCCTGCAGACCCAGTGCCCTGCAGGTAGTGCCTTCCTCCCTCCTGCCTCCGAGGACTGGATCTGGGCTTTTCTGGTGTGTGGTTACTGTGCTTATAGAGCATTGAAGTAACACCTGGTGCATATTTTACAGATCGAAGGAAAATAACAGTGAATTTTAGTTCAGAGTCCTGAGAGTGAGGTATCAAATACTATGGCTGAAGGTGTTTCTCTGGGTTTACTTCCTGCATAGCTGGGCAAGGGTGTGGGGTGGTGCCATGTGGGGTAACCAGATTCCCAGCACCCTGTGAGGTGGACCTTCTCGGGTTTTATGGATTCCTACCACATGTTAGCTAAATGGCTGTTTTCAGTTGTGCAATAGATATGAGTAGCCTTTGGTTAGTGTTCTTTCTGTGATTACAACATGAGGAAATACATTCCTTTGGTGTGATATTTTAGTGGAACTTTAATTTTAAAATCATGTAGCTTTCTAAAACCAGGCATTTTTTTTTTTTGGTATGTTGTCTAGGAGATACGTGGTCTTTATTTTAATTAGGTTGCTGACCTTTTTACTATTTTACATAATATAACAGTTAAAGGGTGATTAAACTGTTAAAAAAAAAAAGTGATTTTTAAAAAAAGTGCTTGTTGACATCATCTTTCCGAGAACACTAGTATATGTGATTTACTATAACAAGATCTTAGTTTTTCCTGTTGGCAAATGACATGTAATATTTACAGAGGTCTTGGGTTCAGTCCAGCAGAAACATCTCAGATAAATTGATGTGTAAAACTAAAACCATTTTACATTTTCTTTCATATGGAGATAATATAAACAGTTTTTTCATTTAAAAGTAAGGAGAGACTGGCTATTTAGTATGAGTTTCTTTGAGAGGGACAACTTGTAATAGTATGCATTCTCTAGAGTTAAACATCAAACACCATGTTTTTAGTTTTATAATTCAGTGATATGCATCCAGCAGTTGTGTGTTGAGGATTCTGAGTTAATTCATGGGCTTTTTCTCCTGGTGTCATGCTTCTCTTGCTTTCCCATCTAAATGTATAAGGTCACATTTTGTAGTTCACATATTTAAATTCGCATAAATTCTCAATCTATGAGATTTTTACCTTTAAAAACTAGAAATATCTCTAAACTGTTAACAGAGTCTAAGTAGTGAAGTATCTTCAGTGGTCTTTTAAAGAATACAGTTGGAATATTCCGACTGTCTTTAAATATTTCAGCATTTAACCTAAACACAGTTCACTGCTAAAATTTATTTAAATATAGTGGAATTCTTATCTATTGAGAAATGAAGAGGTTGAAATACAGTAACCTCGGAAATCTAGTCTCATCTATTTGAGACCAGTTATCGTTTTGTAGGTAGACCAATCAATTTTTAGGTACCAAGAATCTGAATGATCCTTTTACTTTTAGGAAGGTAAGTACTTTATTCATTTAGCTATGTTTACTTCTGGTCGATTTTTCAAGTCACAATGGCTAATGTGCTACAAACAGAAGCACTTCCTTTCCAGCACTATAGTAACAAACAAGATTACATTTTATACTCCTTACAAAAAAAGTAGAGAATAGTTTAGGATTTGTCTCAACTCTCTTATGATGCTAATTCATTTTTCTTATTTCTTCTATCTTTTTATAAATACCTAGAATATTAATATGAAGATAAAAAACAGTAATTTTGAAATGACAGTTGTGGCTTATCATTCTCTATTTTCAGATGATCACAGTCGTGTTAAACTGCAAAATGCTGAGAATGATTATATTAATGCCAGTTTAGTTGACATAGAAGAGGCACAAAGGAGTTACATCTTAACACAGGCAAGTAGTACGATACCAAGCAAATGTCTGAAAATGATGTGTTTGTGGTTGTTCTGCTTTAAATCATAGGTAAAAGTATATCTTGACTTCTTTTGGAAATGAAATGGTATTTCAGTTTTTTTCTGACGATGTAATGAATTATGGACATTATAAGGTTTTGAAGCTTTGAGTATTTGAGATAAAAGGCGAGTTGTTTTTGATATTACATGTTTTGTGAAGGAAAATTCTTATGAAATGGCTTAGGCCAGTTCTTTGGCAGATTGTGTTCCTTACATCATATCTGACACAGAGCGCTGCTTACGCTTCTTAGCGTCTTCTTTTCTCTTCCCATACCCTGTGGCAAAACCAGAGGCCTTGGACAGCTCCCCCTGCCTCGCATACATCTTCAGAGAGTACACCAAGCCCTGGATGGTGTCTGGTCGTCTTCAAGGACCTGAGCGGGTGCTGAGACCAGGTGCTCCAGAGGCCCAGCTGCAAGGCCTTGTGCTCCCTTTGGCCTTCTGCCCAATTGCCTCTGAGCACATCAGCCACACCTGTGTGCAAGCATGATTTTTTTTCCTTCCATTCTGAGATAATAGGAGAGATTTTTGTGTATCTACAGCTACTGTTTATTCATCAAGTAATAAAGACTTGATTATCAACAGTGCTGTCATTTCCCCCTAAAGATTTTTAAATATTCAAAAGATATACCATAATATTTGAGATTTTTGAAAACGTAACTTGAATCAGAATGACTTATTTGAAAGAGAAAAATGTTTGATAAGTAAAAAGAGATGCAGATTAATGTAACTATGAGCTATGTCAATTCACAGGAAACTAAAATGCATTATTTTACTTGAGGTAATACAGCTCCTGCAAGTCAAAAAGAAAAAAAACAGCCCATGGAAAAAACTGGCAAAGGACATAAACTCTTAGTTCAAAGAACCAAACAAAGGTGGACACTTTGCACATGAAGAGATGCTCCGTTCATTCAGTAACCAGGGAATGGGCCTTTCACCTGTCAGAACAGGAGAGATTTCAAAGTATGTAATACTCAGTGTTCAAATACTCTGACCGACCAAGAAAGTCTACTTAGAGAAATACAGTCAGACATAAAGATATATGTGATCGGCCAGGCGCGGTGGCTCACGCCTGTAATCCCAGCACTTTGGGAGGCTGAGGCAGATGGATCACCTGAGATCAGGAGTTTGAGACCAGCCTGGCCAACATGGCGAAACCCCATCTCTACTAAAAATACAAAAATTAGCTGGGCATGGTGGCGGGCATCTATAATCCCAGCTACCCAGGAGTCTGAGGCAGGAGAATCGCTTGAACCCAGGAGGTGGAAATGGCAGTGAGGCAAGATAGTGCCACTGCACTCCAGCCTGAGCGAAAGAGCAAAACTCTGTCCAAAAAAAAAAAAAAGACCCATGTGATCATGTTCATTGCAGTCTTATTTTAACGCATCAGACTCAAGCAATCTGTAAGGGACTGGTTAAATAAGTTAATCATACATATACCATTAGTAATAATTTTTGGAGCTTGGGAATCGAGACTTTGGAGCTTGGGAATACAGACTTTAATTTTCCATTTTCTTCCTTTCTGTAATATTGGAAGTTGTTTTTTATGTGCATTCGTATTTTAAACTACTATTTAGAGTTAAAAATTTTATTTTCTTTTTGAAATACCTACAGTTGACCCTTGAACCATACGGGGTTGAACTGTACTAGTCCACTTACAGGCAAACTTTTTTCAACCAAAAACGTGTCAGAAATACGGTATTCATGGGATGTGAAATCCATGCATACAGAGGGCTGACTCTTTGTATCTGCAGGTTCTACAGGGCCACCAGTGGGGCTTGGACATATGTGGATTTTGGTATACTGCAGTGGGTGGGGCAGGTTGGGTCCTGGAGCCAGTCTCTTGTGTATATCAAGGGACAACTAATAACATTAAAAAATAAGAATTACCACCCTAGATCCCTTATCACAACCCTTTCTCCCTCTGTACTGTTTTTCTGCATTATCACTTACTGGTTTTTTATTCTCTTCTTAGTTATTGAAAACATAGGTCTTTCTCAAGTTTCTAAATTACCTCCAGTCTGCACTACAGCCCTTTAAGACCATGGTTTTCAATGTTTGTAACCTAAGACAGGGTAGACTACTGTCATGGTATCTGTGCTTGAATCTTGGTGCCAGCATTTCATTGGATATTCACTCACCCAGCAAAGACTTACTGAGACCTACTCTGTGGCAGGCATTGTTTAAATAAAACAGACTTTCATAAAAACCCTATTATGAATTTTACATTCTAGTGGGAAATAAAATTAATAACAGTTAAAAATTTTGTAATAGTGTTTTTACATGCTTTGTATAATTTAAACCTTAGGACAACCCTCTGTGGTAAATAGTATTACCTTTATTTTGTACATGAGGAATCTAAGGAGATCCAGAGACATTAAATAGCTTTCCTTTTTTTTGAGATGGAGTCTCACTGTGTTGCCCAGCCTGGAGTGCAGTGATGCGATCTCAGCTCACTACAACTTCCGCCTCCCGGGTTCAAGTGATTCTCGTGCTTCAAGCCTCCCAAGTAGCTGGGATTACAGGTGCTCACCACCACTCCCAGCTAATTTCTGTATTTTTAGTAGAGACAAGGTTTCACCATGTTGCTCAGGCTGGTCTCAAACTTCTGGCCTCAGATGATCCGCCTGTCTTGGCCTCCCAAAGTGCTGGGATTACAGGGGTGAGCCACCACGCCCAGCCTCCTAGTGATTGTTTTTGAACTTCTTGTTGCTGTGTGTGTCCTGAAGGAGCCCTGTGCATTTAATGCGAGAACTCAGAAGCCTGTGTCTGGGTTTTTCTTCTCTCCTGAATTCCTCTCTATATTTTTCAGATCTCTATTGGATATTTTTACTGGATTTCAAAATCTGCATGTTCTCTATCTTTTTTACCAAGGCAGCTGCCTTCCTATTTTTCTCATTGGGATTGAAGCTGTCCTCATTGTCTGCCAAGTTCTTTCTGATCTTCTATTGCCCCTCCCTTTTTCAGAGCTCTCTTCAATTACACCTGTCCTGTTGCAGCAGCTTTTTAAGGTCTCCCCTTGGCACCATCCCTGTTACTCTACTGGTGTAGTTGCCAACTACATCCCTCCACTTCTACCTCACTGATCTATTTGTCTTTTCCCAAATAGGCCCTAAACTTTCATGCACTTTGCCTTATGCTTGGAGGGCCTGGAATGGACCCTAACTCCCTCCCATTCTTCTACATTCCCTCTCTGTATTAGGACCTTTTTCGAGGCTCTTCTGTAGTTTCCTTCCCAGCCTTTCCTGCTCCCTAAGACCTGATGGTTTAATTTACCCATACTCTTGTGCTACTTAACTGTGTCCATTAGTCATACAAGTACTTCTCCTTGCCACCTTTGCAAGCTCTTAAAGAGCCAAGACTGCATCTCAGTCTAGCTCTTGGCCTTGCACCTAGCAGGTTGTTTGTAGTGGAGGATACAGAAAACTAGAGATGCAGTAACCCAGCTCTTCTGATTGTCCTTTGTAGATTATTACTTCAATCATCTTTTTCTTCTGAGTTTTATGAATTAGTATTTTTTTTAAAAGTCACCTCCTTGTTGTATTATGTCTGTTTTGCCGATGAAGAAAATTGGTAGCATTGCTGGTAAATGGAAGAGCTGAGATGTGAATCTCTGTCCCTCTGATTTAAAAACCTATGGCTGGGCGTAGTGGCTCACCCCTGTAATCCCAGCACTTTGGGAGGCTGAGGCAGGCAGATCACCTGAGGTCAGGAGTGTGAGACCAGCCTGGCCAACATGGTAAAACCCCATCTCTACTAAAAATACAAAAATTAGCCGGGCATGGTGGTGCACGCCTGTAATCCCAGCTACTCAGGAGGCTGAGGCAGGGAGAATTGCTTGAATCCGGGAGGCAGAGGTTGCAGTGAGCTGAGGTTGTGCCATTGCACTCCAGCCTGGGCAACAGAGCAAGACTCCAGCTGTGTTCCTGTTTATTATTTAGTCTTTAGAATCACCAGTGGAATGGCATGGGTTGTGATTGTGTGTGTACACTAAAGAGTGACCTCACTGGCAATTTGCTACATCCGGTTTTTTTTTTTTTTTTTTTTTTTCTAATTAAAGAAAAAGGTATTCATTTTACTGGGGATTTCCTCATTGCTGTTTTTACCTTTAGACTATGTTTTGTTTTGGAAGTAGATCAAGTAATAGAAAAATAAGTTGAGTGAGGAAAACGCTATTCTCAAATATTGGGTTGTAGTTTGTCAGGATCCTCAGTAGACTTCCAGCATTTTTACAACTTAACCTTGGTTTATTCATTTAAGTAATATTTATTGAATATCTGCTACATACCAAGGAGTACACCAGGCCTAAAGATGCTTTTAGTCAGCTGGGCACCATGGCTGACACCTGTAATCCCAGCACTTTGGGAGGCTGAGGCAGGTGGATCACTTGAGGTCAGGAGTTCGAGACCAACCTGGCCAACATGGTGAAACCCTGTCTCTACTCAAAATCCAAAATTTAGCCAGGTGTGGTGGCGGGTGCTTATAATCCCAGCTCTGTGGGAGGCTTAGGCAGGATAATCTCTTGAACCTGGGAGGTAGAGGTTGCAGTGAGCTGAGATCGTGACACTGCACTCTAGCCCGGGTGACAGAGACGCCGTCTCAAAAAATAAAAAATGCTTTTAGTCTAGAACCACTTTAACCCCCTTGTTGTATGTGGGTCTGAAGCTCTGGGCAGCCCTAGTCCCCACTCCTGATTCTGCCCCTAACTCATACCACTCTGCTACATTCCATGTGAGTTGAATGCATGTTCAGAGTTATTTTAGGTGTAGCAAAACTGCATCTCATTTTAACCTTCTCATTTAAAACTCGTTAAAATTTGTACATAGGCTTTTCATCTCTTATTAGTTCTTCCTTTTACCCTATGCTATCATTAAAATGTGAAAGCAATTGGCAATACATGAAATATTTTGCTTTTATCCCCATGGCATTGTTGTAACATGGACTGTTGCCCCTTTTTAACTCTGCCCAATACTCTTCCATTGAGGCCATACATACTGTGCATTTGTAGATTAACAGTTTCATTGTGGTTCAGGTACTTTAATGATTCCTACTTTTTCTAGAAATCTTTTTGTAGTTGACTTGAGTTGGTTGGCTGGCCAGTGATGGTACAGACTTTTTTCTCATGGATTTTCTATATGTGTGGGAGGCACATCCTCTCTTTCGGCTGTAGAAGATGAAGAGGACAGAAATTTCCTTGGTCTACCTTCTTTGCAGCTAGAACATGATCAATCAGATACTCCTACTCGTGATTTTGTCTCTGATTTGCCTATAGATTGTACGTGAATACTATAGCCACCTTCATATGGCAGTGCCAGCAAAAGCAAGGGGATAGTAGTGACAGTATCAAGAGCAGCATCCCAGGTTGACTTTCTTTGGGACAGGACCTTGCTTGTGCCTTAACCCTTGGTTCCTACCCAAGCTTGGCTCTCTAGTCCTCAACTCTGAAAGCCACCTGATATCTTAAACAATTCCTTTTTTGCCTGAGAAAATAAAAGTCAGTTTTGATCATTTACAACCAAAAATCCTAACTAACACAGACCTGTTTTTGAAATCAGGTAGATTGGAAGTCTTGGTTTACTTCTTATAAGCCTGTCCACTGTCTGTCTTGTAACATCCCAGGAGCAGACTTGACGAGGCCTTCCTGGAGCCTTGCTCTTTCTGTCTGCTTCCCTCATCTGCTCTCTCTCCTCTCTCTTCACAGGGTCCACTTCCTAACACATGCTGCCATTTCTGGCTTATGGTTTGGCAGCAGAAGACCAAAGCAGTTGTCATGCTGAACCGCATTGTGGAGAAAGAATCGGTGAGTAATATTTAATATTTACAGCTTAGTATACTGTATGTGATACATAGTATACTGTATATGATCATTAGCATATAAAGGTTTTCATTTTGGGGCCAATATTCATTCCTTAGTTTTGGCCTTTAATTGCTAAAGGCTAGTGGTCAAAGTGTTTCTGTCCAGAAAAACTCATGTGTCCTTTTCCTTTCTTATTTTAAGTATTTTTATAACAATTGCAGACCTTTCATCTCCAAGATAGAAATACAATGGAATAAATATGGACTAGCAGTGATATATAGATCTTTGGAATCCCTAGGAATCCTTATTGACCTATTGTCAATAAGTCCTCTTCCAGCTTTAAGATCTTGTACTGTTCTACTTCAGATTTCTTACTTTATTCTACATTTCATAATTGCTGGTTTTTAATGATGATGAAAATTTCTTAATCTACTTCTAATTAGATGTGTCAATGACATGCCAGAATTTCCAGCAGTGTCAGCGTAGTCATTTACAGTGGTTTTTCCTGATCTTCAGTATCATTTAAAAATTAAGGATTAGGCCAGGCACGGTGACTCAAACCTGTAATCCCAGCACTTTGGGAGGCTGAGGCAGGCAGATCACTTGAGGTCAGGAGTTTGAGACCAGCCTGGCCAACATGGTGAAACCCCATCTCTACTAAAAATACAAATATTAGCCAGGTGTAATCCTAGCTACTTGGGAGGCTGAGGCAGGAGAACCGCTTGAACCTAGGAGGTGGAGGTTGCAGTGAGCCGAGATTGTGCCATTGCACCTCAAACTGGATGATAGAATGAGACTCCATCTCAAAACCCACTGCACTTCAGCCTGGGTGGTAGAGACTCTATCTCAAAAAAAAAAAAAAAAAAAAAAAAAAAAATTAAGGATTATGACATTGTCAGTTTGAGCAGCATTGCACACCACATGATTTGCAAATTTTATTTCTCTCATTTTGGAGTATAATTACTGCATTAATAAGATAACACTGCCACCAGAATTTAGAAATCATGTTTATGGTGGTTGAACCTAGATGGTTAACAAGAGTCAGGTTTAATTATTTTGGGGAAGATTACTTCAGAGGTGGTGGGTAATGTGTTATTCATCAGGAGACCCATAATGTCTGATTATTGTTCTTTTTATTTCATTAATAGCCATTATTGGTCAGTGTTCAGCTTCTTAATTCATTATGGGTTACAAATGATGATAATCCAATTCTGTCATTACTTTTCTTAAAAGTAGTTTTCCAAAAAAAAGTTAATTCTCTATTGAGGTCATCTGTCCTCAACAGATGACCAATTAGGAGTTTTTCTGGTGGAGAGTGTCAGGAGAGGATGAATTATTATGGGTTTAGACACACTGGATTAATTTTACCCTTTGCAGTTATTTTCCTTATTTTTGATCAAATTATCCTGTCATTGGCTAGAAGCAATCTCTTTAGGTTGGGTCCTGAGCCCTTTTTTTTTTTTTTTATTTGAGACAGAGTCTCGCCTGTTGCCCAGGCTGGAGTACAGTGGTATGATTTTGGCTCACTGCAACCTCCACTTCCCAGGTTCAAGAGAGTCTCCCGTCTCAGCCTCCTGAGTAACTGGGATAACAAGCACCCACCACCATGCCCAGCTAGCTTTTGTAGAGACGGTTTTACCATATTGGCCAGGCTGGTCTCAAATTCCTGACCTCAAGTGATCTGCCCACCTCGGCCTCCTAAATTGCTGGGATTACAGACGTGAGCCACCTCACCCAGCCCTGAGTCCTTTTTAACAAACCTTTAATAGTTTCCTTGGCTGGGTGCAGTGACTCACACCTGTAATCTCAGCACTTTGGGGGAGCTGAGTTGGGTGGATCGCTTGAGCCCAGGAGTTTGAGACTAGCCTGGGCAACATGGTGAAACTGTCTCTACAAAAAATACAAAAATTAGCTGGGCGTGGTGGCGCATGCCTGTAGTCCCAGCTACCTGGGGGACTGAGGCAGGAGGATCGCTTGAGGCCAGGAAGTCAAGGCTACAGTTAGCTATGATCGTGCCACTGCACTCCAGCCTGGGTGACAGAGCGAGACCCTGTCTCAAAAAAAAAAAAAAAAAAAAAATTTTTTTTTTTTTTTTTTGCTGTCTGTAATGACTACATCTCAGGCTCATCTCAAACTCTTGCTGCCCAGACCTGGAACCAGCCATTTCTCTAAGGAGTTTTGGTTTCTTTTAATGGGCAGCAGTATTTCAAGATCACAGCAAAAATAAGGATATGTATTGCTACTGGACTGGTCATTGTTTTTAGGGCTTTTCAGTGGACAAAAGCTAAGGAACAATATGTGTGTGTCAAGATAACATACCTCAAGAGTTCATAATGATATTTCCAATTCAAATTTGGGACTATAAGGGTTGCTTAGCCCTTTCCATCTTATATCTGCTATTTCCTTTTTCATACCAAGAATCCTGGTTCTCAAAGATATGAGAGATGTAAACCATCTTGTAATGACTCATTTCCTTTTTCCCATATCACATACAAAATATAACCATAATCATGATATCATCTACTACCAAGATAATTACTGAAAATGGTTTACAATTTTTAATATTTTTTTCATTCTCTTCCTGGTGTTTCCGAGTTGTACTTCACAAACTGTAGTCTCTCCTTTACATCCCTTGTAGACTCTTAGTTCTACAAGCAAGCATTATTTAATATTCATCAACAGTCTTTGCTGATGTCTCTCCAGTCATTCTGATTAAAGCTCATTCTCTAGTGGATCCTAAGGAGGGACTTGTGAGCATTATAGTCTGATTTTTTTACATGTCAGTGATGGTTCATCTGCTGTCTTAATATGTGAAAGTCAGTTTGGCGGGATATAAAATCCTTGGCTCACGTGCTATTCTTTGAACAACTTTTTTTTTTTTTTTTATTTCCTTCTGGTATTCCACCAAAGTCTAATGGACATCTTTTTTTCCTTTATAAGTCTCTTGTTCTTTTTATCTACACTACCCAAAGAATTCTTTTTTTCTTTTTCTTCAGATATTATTAGTTTTACCAAAAATATGTCTTAGTGGGCCGGGCGCGGTGACTCACACTTGTAATCCCAGCACTTTGGGAGGCCAAGGTGGGCGGATCACGAGGTCAGGAGATCGAGACCACGGTGAAACCCCATCTCTACTAAAAATACAAAAAATTAGCCAGGCGTGGTGGCGGGCGCCTGTAGTCCCAGCTGCTCGGGGAGGCTGAGGCAGGAGAATGGCGTGAACCCGGGAGGCGGAGCTTGCAGTGAGCCGAGATTGCACCACTGCACTCCAGCGTGGGTGACAGAGGGAGACTCCGTCTCAAAAAAGAAAAAAATATGTCTTAGTAATTGGCCATTCTGGGTCAGTTTTTACAGGTACGTGATGTCTTCTTGAGCGTTTGACTTCAAGTACTTTTTAAAATTTTTTTAATACTTTTTGTTAAAGAAATATTTGTTGAATTACAGTCCTTAGTATTTGTTCTGCTCCCTTGCTTGCTTTAATGTTCTTCTTTGGTTCTTCCTATTATACATATGTTGGATTTTCTTTGCCTATCTTTTTTATTTGTCACATTCTCTCTAATCCTGTTTATCTCTTTATTTCTATTTTACTTAAAAAAAAACTTTTTTTTTAAGGCCAGGTTGGAGGGCTCACACCTACAATCCCAGCATTTTGGGAGGCTGAGGCAGGAGGGTCACTTGAGCTCAGGAATTCAAAACCAGCCTTGACAGCAAAGTGAGACCCTGCCTCTACAAAAAATACAAAAAGTAGCCAAGTGTGCTGGCATGCACCTGGAGTCCCAGCTGGGATTGGGGGATTGCTTGAGCCCAGAAGATTGAGGCTGAAGTGATCCAAGTTCACCCCAGTGCACTCCAACCTGGGCTACAGAGCAAGACCCTGTCTCTTAAAAAAAAAAAAAATTATTTATTTTCCTCTTAAGGCATTATTATTATTATTATTTTTTGAGACAGAGTCTCGCTCTGTCACCCAGGCTGGAGTGCAGTGGAGCTATCTCAACTCACTGCAAGCTCCGCCTCCAAGGTTCACGCCATTCTCCTGCCTCAGCCTCCCAAGTAGCTGAGACTACAGGCGTTCACCACCACACCCGGCTAACTTTTTGTATTTTTAGTAGAGACGGGGTTTCACCATGTTAGCCAGGATGGTCTCGATCTCCTGACCTCGTGATCCACCTGCCTCGGCCTCCCAAAGTGTGGGATCACAGGCGTGAGCCACCGCGCCCAGCCAAGGCATTATTATCTATTGTGTTTATTCCTCTTTTCCTTCTGGTTTAATCCTCATTTCTGAAATGATGTGTTCTATTATTTGAACTTTTCTGTCTTCTGTTATCTTGTTTCTGAGTTGTTCTAATTCTTATTTATACTCTTTTACTTCTATCATTTTTTGTCTTTTAGCACCTTTTAAAGTATTAATTCATAATATTTATTGGTTTGGGAGGCATTTTTATTGTTTGCAGCTGCTATTTGGAAAAGGAGAAATGGCCATTTAAAAAAAATTTTTTTTCTGGTATTTTTTTCCTACTGAAATGAGTATTTCACCTTGCTTCAGTCTGCTGGCTTCATACTTTGGCATTTGGGAAGATGTGTTTATTGTTACAGATTTGAATTTCGTATCAGTAGTTCTGCCAAACTCTAGGTAAAGGGGCTTATCTTCTCATTCTCTCCCCCAGTTTAATTTTAGTAAGCAAATATACAGTGTTATTTCTAAATGTCATTTTTTTGTTTGTTTTGAGACTGGGTCTCACTTTTGTCATCCAGGCTGGAGGGCAGCGGTGCAGCCTCACTGCAGCCTCAACTGCCCATGCTCAGGTCATCCACCCACTTCAGACTCCTGAGTAGATGGGACTACAGGGTTGCGCCACTGCACCCGGCTAATTTTTTGTAGAGACAGGACATCGCCATGTTGTCCAGGCTGAATTTCGTCCTGTTGCTCAGGCTGAACTCCTGGGCTCAAGTGATCCACCCACCTCAACCTCCCAAAGTGCTGGGATTACAGGCGTGAGTCATATATGCCTGGCCCTAGATGAAATATTGAGTAGCAGATTCATAGGCATTTGTGGAAAATACTTGTAAAATAAAGCCTCTTCAGCAACTTTTTTTTTTTTTCCCCCCGAGATGGAGTCTCGCTGTGTTGCCAAGGCTGGAGTGCAGTGGCACAATCTCAGCTCACTGCAAGCTCCGCCTCTCGGGTTCACGCCATTCTCCTGCCTCAGCCTCCCGAGTAGCTGGGACTACAAGCGCCCGTCACCACACCCTGCTAATTTTTTGTATTTTTAGTAGAGACGGGGTTTCACCGTGTTAGCCAGGATGGTCTCGATCTCCTGACCTCATGATCTGCCTGCCTCAGCCTCCCAAAGTGCTGGGATTACAGGCGTGAGCCACCGCGCCTGGCCAGCAACATTTATTTTGAAGATAAAATTATTGCAAGGGTTTGATAATTTTAGAAACATAAAGTGAATGTCCTGTGATGTTAAAATATAGGTAATCATGCTTTAAGAATGATAAATTTATTTTTATTTTATGAATATGATATCTATGGCTTTTTTACTTTATAAGTTACAGGAACACTTAAAAAATACCTTATAAGACTGGACATGATGGCTCACGCCTGTAATCCCAGCATTTTGGGAGGCTGAGGTGGGTGGCTCACTTGAGGTCAGGAGTTCTAGAGCAGCTTGGCCAACATGGCAAAACCCTGTCTCTACTAAAAATACAAAAATTAGCTGGGCACGGTGGCAGACGCCTGTAATCCCAGCTGCTCAGAAGGCTGAGGCGGGAGAATTGCTTGAACCCAGGAGGCAGAGGTTGCAGTGAGCCAACATCACGCCACTGCATTCCAGCCTGGGTGACAGAGCAAGACTCCAGCTCAAAAGAAAAGAAAAACTTATGGAGACAGAAAATGGATCAGTGATTGCCTGCGGCTTGGAGTGGGAATAGGACACAAGGTGATTTCTGAGTTTGAGAGAAATGTTCTAAAACTGCCTTACAGTGATGACTGCACACACATAAAAAATGCTTTATAAAATTTCAATCTCTACCCGCCCTGCTCCCTGCGATGGAGTCTTGCTTTGTCACCCAGACTGGAGTGCAGTGGAATAATCTTGGCTCACTGCAACCTCCACCTCCTGGATTCAAGCGATTCTCCTGCCTCGGTCTTACTAGTAGCTGGGTTTACAGGCGCCCGCCACTGCGCCTAGCTAGTTTTTGTATTTTTAGTAGATACGGGGTTTCAACATATTAGCCAGGTTCGTCTCGATCTCCTGACCTCAGGTGATCCTCCCGCCTCAGCCTCCCAAAGTGTTGGGATTACAGGCGTGAGCCACCGCGCCCGGCTATAAAATTTCAATCTTATTAAAATACATTAAGCGTAGAATATAGTAGTGACTTCTTAGTTTTGGGTACTTGAAAAAATATAGCACGTACATATCTGGTTTGTTTTCATTTTTTAACTTTATGGTTTCATGATGTCTATAAACTAAAAAAAAATCATATACATATTTCTAAATTTAGGTTAAATGTGCACAGTACTGGCCAACAGATGACCAAGAGATGCTGTTTAAAGAAACAGGATTCAGTGTGAAGCTCTTGTCAGAAGATGTGAAGTCGTATTATACAGTACATCTACTACAATTAGAAAATATCAATGTAAGACCTTTCTTGCTCGAAAGTGTGGATTTTATATGATGGTTTAAAGAATTATTCTTTATTATTAGATTTGAAGTTTGATAAGCACATGCATTTGGATAATACCTATAGTATCTAGTCATAATCACCTGTTTTTAGATTGTGTGCCTGTATGTAGTAGCTTTCTGAGGACTCTGAAGAAACAGTAGAAACTAAGAATTTCAAAGTTCAGTTTGATATTTGGGGATTAAAAATTAATTAATAGAAATACATGGGGTTTAATAGAGAGGGCTTTAGAATCAGGCCAACCTGGATTCAGATCCAGTTCTGCTGCTTAGTAGAGCTGTACTTTAGACTTGTTCCCCACCATCCCTGATCCCTTCCTCGTCTGTAAAATGGAGGTTACCATGCCTCCCCTCCAGGGCTGTCCTGAAGGTCAAATGAGGATGTGTATGCAGAGTACCTGACCTTAGTAAATGCCCAGGAAGCAATAGCTCCCAGGACCTGTGACTGCCAAGAATAGCAAAATAGTCAAGAAAATAACTTACAAAGCTATTGTTAAGTGATTCACAACACAAAAATTTGTCCCTATTGAGTTGGAAAAAAATGGTGTTTTATATATATATGTAACACATACATACATACATACATACGTATAAATGTAGCATGTGGTCTCAAGAACATTTACTTGGGTGTTTGTTTGGTTGGTTGGTTGGTTGGTTGATTGGTGTTTTGAGACAGTCTTGCTTTGCCACCCAGCCTGGAGTACAGTGGCATAATCACAGCTCTCACTGAGGCCTCCAACTCCTGGCCTCAAGAAATCCTCCCACTTCAGCCTCCTGAGTATCTGGGATTACAGGCATGAGCCACCATACCTAATTTTCTTATTTTTTTTAATAGAGACGGGGTCTTGCCTTGTTATCCAGGCTGGTCTCAAACTCCTGAGCTCAAGCAATCCTCCCACCTTGGCCTCCCAAAGTGTTGGGATTACAGTCATGAGCCACCATGCCAGGCCTTACTTGCATTTTTCTTCCCCAGAAACATATGAACTGTTCCTTGGGCCTTGGTTGAGATACATACACATAGTGGGTTATGAACTTGCTGTTGCCAGGGTGATGATTGAGGCATTTCTCCCCCTTTTGCCATTTACCTCTTTTGCCCTCTTTGTGTTGTAATTAGAATAAACTAGAAAATAATGAAATGAGAGTAATTCTGAGATGCTAATAGAAACTGTGATAGCTTGAAAATAGGAGAATGTTTAGCCTCATATGACTTCAGGAATGTATGTAGTCTGTAAGTGAAATACTGTTTTAGTTAACCATTAAGTAAATTAAGTGATCACTAACAATACAAAAAAACCTTAAAGAGAAGGGAGATATATACATGCTTTTTAGATGTGTGGCAATCCCTTTTATGGTGGATCCCTTGAAACACTTGTGTTTTTTGCTGCATTGAGTAAGCACAGGTGCATGCTCTGTGCATGAGGTCTAGGTTCTGGTTTTCCTTCTGTCCAGCTTCCCGTGACATCCATACTAAGCTTATTATACAGTCTCTTGAGTCACCTAAAAAGGCTCAAAATTAGGAATGATAATGCTTAGATTTATTTATAAATTCCCATTACTATATTTATTTTGTCCCAACTCTTTCCATTTGCATGTGTCTTAAACTGCATTGAGATACATCAATAACTCTTTGATACTGGACTGAGCTGTACATTGTTCATTCCCAGAAACAGAACTGTATTTCCACAAGGTTCTGAAAGTTCTCTGAATCATCTTCTCTTGGTATTTATCCCAGGTAATTACTCATTTGCTTATGGCATTAAAATTGATTTAGATGAAGGGCATAGATGTGTTTTCCTATTTCTGAAACAGTCCTTATTGAGAATTGATTATACCTTAAGTAACAATAAAATAGAATGATTTTTGTGTTTTGTTTATCAGATTCCAAAATGCTTTCACATATATATCATTTGACCAGTAGTCTTCAGTTAGTGTGGATAGTGTAAATATTCTTATTATCCCTGTATTTTATATTATAAAAAATAATAGTTTTGTTAAAATCCATTAGGTTATGGGAATTTTTCCATCGATTACTTAGCTAATAAGTGACAGACTGATCTCATTAGTTCTCCTGGTCCCCTATTTTTTAAGATAAAGTCTCATTCTGTTGCCCAGGCTGGAGTGCAGTGGCATGATCTTGGCTCATTGCAGCCTCCACCTCCTGGGTTCAAGTGATTCTCCTGTACTAGCCTCCCGAGTAGCTGGGAATACAGGTGTGCACCACCACGCCTGGCTAATTTTTTGTATTTTTAGTAGAGATGTATTTTTTTTGTATTTTTAGTAGAGCTGTATTTTTAGTCGCCATGTTGGCCAGACTGATCTTGACCTCCTGACTTCAGGTGATCTGCCCACCTCAGCCTCCCAAAGTGCTGGGATTACAGGTGTGAGCCACCGTGTCCGGCCACCTCCTTTTGACTTGGGGATAAGTCCTTTTGAAAAGATGCTAATTGTTGTAAAGAGAGATTATTGATTTCTGAAGCATCTTTCTGGAGTCGAGGCCGTCATGTGAGTTGGCCAGCCACTCTGCTTTAGTTGCTAGCAACTGTGTGGTATAATGACATGATTACTAGATTTTTTATTGGCCTGGGTTTAGAACATACCACAATATAATAGCAAGAATTTGTTTGTGTTCTACTTTATAATTTTTAATTAGAACTAGGGATTCTTTATTCTTTAGAAGGATAAGGTAGCATTTCAGTATGAGAGGCAGATTACATTTGCCTAAGTAGATAAACTCTAGAATCAGATAGCCTAAGTTTAAATCCTGACTCTGCCATTCTTGCTGAGTGACTTGGGTCACATTACTTTACTATAGATGATAAACAGTACCTGTTTTATCATCTATAAAATAAGGGTGATAACGTACCTACTTCATAGGATTGCTCTAAAGATCAAGTGAGTTAATATCATGACAGTGTCTAAGACATAATGCGGGAGCCACAATTACCTTTTTAGTTTATCAGTTTCCTTTTTGTAATAGTAATGAACTGGAAGGGACAACAGGAACGGGGAGTAGCTGAAAAGGATACGCTTAGAGAGAAAGAACGAACCGAGGGAGTGAGAAAAAGTGATGATGGAGTAGGGGGCTGATAGCCAATCTCAACCCGCAGATCTCTGTCTTTATTGAGGTCTCTGGGGTGCAGAGATCCGGTTTGCGTCTAAGGGAGTCTGACATGTATCTGTTAACAAGTCCTAAGGTAAAGCTGTTGTCTAAGCAAGCCCTGTGCCGCCTCCAGTCTAATGGAGCAGCAAAATGACATACCAGGAGCCCTTTACAGTGACTTACTTAAAGCTAAAAGTTTGAACTCTTGCCCCTGAAGAAGACATTGCATCTCGGCTTTCAGTGTGGCCTGTGGCTTAAGCTTTGGAGATAATTTTGAGGGATTTTAAAAATATAAGGTCATCTAGAATACTTGTCTTTCAGTTTTTTCTTTTTAGTTGCCCTTCACTATTTCTGTAATGTTGGCCAGCTTTATGTTCAGTGAGTTCCAGGAATACTGTTATAATGCTGACTGTCTTCTATTTCCCTGTCCCTAAAGATTTAGCAAGATGAGAGTCTCTAATTATTATGATGCTTAGCTGGGATTTGGTTCAAAATAGTTTAAACAGTTTATTCTACCTAGAATGTCCTCTCTCTTCTCTGCCTATTTATATTCTGCACGTCCTTAGTAACTAACCCCTGTGGCCCACTTCTTACTTAGGTCTCTCCTAACATATATCTATGACACATTTATCCCTAACAGCTATGATTCTTCTTATACTTTTTCAGTAATTTAAATTTTATCATTCTACTGCTTGTTCAATACTTCTCTCTATGTAAATCTTGACTCCATAATGAGGTTTTTAACTTCCAAGGGGTTGGAAGTTATCTGCTGCCTTGGTACTCCCCCGCCATTACACAGAGTACATTTTAAGCACATTACACCTGAGTGATTGTTGTAGAACACAGATGCAATCTTTCCACCATCCTCTAAGAATTCTTCTGTGGCTTCCATTGGTTACCAAAAAAAGTCTGTGTCCAGTGCACAAGACCATGACCCAGCTCAGCCTGGTCCTTGCCTCCTTGTCTAACTCCCTCTCCTTCGGGTATCCAGGATTTGTTCATGCTAACAGACAGACTTCTCTAATAGGTTAATTCCTTGGTGGGGGTGGGTGGCATGCCTTTGCATATTGCTTTCTCTCTGCTTAGAATGCAAGCCTGTCCCTAGCCGTTTCTGCCACTCCTCCTGATCTGGTGAGTTGGATCTGTCTTTCACAATGAATCCCAGTCAGTAAATATTTATCACTGACATACTGACCCTGGAAAAAATTGATGAGAGACTCAACTAAGGCAGTGTGATAGTGAAGGTACAGATTTGACATCTGGTTAGGACATAGGGTTGACAAACTTTGTCACTCTTTAGGTGTAGAGGAAATACCCAATGAAGAGGTTGAAAATGTATTGAGTTTTACAATTGACTGGAGCTTTCTAGGGGCCACAATAAAGGCAATTGGTGAGTATAGTTGTTTTAAAAATATCCAGTATCCGTTAAGCATTTACCATGTGCAGGGATATGGCAGGCACTTCACATTAATTGTTTCATTTATTCCTTACAACAGTTTTGTAAGGTAAGTAGTATTATTAACCCTATTTACAGATGACAGAACTGGGGCTTAGTGAAAGTCTTTTATAAACAAAATCTTGGTACCTTCCATATATACCTAAAGTGTGAAAGTAATTGGGCCTGGGGTCATAAAGCTGTATAGATTTTTTATGATAATTGGAAAATGTATAATCTTATTATATATTTATGATGATTATTAACTTGCATTTGAAGGCTGTGAACAGGGCATACGCTTAAATTGCTGTGGCCTGACAATTCCTGTCGTTATACCTGCTCAACTCACAGGTTATTTTCCTGGCTTCATATATGCAAGTTTGACATTCCTATTCAAAGACTTTAAATTTAGAATTCTCTTTTAAAAATGTAAATGGGATTTTGCCTTAGAACAGCAAGCCACTGACATTTTGTGCAGAATGTAGTATACATAATGCAAAGTTTTACACAGAAAACTTGGCAGGCATGTGTGGAACGGCTGCAGACAGGGACAGCCTATAATTGTGGGTGCACCCCGGGTGTGTGTAGGGAGGGGGGTGAAGCAGTGAGAAGGGTGGAGGGCAGCAGCTGGGGACCAGAGGAGAAGTAGTGTGACTCGGTGACCAAGGAGAAGAAAAGGGTGCTTCCACAGTTTTGAAAATAGGGAGTTTACCAAAAATTGTAAAGTCTAAATGCAGACGTTGTTTGGAATAAAGATGAATTTTGTTTTAGCTCTGTATCCTTTGGCAACCCTTTTTTTTTCCCCTCTCATTTTTTTTCCTGCGTGAAAAAGAAGGAAAGGGGTCCATCCAGTCATGCATATGAATATTTCTATACCAGAGTAGTAAATATATGCATCTTATGCCTTCGTGTGGTCCTTTGTAACTGTGAATTATGATTTTGGAAAGCTGTGTTTTTTTAACCTTTTTTCTGTAAGGATAAATTAAAGTTAACCTCTCAAAAAAGTCCTGGTTCTGTAAGGGGAAAAAAACAACAACTGATTTTCAAAAATCTATTAGTGGGGAAGACTGTATTATACAAATAGTCATGAGCATTTCTGGGAACTGGCTTCCAATATCCCAGACAGCGTGACCTGAATTTGAAAAAAATTGAGACCACTAGTCTTGAGCCAAAATCATACGAGCAAAGAGAAAGCAAGCTGTTGCCCAAGATTGTGGGGTAACCATATGTTTGAGCCAGGACTTGATGAAGTAATTGTGCGCAGGACCCCGTAGGAGCACTGGGCCATAGCCCACAGAGCACTGCAGGCCCCTGCTCAAAGCAGACTACATTAAGGCCCACACAGACTGAGTCTGGTCCTGCTGGTGGCCGCAGCAAGTAAGAAACAAAGTGGGTTATTAACATCCACTGGAATCTTAACCTCATTTAAAGGAAAACTTGCCTTTGAGTTAACTGTCCACCCGCCCCCCATCAAGAACCCGCCTCTCTAGCTCGTTCCTTTGTCAGTGGTGCCTTATTAACTGCCCACCTGCTGCTTTGTAAAAGGAGACTAGAGTTTAACCTTCTTATTTTAGAATGTTTTGAATTCTCTTTTTTAATGCAATAAATTTAATTTACCTTTTTTTTTAACCTACAATAAGATTGACTCCTTTTGGTGTACAGTTGTGTGACTTTTGACAGTGCATTCAGTCATGTAACCACTGCCAATAACAGAAACATAGATTGGTTCTGTCACCTCTCCCCCGCCCCAGGTGTTCTTGTGTTGCTTGTGTACAGTCAGTCCTGTCCTCTACCCCCAGCCAGAAACCAGTAATCTGGTTTCTGTTTCTGTTTTTCTGCCTTTTCCAGAATGTCATATAAATGGAATAGTATAGTATATAGCCTTTAGTCTGGCTTTGTTCACTTACCATAAGTAATTTAAAAATAAATGTCTTAAAACCTAGAAACTATGATCATTTTAATTCGTAATGGAGAAATTTTTTATTGCTTTTAGTATATTGAGAACTTGTGGATCACACTGTATTTGAAATTATTAATGCTGGATGTTAAAAGGTCACTAAAAGTATGTACTTTTAAAAAAATTTATTTCACTGTATTTTATTAGTATTATACCTTATATATTGAGTCTGGGACATAGAAGTCTTAATTTCTACTGCAAAATGGATTTTTTTTTTTTTTTTTTGAGATGGAGTTTCGCTCTTGTTGCCCAGGCTGGAGGGCAATGGCGCGATCTCGGCTCACCACAACCTCCGCCTCCCGGGTTTAAGCGATTCCCCCACCTCAGCCTCCCAAGTAGCTGGGATTACAGGCATGCACCACCACGCCCAGATAAGGTTTGTATTTTTAGTAGAGACGGGGTTTCTCTATGTTGGTCAGGTTGGTCTCGAACTCCTGACCTCAGGTGATCCACCTGCCTCGGCCTCCCAAAGTGCTGGGATTACAGGTGTGAGCCACTGCACCCAGCCGAAAATTTATATTTTTAAAGTGAAAGCTAACTTCTAATTTTGAAAATTTTTATTGGGAGCCAGATATTATAATAATCTTTAGTTGTTAAACCATTAAACGTCAAGGTTTTTTACATTGTTTCTATGCCTCCTCCCTCAAAAAAAAAAAAAACTCCTACAATAAAACTGAAAAATTGTACAAAAGACGTATTAGTGGAAGACCACTGCTTTGTTTACACAAATGAAGAGTATAAAGCAGAGAAGTGCTCCTTGGGGCAAAAGGCAATTGGCAAAAAGCTAAGGAACATTTTCATAATGAGTTAGAAATACAGATAGATCATCAGGAATATCCAGGAAGTGATAGTGAATGCCAGGCAGGCTTAAGAGACAGGAAACATTTAGCATGTTGGTAAACCATTTTAGCACATCAGCAAAAGCATATAAACAGCTTTAGGATTGGAAATTATTGCCATGGGGAAAGGCAACAATTAGAGGAGCAATTCCAATTAAAAATATAAAGATCGTTTCTTTAGATTAATTCTTAAGTTGCTCCCCTATGCGTGTGTAGCAGAATCTAAAAGATAATCATGTAAATGGGAGATTATATTTAAAAAATAAACTTTGAAATTAATAAAAAGGAAAATGTTAAAGAATGTAACATTACACTGGTAGAAAAATTTTTTTTTTTTTTTGGAGATGGAGTTTCACTCTTGTTTCCCAAGCTGGCGTGCAATGGCATGATCTCTGTTCACTGCAACCTCCACCTCCCGGGTTCAAGCAATTCTCCTGCCTCAGCCTCCCAAGTAGCTGAGATTACAGGCACGTGCCACCATGCCCGGCTAATTTTTTGTATTTTTAGTAGAAATGGGGTTTCACCATGTTGGCCAGGCTGGTCTCGAACTCCTGACCTCAAGTGATCCACCCACCTCGGCCTCCCAAAGTGCTGGGATTACAGGCATGAGCCATTGCACCCAGCAGAAATTTTTTAAAATAGAAAAAAATAGCCCATTCATGATGCATGAATTAAAGAAAATATTGGTAATGTGTATGGTAACAGATTAGTAGCTGAGAACCCAAAGGCTGCCCCAGGTTGCTTCAAATCCTGGTTCTGCCATGTTCCAGCTGTGTGACCTTGGGCAAACTACTTACCCTTTGTTTCAGTTTCCTCATCAGGAAAATGGGTTTTAATAGGATTATTGTGTGGATTGAGTTAATAAGTGCTTAGAACAGACCTCCAAGATAGTAAGTGTTGTATGTGTTAGCAATTATTAATACATCCCAAATTTCCACTAAAAGAAAATCTTCCCTAATTTGTATATGGGATTGTCAGAAAACAAATGGAAAAATCATAGTATAAACAGCCTATATGGCTTTAAAGGATTATATAAAACACATGATTTTTCTGAAGTAGTTTTTTAAAAGAAAAAAATTATAACTAACTTCTCCTCCCTTGATTTTTAATTTTTAGAGTGGTGAAACCAGAACAATATCTCACTTTCATTATACTACCTGGCCAGATTTTGGAGTCCCTGAATCACCAGCTTCATTTCTCAATTTCTTGTTTAAAGTGAGAGAATCTGGCTCCTTGAACACTGACCATGGGCCTGCGGTGATCCACTGTAGTGCAGGCATTGGGCGCTCTGGCACCTTCTCTCTGGTAGACACTTGTCTTGTTTTGGTAAGTGCTTCTTACGATCTCATTTTAATCTCACTGATTTTTTTTTTAATTGCTTCCACTGGCAATGAATAAACTCTGGTTTTTCAACTTAAACTTCTACTTTTGGAAAAACCTAAAAATCTCATTTCCACCCTTGCAACTGCTTCTTATTCATGATTGGTAGGAATGTATCCATGATGATTTAGAGATCCCTAAGAAGATGTTTTTCTTCCTGGTAGCTTTATATTACAGAAATAATAGGTCTCTCCCCCACATTTTTTCAAATATAAATTCATATGTAATATTGAATTCCTTCCTCCTCAAATACTTGATTTCATTTTTTAAATTTAAAAACTAGGGATAATTATAGACATACTTCACAGGGTTGCTGTGAGAATTCAATGAATTAATACATTAAGGACACTTAGAAGAGTCCCTGGTGTTTTCTGAGCATTCCATAAATGTCAGTATTACTGTTACTTCCCTGAGGTTCCTGTCTGTGCCCCCAGGGGCTAATTCTTTCTCCACCAGTCATTCCCAGTCCCAGCCTGTATAACAGCCTAGATCTTTTCTTCTCTTTTTAGGACCTTTATTTTTTCCTTAATTGGGATACATGGAACTTCTGTTTGCCCTTATACTTCTCCTAACTTCTGTCTTTACTTCCTCCTCTTATTATAGGATCGAACCCACCAATAATACTGTCTGCTTTGATTTCCATGCCATCTACTCCTTCAGTAGTCCCTGCAGCTTAGTTTCTGCTTTCTGAGTGTGTTCTAAGATTATCAGTAACCTAAGCAGTTTAGCTTGTCCTGGTATTCAGTCTGGTGGGGATTTTGTTTTTGTTTAGACAGAGTCTTGCCCTGTCACCCAGGCTGGAGTACAATGGTGCAGTCACTGCTCACTGCAGCCTCAACCTCCTGGACTCAACTGATCCTCCCACCTCAGCCTCCCAAGTAGCTGCCTGCACCACCACACCCAACTAGTTTTTGCTTTTTTATTTTTAGTAGAGACAAGGCCTCACTATGTTGGCCAGGCTAGTCTCAAATTCCTGGGCTCAAGTCATCCTCTTGCCTCAGCCTGCCAAAATGCAGGGATTACAGGTTTGAGCCACCATGCTTGACACAAGACTGGTGTTCTTAACCTTGACTTTAAGGCCCTGTATTAGTCTCTTCGATGTTTCTGTAAAACGTAGCTATGCTTCATTGCAGTTGTGTCAGCATTCTTATGCTTTCCACCATGACTGCTAGCACAAAGTAGATTCCAAGGTGAATTAATATGATGATGCTTTTCATTGTAAACACACACACAAGGAGATTGATCAATGGAGTGATACTCTTGGAAGAACATTTCAGATGTTGCATCTCTAATGAAAGCTAGGAATTGGAAACGGTTGAGTCTTAACACATCTGTATTACTTTACCACTCTGTGTATATATAGTATACTTCAATCAAAATTAGATTGTTACATTAAAGTTTTAAAACTCTGGTGATTATTTTGTTAATGATGCCTGTTCCCTGCCAACCATAACTTCAACAATTTTTTTTATTTTTGGTGGGCCTGGGTGTGGGGGATTCTAACACTAGGTCAGTAGTCCAGAGCAGTGCTATAGCTCAGCAGTGTTATCATGGATCTGGGCTTTTGCTGTCTTTTCCACCATCTTTCTTCATTTTATTTTATCATTCTATTAATTAATTAATTTATTTATTTGAGACGAAGTTTCGCTCTGTTGCCAGGATGGAGTGCAGTGGTGCAATCTCAGCTCACTTCAACCTCTGCCTCCTGGGTTCAAGAGATTCTTCTGCCTCAGCCTCCCGAGTAGCTGGGACTACAAGTGCGCACCACCACACCCAGCTAATTTTTGTATTTTTAGTAGAGACGGGGTTGTACCATGTTGTCCAGGAAGGTCCCAATCTCTTGACCTCATGATCTGCCCCCCTTGGCCTCCCAAAGTGCTGGGATTACAGGTGTGACCCACTGCATATTTACTTATTTATTTATTTATTTATTTATTTATTTATTTTTGAGATGGAGTCTCTCTCTGTCGCCCAGGCTGGAGTGCAGTGGTGCTATCTGACCTCAGTGCAACTGCCTCCTCCTGGGTTCAGGCGATCCTCCAGCCTCAGCCTCCAATGTAGCTGGGATTATAGGCATGCACTGCCACACCCAGCTAATTTTTGTATTTTTAGTAGGGACAGCATTTCGCGATGTTGGCCAGGCTGGTCTCTAGCTCCTGGCCTCAAGTGATTTGGCCTCCCAAAGTGTTGGGATTACAGGCATGAGCCATCATGCCTGGCCTCTTTTCCACCATCTTTAGATGGGTGCTGTATATCCAGACATCGTGTCTGTAGTGCAGACATGAAGGAGGTGGAAGGGGAGTGAGCAGAAAGGTTGACTCCTGCCATGACTTAAAAAAAAAAAATAGTCCTTATACTAGCCAGAACTGATTATAAATCTTTCCTTTAACCAATGACTGGCCAGAAGGAATGAGATTACTATGATTGGTTTGGAATCAGTTGTGAATCAGCTAAAGAATCAAAGTCCTCCATCTACTTGAGGGGTTGAGATGTGGGGAGGGATGAGTAGGCTGGGATAGTTGTTGTGTACATAACAGTTATAGCTGCAGGGTTAAATTATCGTTCTTTCAGAGGAGAAAATGCATAGCAAAAATCTTAGCAATGATCCTGCATTGATTCTGTTTCCTGGGTTCCAATAACAAAAGACTTGTCTCATTTTTTGCCTTTCTTGCAGATGGAAAAAGGAGATGATATTAACATTAAACAAGTGTTACTGAACATGAGAAAATACCGAATGGGTCTTATTCAGACCCCAGATCAACTGAGATTCTCATACATGGCTATAATAGAAGGAGCAAAATGTATAAAGGGAGATTCTGGTATACAGGTAAACTTTATACAGGTTTAAAATCATATCTATTTGTTAAATACACATAGCATCAAATAACTGCACTCCACTTGAGCCCTTGTCTTTGTTTCAAAAAGTGTATTTGAATTTTTGTGGTAAATCCAGCTGGCTGTCTTAAAATTGTAAAATTTTAGCTAGCTTCCTCATATATACTCAGCCTCAGGTTAAATCCTGTGTGTTACTTAAAAGCCCTTGTAGAAACAGGATTTCATTAAGGAAACTGAATTTTTCATTTTGGGGGTGGTTAAGCTTTTAATTATTTAAGTAACTGGAAACTTGAGATAGTTTTGCCCTCATTAAACACTGATACTTGGTTTTTATAATTGACTTTATAACAACAAGCAACTTGAATATTTATGGTAGATATAATGAAATTCCAGCAAAATGTTATATTCTTCTGGTTGGTGGCTTTATTCTCATGAAGCTATTTTTACTGCATATTTATAGAACCTAAATTCAAAGACTGATCAGAAACTTGTGTTATGTACTAAGTTAAAATGTAAAATAGAAACAACCACAGACTCCATTTTTTGTCTGGTTTAATCACGTAGTATTGGACATAAGCAGATACTGTAAGTTGATGCATAATATAAGAAGATAGACTGTCTTTTCATTATGTTTCTCATGTGTGAACATATTTACTAGCACTTTCTGTGATTACTAGCCAATACAAGAATATAACTTAGATCGGACCGTTGGTGTCAGAATAAAGATTTATTTTAAAAGATTTTTTCCAAATCTTTAAATAGCATTAAAATATTCTTAATGCACAGAAACATTAGGGCACTCAGAGCCAAAATACACAATGTGTGGGAAACTCAGCCCATAGAACATGTCCTGCTTCAGATGCCAGACTTTGGGAACACTGGATTTGCCAGGGTCGCTTTGGCAGTGATCAGTGATTTAGGTGAAGTAAAAGTTATTTCAGATGTTTAAGATTAGGAAAATTTCCCTTTCTAATCACAGTGAGCTTTCACCAACTTAAATCTGGAGTTCAAAAAGAAAAGTAGTTCAATCAGATTTCCCCATGCCTTCACAGCCTGCATGCCACCTTCCCTGCCTGCGGTGAGACGGGTAACTGGGAGGGAAATGTATGGTCCTTTGGATTGTGTCTTTCCTACCGCTGCTTTTTTTTTTTTTTTAAGTTTTGTGTCTTTAGTTTTAGAATACGTACTTTATCTGAGGATGGATCTTTTTTTATCACAGAGATGAGTTTTTCTGGACACACTTTTTTGTGGAATCTTTGACAATGCAGTTTGTGGCTAGGAAGGATTTTTTTTCTGTTAATTTGTCTGGTGTGGTATAGTCCTCAGACTCTCAATTCTAAGGCATTTTCTGCCCCTATTCCAGATAGGATATTGCAAACATCTTTATCCTTCAGGTACTCAGGATCAGAAAAGCATGGTACCCATTCCAAGGGGTTAATTTCTGCAGAAATGGTCTTGGCATTCTGAGAATCTCTGTCTTTTAATTGGTGCATTTAGACCATCGGCATATGAAGTGATTACTGATAAAGTTGGATTAATAAATACATACCACATGTGCTACTGTTTGTTTTTTTTTTCTTTTTTTGAGATGCAGTTTCGCTCTTTTTGCCCAGACTGGAGTGCAATGGCACAATCTCGGCTCACTGCAGCCTCCGCCTCCTGGGTTCAAGTGATTCTCCCCACTCAGCCTCTCGAGTAGCTGGGATTACAGGCGCTCGCCACCACCCCTGGCTAATTTTGCGTTTTTAGTAGAGATGGGGTTTCACAGTGTTGGCCAGGCTGGTCTCGAACTCCTGACCTCAAGTGATCGCCCACCTAGGCATCCCAAAGTGCTGAGATTACAGGCGTGAGCCACTGCACCCAGCCCAAAGTGATTGTATCTTAGGTCTGTAAATATATGTAATTATAATCTTAAAGCATGTATTCATTTACAGAAAACTTCCAATGACCTTGACATTCCTATAGACATATAGGCTATTTGCAATTGCCTTTCAGCACAAGGTCAGGCATAAATACTTAAGCTGGTTGCTGGTATTACCACATATTTATTAGCAAATTCCCAGTGTTGATGATGACAGTTAACCCCCCCAGAGTAAATATCTAGTTTGGCAATTCAGAACTAGTGTTGTAAGATCTCTAGCTGGTAATTTGATATTATAAAGTATTAAATGTAAATGATAAACTTTTAACAAATTACAGAGGATTTGAAGTTTAATTGCATTACTTAAAACTTTCTTCAGTGAGAGAAATGGGTAGAGCTAGGGTTCTAGGCATTGTGTGGGGGGGCATTGCTCCTAGTGGCAGTGACTCATGGGTTGGTGCAACGTGAATTAGAAAGAAAGATGAAACAGTACGAGGCCTCAAAATGAGAGCTCCTTTGAGGTTATAGTTTAGTGAAATGTAATTCCTTGGCTTCACCAGTCAGCACTGATGACCTGAGGCAGCTGACTCAGGAGTGCTGGCTCCCTTGTATGTCACAGGGAGGACAGAGACGAGTGAGTTTGCTGAACATAGGCATGAGTGAGTCTGAACATAGCCATGAGTGAGTCTGAACATAGCCATGAGTGAGTCTGAACATAGCCATGAGTGAGTCTGCTGAACATAGCCATGGCAAAATGACATTGTTGGGTTTGTGGGGTTTTTTAATTCACTAGCATTAAATATCTCTTTTATTTCTCTCTCTGCCGAGTGCTTTCCTTGTTGACTTATTCTGAATTTGTTGCATATTCTGGGAAGTGGTCCAGTGAGACTTGATTTTTGGTGTCATCTTATTTGTTGACATTGTTGAGTGTTGTCCAGCTATAAGGCCAAGTTACATAACTAGGTCTCAGTCAAGAGTGGAAACTTCAAAAATTGACCAGTATAAATTCTGGAGACAATTTAACATTTTTGTGAGGTACTTTCTTGAACACAGATCTTTATGAGGGGTCACAGCACAGTCAACCCAGACTTGCCTAGGTTAAGATTCTGTCTCTACTATTTGTTAGGTGCATATCCTTGGGCAAGTTACCTAATTACTCTCCCCACATCTTCCATAAAAAGGGTGTAATAATGGTAATATTAGTATTAGTGCTTATCTCCTAAGGTTATTGTGAGGATTAAGAGCTAGCACATTTGAAGTGTTAGAATATGGCATGGGGAGTAGCAAGTGCTCCATGTCTTCACTGTAAAAGATTTGGACCGAGTAACAAAACAAACAAGGGAACAAAGAAAATAGACACGGTTATCTAAGCAAAGACGTCCTTAATTACTCTTATGTTCCATTATATTGTAGTTTCTTGACTGTTGGCACAGTATTCTTTCGGGACATGGTTTGCGCCCTCTTAGGGCTCAGGATTTTCAGTAATACCCCACTACTCATGAAGTCCAGAGACTTCTTTCCCGGAGGTCTATTTCCTTTCCAGCCTCATCTCTCCTATTCAAGCTTTGCGTGTTTTCCATCCTCTAGACAAATTGTATCAAACTGTACTACTCACTGTTCTCCAAACACAACAAACTGTAGAATTTCACATTCTGTAAATCTTCTTCTGTAAATCAACTATTATAAAACAAAAAAGCCAGCCGTGATGGTGCTCGCCTGTAGTCCCAGCTACTCAGGAATCTGAGACAGGAGGACTGCTTGAGCCCAGGAGTTTGAGGCTACAGTGAGCTATGATCATGCCATTGCATTCTGGCCTGGGCAGCAGAGTAAGACCCCATCTCTAAAAAAATTAAAAACAAAAAGAGGTACATTGATTATGCAGCTAAGTAAAATAGCCATATCTGGGAACAGTGGAGTGTGGAAAAATGCTTTTTTTTTTTGAAACAGAGTTTCACTTTTGTTGCCCAGGCTGGATTGCAATGGCGTGATCTCGGCTCACTGCAACCTCCACCTCCCAGGTTCAAGCAATTCTCCTGCCTCAGCCTCCCAAGTAGCTGGGATTACAGGCTTGCACCACCATGCCTGGCTAATTTTGTATTTTTAGTGGAGACAAGGTTTCTCCATGACACCGAGTCTCATCTTTCACCCAGGCTAGAGAACAGTGGCGCAATCTCAGCTCACTACAGCCTCAGCCTCCCGGGTTCAAGCAATTCTTCTACCTCAGCCTCCCACGTAACTGAGATTACAGGTGTGTGCCACCATGCCCAGCTAATTTTTGTATTTTTGGTAGAGATGGGGTTTCACCATGTTGCCCAGGCTGGTCTCAAACTCCTGACCTCAAGTGATCTGTCCGCCTCGGCCTCCCGAAGTGCTGAGATTACAGGCATGAGCCACTGTGCCAGGCGTGCCTTTTTCTTTTTAATACCTCTGGTACATGATGACAATGAGACAAATTAGAAACTAGTTTATCCATTGTGTGAATGGATTTCCCAGAGATTTTTTAAAGATCTAAATACAAGCATTGCTTTTAACAGTACCATATTGCACAAGAGTAACTCCAGGGAATGAATATTCCATAAGTTCCAAAAAATTTTAAGTTGCAGTGTTACATCTCTGTCCAAAATCACTAAACTCCTCGGGCAATAAGTAGAGTATTCCTTATTAATTAGATCCAAGACTCCTTGCTTCCTTGATAGGATCTTCAAAGAAGGCCATCCCTGTCCATACCAAGTCATTTGGGCCAGTGTCAGTCATAGGTAATCAAAACCATTGACTCCCACTGCTTCTACTTCTACCGCTTGCCACTGGCAGATACATAGATGGTGGTCATGTTCTCATCCTTTCAAGGACTTGAGAGATTATAGTCCCAGTGCATAGGTTGTATATGCGTTTTTCTTCTCTGGCATGTACAGTTGTCACTGCTTTCATCTGCAGGAGCCCAGATACACTTTTCTTTCTCTACCTTTGTCCCTAGGAATGGTGACAAGTGAGAGCACAGGAAACATATTTTCTAGACGTGATGCTGGGCTCTTCACATGCCATCTCATTAATCACAACTGTCTCCCAGGGTAGATGATGACATCCTCTTTCATAGAAGAAACTGAAATTTCTCTTAATCTTGGTCTGAATCCTGATTTGTGTTGCCATCTGCTCCTGAAGTCCATGCTAGAGGCATGCTGGAGGGTGTTTCCGTAGCCCAGTGGTGGGCTAGCCAGCTGCCTGGAGCTGCTAGTGTACCTGATAGACACAACCAAATTAAAGTCCTTTAGCATCATAAGGACCAGCTTGGAGATCTCACTGTTAGTTCTCCCCTAGACTGAACAGTGGCAAGGAGCAAGAAGGTTCCAGATCACATTCAAGCACCACTGTGGTCACTACTCCAGTGTTACATACCTCTGGATTAGAAATGGATTAAGATTCAAGCAAAATCTACCTTGGCTGAAATCTTTTTTAAAAATTTTGTGTTTTTTTGTGCAGTGCTACTTTATTTTTTACTTTGTTTTTCTGTTTGTTGGTTGGTTGGTTTTTTTGAGACGGAGTCTCGCTCTGTCGCCCAGGAGTGCAGTGGTGTGATCTCAGCTCACTGCAACCTCTGCCTCCTGGGGTCAAGTGATCCTCCTACCTCAGCCTCCCGAGTAGCTGGGACTACAGGCGCGTGCCACCACACGCAGCTAATTATTGTGTATTTTTAGTAGAGATGGGGTTTCACCATGTTAGCTAGGATGGTCTCGATCTCCTGACCTCTTGATCCACCTGCCTCGGCCTCCCAAAGTGTTGGGATTACAGGCGTGAGCCACCATGTGCCCTGGCCTTTGTTTTTAGTTGACACTTAGTAATTGTACATATTTATGGGGTTCAGTGTGATATTTTGATACATTTATGTAATGACCAGATTAGACTAGCACATCTATCACCTCATACATTTATCTTTTCTTTGTGGTGAAAACGTTCAAAATCCTCTCTTCCAGCTATTTTGAAATCTATATTTAATTATATATTATTGTGTGCTAATATATTTCATAGTACTTGAAATACATATAAGTATATATAAATATTTCAAAATAGCTGGAAGAGAGGATTTTATGTGTATATAAAACGTGTATGTATATAAATTTTTTTTAAGATAGGGTCTCATTCTCTTGTTGACGCTGGTGTACAGTGGCACGATCATGGCTCACTCACTGCAGCCTCCGCCTCCTGGGCTCATGTGATCCTCCTGCCCTAGTCTCTTAAGTAGTTGGGACTGCAGGCGCATGCCACCACATGTGGCTAATTTTTAAATTTTTGTAGAGACTGGGTCTCACCATGTTGCCCCGGCTGGTCTCAAACTCCTGGGCTCAAGCGATCTGCCCGCCCCAGCCTCCCAAACTGCTAGAATTGCAAGCATGAGCCACCACACCCTGTCTGAAATATTAAATATTATTAACCATAGTCATTCTGTGCAGTAAAACACCAGAACTCATCCCCCTGTTGAACCGTTGTTCAGTTTCTCCCCATGCCCCCTCTTCCCTACTCTCCAAAGCCTCCAGTAGGTACTATTCTACTCTCTGCTTCTATGAGATTAACATTTTTAGATTCCACATATGAGTGAGGACATGCAGTATTTGTCTTTCTGTACTTGGCTTAATGTTCTCCAGTTTCATCCATTTTGCCACAAAAGAGAGGATTTTTTTTTTAATGGCCAAATAGTATTATATTGTGTGTATATATACATATACATATATATATATATATGTATATATATTCCACATTTTCTTTCTCCCTCCATTCATTGATGGACTTTTAGGTTGTTTCCGCATCTTGACTATTGTGAACAGTGCTGCATTAAGCACAGGAGTGCCGATATGCCTTTGAAATCCTAATTTCATTTCCTTTGGGTAAATACCCAGTAGTGGGATTGCTGGATCATATGATAGTTCTATTTTTAATCTTTTAAGGAACCTTTATGCTGTTTTCCAAGATGGCTGTACTAATTTACATTCTACCAGCCGCATACAAGAGTTCCCCTTTCTCCACATTCATGCCAGCATTTATTTTTTGTCTTTTTGATAATAGTCATTCTGATTGGGGTGTGGTAATATCTCAGTGTGGTATTGATTTGCATTATTCTGATGATTACTGATATTGACTATTTTCTCATGTATCTGTTGGCTCTTTGTATGTCTTTTAAGAAATGGCTATTCAGGTCTTTTACCTATTTTTAATTGGATTATTTGTGTCTTCTGCTATTGAATTTTGTTTGAGTTTCTTGTATATTCTGGATATTAATCCCTGTCAAATGTATAGTTTGCAGATATTTTCTTCCATTCTGTAGATTGTCTCTTCAGTCCATTGATTGCTTCCTTTGCTATACAGAAGCTTCTTAGTTTGATGTAATCACATTTGTCTGTTTTTGCTTTTGAGGTCTTATACAAAAGACCCTTCCCTTGCCCAGACCAATGTCCTGAAGTGTTTCCCTATCTTTTCTTCTAGTACTTGTATTTGTTTGGGGTCTTATATTTAAGTCTTTAGTCCATTTTGAGTTGATTTTTTAATATAGTGAGAGATAGGGGTCTGGTTTCATTCTTGGGTATCTAGATATCCAGTGTTCCCAACACCATTTATCAAAGAGACTATCCTTCACCAGTGTTATATTCTTGGCGTCTTTGTCAAAAATAAATTGGCTGTAAATACGTAGATTTATTTCCATGCTCTGTCTTCTGTTTTATTGGTCTTTATATCTGTTTTTATGATAGTAGCATGCTATTTTGGTTACCATAGCTTTGTAGTATATTTTGAGGTCAGGTAGTGTGATGCCCCCAGCTTTGTTCTTTTTGCTCAAAATTGCTTTGGCTTTTGGGGTCTTTTATGATTCCATACAAATTTTAGGATTATTTCTTCTGTTTCTATGAAGAATATCATTGGTATTTTCATTGAATTGCATTGAATCTGTAGATCACTTTATGTGGTATGGACATTTTTTTTTTTTGAGACGGAGTTTCGCTTTGTCACCCAGGCTGGAGTGCAGTGGCACGATCTCGGCTCACTGCAAGCTCCGCCTCCCAGGTTCACGCCATTCTCCTGCCTCAGTCTCTCTGAGTAGCTGGGACTACAGGCGCCCGCCACCACGCCCGGCTAATTTTTTGTATTGTTAGTAGAGACGGGGTTTCACCATGGTCTCGATCTCCTGACCTCGTGATCCGCCCGCCTCGGCCTCCCGAAGTGCTGGGATTACAAGCATGAGCCACCGCACCCAGCCAGTATGGACATTTTAACAGTATTAATTTTAATCCATGAACATAGGCTATCTTTCCATTTATGTCCTCTTCAACTTCTTCCATTAATGTTTTATAATTTTCATTATAGAGATATTTCACCTCCTTGGTTAAATTTATTCCTAGGTAATCTTTTTGAAAATGGAATTGCTTTCTTGATTTCTTTTTTCAGATAGTTTGCTAGTGATGTATAAAATTCTACTGATTTTTATTTGTTGATTTTGTATCCTGCAACTTTACTGATTTTTTTTATTAGTTATAACAGTTTTTTGGTAGAGTCTATAGGGTTTTCTATACATAAGATTATGTCTTCTGCAAACAGAGACAATTTGACTTCCTCCTTTCCAATTTGAATACCCTTTCTCTTGTCTATTGCTCTGGCTAGGACTTACAGTATTATGCTGAATAAAAGTGTTGAAAGTGGTTATCCTAGCCCGGTGCGGTGGCTCACGCCTGTAATCCCAGCACTTTGGGAGGCTGAGATGGGCAGATCATGAGGTCAAGAGATTGAGACCACCCTGGCCAACATGGTGAAACTCTGTCTCTACTAAAAATACAAAAATTAGCTGGGTATGCTGGCATGCGCCTGTAGTCTCAGCTACTCTGGAGGCTGAGGCAGGAGAATCGCTGGCACCTGGGAGGCAGAGGTTGCAGATCACGCCACTGCACTCCAGCCTGGTGACAGAGCGAGACTCCATCTCAAAAAAAAAAAAAAAAGTGGGCATCTTTGTCTTGTTCCAGATCTTAAGAGGAAAAGCTTTCATCTTTTTCATGTTCAGTATGATATTAACTACGGGTTTGTCATACGTGGCTTTGTATTGAGGCACAGTTTCCTCTATACCTAATTTGTTGAGAGTTTTTATCATGAAGATATGCTGAATTTTTTTTTTTTTTTTTTGAGACAGAGTCTTGCTCTGTTGCCCAGGCTGGAGTGCGGTGGCGCAATCTCGGCTCACTGCTACCTCCGCCTTCTCGGTTCAAGCGATTCTCATGCCTCAGCCACCTGAGTGGCTGAGATTACAGGCGTGCACCACCACACTCAGCTATTTTTTGTATTTATAGTAGAGATGGGGTTTCACCATGTTGGCCAGACCAGTCCCAAATGCCTGACCTCAAGTGATTCACCCGCCTCAGCCTCCCAAAGTGCTGGGATTACAGGCATGAACCACGACGCCCAGCCGCTGTGTTGAATTTTATCGAATGGTTTTTCTGCATCTATTGAAATGATCATATGGTTCTTGTCCTTGATTCTGTTGATTTTTGATAGATCATGTTTATTGATTTGCATATGTTGAACCATCCTTTCATCCCTTGGATGAATCCCACTTGGTCATGGTAAATGATGTTTTTAATATACTGTTGAATTCAGTTTGCTGTTATTTCATTCAGGATTTTTGCATCCATATTCATCAAGGATATTGGCCTGTAGTTTTCTTTTTTGTTGTGTCCTTGTCTGGTTTTGGTATCAGGGTAATGCTGGCCTTATAGAATGATTTTGGAAGATTTCCCTCTTCAGTTTTTTGAATAGTGTGAAAAGAATTAGTATTATTTAAATGTTTGTTAGAATTCAGCCATGAAGCCATCAAGTCCTGGGCTTTTCTTTGATGGGAGACTTTTTATTACTGATTCAGTCTCGCTCTTTATTGGTCAGTTCAGATTTTCTATATCTTCATGGTTCAGTTTTGATAGTTCATGTGTGTCTAAGAATTTAGCCATTTCCTCTAGGCTTTTCAATTTATTGGCATACGGTTGTTAATAATAGTCTCTTACAATACTTTGTTTATGGTATTAGTTGTAATATCTCCTTTTTCATCTCTGATTTGAGTCTTTTTTTTTCCTTAGTCTGCTATAGGTTTGTCGATTTTGTTTACCTTTTTGAAAAAATAAACTTTGGTTTTGTTGATCTTTTGTATCCTTTTTTTGGTCACTTTATTTCCATTCTTCTGGTCTTTATTATTTTCTTTGTTCTGCTAATTTTGGGTTTAGTTTATTATTGTCTAGTTCCTTGAGGTACATCAGGTTGTTTATTTGAGATCTTTCTACTTTTTTTTTTTTTTTTTTTTTGAGACAGTTTCACTCTGACCGCTAGACTGGAGTGCAATGGCACGATCTTGGCTCACTGCAACCTCCGCCTCCCAGGTTCAAGTGATTCTTATGTCTCAGCCTCCCAAATACCTGGAATTACAGGCACCTACCACCACTCCCGGCTAATTTATGGTAGAGACGGGGTTTCGCCATGTTGGCCAGGCTGGTCTCAAAATTCTCACCTCAGGTGATCCTCCCGCGTCTGCCTCCCAAAGTTACTGGGTGTGAGCCACCCGCCTGGCCTGATTGTGATTTTTTTCTTTTTTTAATTTGTTGAGACTTGTTTTGTGGCCTAACATATGGTCCATCATGAAGAATGTTCCATGTGCTGATGAGAAAAATGTGTATTCTGTGGCTGTTGGAGGGAATGTTCTGTAAATGTGTGTTAGGTGCATTTGGCCTAGAGTGCAGTTTAAATCCAATGTTTTTTTGTTGATTTTATGTCTGGATGATCTGTCCATTGCTGAAAGTGGGATGTAGCGTTCTCCTGCTATTATTGTATTGCAGTCTATGTTTCCCTTTAGGTCTAATAATATTTGCTTTATATATTTGTGTGCACCAGTGTTGTTGATTGCATAGATATTTAAAATCATTACATCCTCCTGCTGAATCAACCCCTTTGACCTTTGTTTCTTTTTACAATTTTTTACCTAAAGTCTGTTTTATCAAAATATAGCTACTCCTGTTCTCTTTTTGGTTTTAATTTGCGGGGAGTATCATTTCTCATCCCTTCACTTTCAGTCTTAGTGTGTCCTTACAGGTGAAGTGAGTGTCTTGTAGGCAACATAGAGTTGGATTTTGTTTTTTGTTTTTTCATCCATTCAGCCACTGTATCTTTTCATTGAAGTATTTAATCTATTTACATTCAAGGGTATTATTGATAGATAAGGACTTACACCTGCCATTTTGTTAATTGTTTTCTGTTTGCTTTGCATATTCTTTATTCCTTTCTTTCTCTCTTATTGTTTACCTTTGTGGTTTGGTGATTTTCTGTAGCGATAAGCGTTGATTTATTTCTCTTTCTCATTTGTGTGTCTGCTGTAGTTACTTTTTTTCTTTGTGGGGGCTTACATTAAACATCTTATAGTTATAATGGAGTGTTTTAAGCTGATAATAACTTAACCTTAGTCTCATAAAATATTTTTGGCTTTTACCCTCCACCCACAACTTATAATTTTGTTGCTTAATTTACATATTTTTATATTGTGTGGTCCTTAACAACTTGTAGCTGTAGTTACCATTAACAATTTTTTACTTTTAACCTTCATAATGGAGATTTGAAAGATTATATTCCACAGTTATAGCAATGGAGTTTTCTGAATTTGGTAATTTACCTCTGTCAGTGAGATTATATTTTCATATATTTTCATGATAGTCATTATACTTTTGCTTCCAGTCGAAGCAGCTCCCTTAAGCATTTCTTGTAAGGCTAGTCTAGTGGTAATAAATTCTTGCAGCTTTTGCTTGTCTGGGAAGGACTCCATTTTTCTTTCATTTCTGAAAGACAGCTTTGCTAGTAGTTGTTACCTTTCAGCACTTTGAATATATTATCCCATTCTCTACAGGCTGTTCTTTCTTGGCGTGTACAGGTTTTCTGAGAAATAGGTTGATAGCAACCTGCCGGGTTCCCTTACATGTGACTTTTCTCTTGCTGCTTTTAGAATTCTCTGTTTGACTTTTGATGGCTTTATTATAATGTACCTCGGAGAGAGGACCTCTTTGCATTGAATGTGTTTAGTGTGCTGTCGAGTTTCATGGATCTGGTTACCAATATTAAAATTATATTACTATGACTAATAGTCGAGTGTGGACCCAGTATAGTTTGTCTCAAATAGGTAAAAGTCCACGAGATTTTATTAAGATTATTATATTCAACTATATACTGATGTACATAAATACTAAATACTTTATTATAAAATTTTGAAATTAAAATAAGCATAGTTGTTACAAGCTACAGTATGGCAAAATGCCTTTTTCTTTTTCACTCATCTTTTAGCATCATTGGGTTTTCTTAACTTGAATATAGGATTTTAATTCATAAATTTTTTTATTTAAGGAAAATAAATTTTTAATGTTTGCATTTGTTTTTCATTTCTCTTCCCTACCTAGAAACGATGGAAAGAACTTTCTAAGGAAGACTTATCTCCTGCCTTTGATCATTCACCAAACAAAATAATGACTGAAAAATACAATGGGAACAGAATAGGTTTAGAAGAAGAAAAACTGACAGGTGACCGATGTACAGGACTTTCCTCTAAAATGCAAGATACAATGGAAGAGAACAGTGAGAGGTAAGCTTTCTGTAACTACATGCTGAAAGATGAGGCTTTTTTATTTTAAAAATAAATTTTATGGGACCAGGTGCCATATAGGATTTCAGATATGTAATTTTTATATTAGGAAAATACAATCACGCCTGTAATCCCAACACTTTGGGAGGCCGAGGTGGGAAGATCAGTTGAGTCTAGGAGTTTGAAACCAGCCTGGGCAATATAGTGAGACCTTATCTCTACAGAAAATAAACAAAATTAGCCAGGTGTGGTGATGCGAGCCTATGGTCCCAGCCACTCGGGAGACTGAAGTGGGAGGATCACTTGAGCCGGGGAGGTCAAGGTTGCAGTGAGCTGAGATATCACCACTGCACTCCCACCTGGGTGACAAAGCAAGACCCCGTCTCATAAATAATAATAATAAATAATTATGTGGATATGATATATGAAATAATATAGGCCCTTTTCTTATTAATATAACCTTTTTTTTTCCTCTGTCACCCAGGCTGGAGTGCAGTGGCACAACCTTAACTGCTCCACCTCCTGGGTTCAAGCAGTTCTCGTGCCTCAGCCCTCCCATGTATCTGGGATTACAGGCGCCCACCACCATGTCCAGCTAATTTTTGTATTTTTAGTAGAGAGAGGGTTTCACCATGTTAACAAGGCTGGTCTTGAACTCCTGACCTCAGGTCACCCGCCTCAGCCTCCCAAAGTGCTGGGATTACAGGCGTGAGCCACCATGGCCAGCCAAATTAATATAACCTTTATTTCTTACCTGAGGGTATTTAGTATATGATGACAAAGGTGTTCTCAAGGAGCTTTCAGCCAATACTTAGAAACCAGTTCAAAAATCCTTTAAAACAATAATGATTGAGTGTAAAAGTTAATATAATTGGGTGCTAAAATATATGGTGTGGTACAGAAAATAAGTAGTATGAATAACTGCCATTTGTACTATAATTATAATGTAACTGATGATACACCTTTAATAAAACATTTAAACGTGTAAGCTTAATTGCATTACTGGAGAAAGAAAAAGGCGTTCTTTAAAAATCCATATGAATGTGGCATCTATTCAGAATTTTAAATTACAACTACATTTCTAAGACTGTCTCTCACAGATTAGGAAGCTGATAACCTGGTATAAGTCACATAGCAAAGTGAATGAGCTTTTTCTTTCCTCTCTCCTGCATCTCTGAATAACTTTTCTTCTTCTCTTTTTGCCAGATATACTTCTTATAGTGGGGAATTTTATCTTGTGGTTATATTTGTTAGATTGGAATGAAAATAGTCAAAGTCTGCCATACATTATAGCTTTACTGCTGTATTTTCCTAATATAAAAATTAAACACCTGAAATTTTATGAATGTTAACATATTCCAATATATAATACATGTATTATTATATATTATAGTGGAAGAGTTTATTATGATTTAGCAATGTTATTCCTAATTTTTGACTTCAGTAGTTTTAGACTGCAAGAGAAAGCATAATTTTTTTGGTTCCTTTTTTCATCTTAAATAGAATACCTTTAAATCAGGAAATAATAGTTTTAAGTTACCTTAGCTTTTTAAATAATAAGACTTTCAGATTCCTAGTGTTATTGCTTTTTTCCCCCTTTTATCTAGTACTATCTGCAGAATTAAATGAAAAACAGGCTTGATGACTGAAATGGCGTTCTTAGTATTTCAGAAGTGTTGAGTTTTAATCTACAAAGATTCAGACCAACCATGTTAATCCCAGTGAGTTAAATCACTCATCCAAGCTTGCAAATAACAGAGGAGACTACTAAAACCATGCAGGAGTTATGGAGTGATTGCAGAAGACTGTTTCATGGGGTCTGTGTGTGTGTTTATGTGCCTGTACATGTTTTCGCATGTGGTGGCGGTGTTTTCTTCTTTCCCTTTTTTCCTTCCCTGTCTGATAAATGAGACTGGTGCATATTTGAAAGCAGAGAGTCCCAACGGAAAAGTCAGAATTCTAAGTGGAGAAGGCTGATTACAAAAACAAGGTTACAGAAATAAAGAAGAGGAGGCCGGGCATGGTGGCTCACGCTTGTAATCTCAGTGCTGTGGGAGGTCAAGGCAGGCAGATCACTTGAGGTCAGGAGTTTGAGACCAACCTGGCCAACATGGTGAAACCCCGTCTCTGCTGAAAATACAAAAATTAGCCAGGCATGGTGGCACACGCCTGTTGTCCCAGCTACTTGGGAGGCTGAGGTGGGAGAATTGCTTGAACCCAGGAGGTTGCAGTGAGCCGAGATCATACCACTACACTCCAGACTGGGCAACAGAGCAAGACTCTCTCTCAAAAAAAAAAAAAAAAGAAAAAAAAAGAAATGTAAAAGAAGAGCATAGGATCGGGACGTGAAATAAAGGTTACTCTGAACAGTTTTAATTTTTAATACCTATAGATAGCTTTGCATTAAAGATCCTAATAAAAGTCTTATCGAAAGAATTTCAACTTTCTTTTTTTTTTTTTTCCCCCGAGACGGAGTCTTGCTCTGTCACCCAGGCTGGAGTGTGCAGTGGCGCAATCTTGGCTCACTGCAACCTCCACCTCCCGGGTTCAAGCAATTCCCCTGCCTTAGCCTCCCGAGTAGCTGGGATTACAGGCCCCCGCCACTACACCCAGCTAATTTTTGTATTTTTAGTAGAGACAGGGTTTCACCATGTTGGCCAGGCTGGTCTCGAACTCCTGACCTTGTGATCCTCCCGTCTCAGCCTCCCAAAGTGCTGGGATTACAGACGTGAGCCACCACGCCTGGCCAGAATTTCAACTTTCAAAAGAAATAGAACACAGTACTTTCTTGTATTCATTTTCATTGTTGAATATCCTCCAAAGCAGTGTTTTTCAAATTGAAGGTCAAATCACTTAGTCGTGAAGTTTATTGGATTATAAACATTTTTTAAAGAAGAAAATAGAATAAAATAGAAATTATCAGCATATCACAAATAATAACATGAATTTAACAGATGCTGGCGAGGTTGTGGAGAAAAAGGAATGCTTAAACACTGCTGGTGGGAGTGTAAATTAGTTCAACTGTTGTGGAAGACCACAGTGTGGTGATTCCTCAAAGACCTAAAAACAGAAATATCATTCAACCCAGCAATCCCATTACTGGGTATACACCCAAAAGAATATAAATCATTGTACTGTAAAGATGTAAACATGCACGAGTATGTTGATTGCAGCACTATTCATCATAGAAAAGACATGGAATCAATCTAAATGCCTATCAGTGATAGACTGCATAAAGAAAATGTGGTACATATACAGCATGGAATACTATGCAGCCATAATAAAGAACGAGATCATGTCCTTTGTAGGAGCTTGGATGGAGCTGGAGGCCGTTATCCTTAGCAAAACTAATGCAGGAACAGAAAACCAAATACCACATGTTCTTACTAACAAGTGAGAGCTAAATGAAGAGAACACATGGACACATAGAGGGGAACAACACTGGGGGCCTATTGGAGGATGGAGGGTGGGAGGAGGGGGACAATCAGGAAAAATAACTAATGAGTACTAGGCTTAATACCTGGATGATGAAGTAATCTGTGCAACAAACTTCCATGACACAAGTTTCAAGCTTATGTAACAAGCCTGCATGTGTACGTACCCCTGAACTTAAAAAAGAATTTTAACCTGTTTTTATATATATATGTGTGATGTATAAATTCCATATATTTACATATACATTGTGTACCTATGTAAGTGTGTGTGTGAGGTTACTCTGTTGTGATGCTGTTTCTTACTGTAGGTTGCAGTCTGAGTTTGAAAGCCAGTATTCTCAATTACAGTTCAACCCAGAAACCCAGATCACTGAGAGTGAGAAACAACTTGGACATACAAAAAGTCTGGGGCGGGCAGAGTGGCTTATGCCTGTAATCCCAACACTTGGGGAGGCTGAGGTGGGTGGATCACTTGAGCCTAGCAGTTCAAGACCAGCCTGCACAACATGGCAAAGCCTATCTCTACAAAAAATACAAAAATTAGCCAAATGTGGTGGAACCTGCCTGTAGTCTCAAGGGAGGCTGAGGTGGGAGGATTGCTTGAGCCCAAGAGGTTGAGGCTGCAGGGAGCTATGATCACGCCACATGATCTTCTATGGGCCAGGGTCCACAGGAGGCATTCCCATTGGTTAATGTCGTAAATTGCATAAATATACGGGAAAACTTGGGCAGGTCCCACTTGGTAAGTCATTACACAGACATAATTTCTTTAGGCCCCACTAAGGAAGAAAAGATTTTATCACAAATCGAGAGTAGTCTTGTCATTCTCTGGAATTGTGTTCTTAAATTAGATACAGGCATGCCTTGGTATTTGTCTCTAGTCCATTCCTGAATTACATAGTGCACTTTTGGAAAGCAAAAACCTCTGTTCCATTCTTTTAAATGAGAAAAATAGTGTGTTCTCAGCCCAACCAGAAAGCATAACCAGTTCCCCGAAATATAGTACAAAACCTTTTAAACTCCTATATAGCATTTAAAGCACTAATTATGTAATCGTATAACACTTAAGGGACTCATTATTGGGCTTGTATGGTAAATGACAAAATACTAGATACAAATTATAATTGCCTTCCATACCGCAATGAAAATAAAAACTGAAATAATATGTTAAAGATTATATCTAAATTGGAACCTTGTTAACAATACCCCCAGGCTCCTGGCAAAAGCTAATAAAGGGCCCATGGGAGGCTAACCCCCTCTCTGTTTTTATACATATTTTGCCTACACTTGAACACAAATGTTTTCACTAGCAGGTACATGCATATTTGTGATAGTGAATTTTCAATTCAGAGAGTGAATTCTTGGTAAGAATTTTTGCAAGTCATTATAGCAGATACTCAGATGGAGTTCAGACAGGCAGGGATACCTGTATATATGATAACAAAAAGTGAAAAAGACATGAGAAAGCACCATAAGATGAACAAAGAGAGCAAAACACAGTCCCTCCTTAAGTTGCAGAATATGTTACAAAGATAAAACAAGTACCCAAATTAGCACATTATTAGTAAATTATAAATTACTTCAAATTAAATGCCGTAAGAATAGAAGGGCTAGAGGGGGTGGAGCAAGATAATTGAAGAGTAGAACTGAAATGAGAGGAGAGAAGGGAAGCTTTCTATTTTAGTGGGGAGCAAATTTGGAGAACAGCAAAAAACGGCAAGAACAAAGTTTGCATAGCAGGAGAATATTGGCAAGCATTTGCATGGACATGTGTTCTCAGTTCTCTTGGGTACATATCTAGGAGTGGAATTGCTAGGTCATATGGTAACTATGTTTAACTTTTGAGGAGCTGTCAAACTGTTTTCTATGGCAGCTGAACCATTTTACATTCCCGCTAACAGTCTCTTGGGGAGAGAAGGTTCCAGTACACCAAAGAAGTGTAACATTGATTAAAATATTCTCAGACATAGTTCAATTCAGATTTCTCTTGTCTGAAAGGTTCACCATATAGCTTTTTTAATAAAGTTTTATGGAAATATAATTTATATACCATAAAGTTTACTCATTTAAAGTATACAATTCAGTGACTTTTAATATATTTACCACATTGTGTAGCTGGCATCACGATCTAATTTTAGAACATTTTCCTGATCCCAGCTTCTGTAGCTGTTTAAAAAATATTTCAAGATTAATCAAAGACTGATACTATATTTAGTTGATGTGATTCTTTGGTCTCCTTTAATCTGGAAGTGTTCCCTACCTTTTTTTTCCTTGCTTGACATTTGTATTTTTGAAGCTTCTAGGCCAGATATCTTTTAGAATGCCCCATACAATGCATTTCTTTAATCATTATTTATCATAGTTAAATTCATGTTAAAGTCTTGGCCAGGAAAAAGGTAGTCTCAATGTAGGAGACACTGAAGAGGCATTTGAGATTTTTAAGCACCATCGTGCACTAGGCCCAGTAACAACAACAAAAAAGATTTTAAATCAAGCTACGTGTCCAGGAGTATGCTCTAGAAGAATTACCATGGCAATAATATTTAATTTGAGGGCAAGGAAGCTGGTTAGGCCTTTGCTGTAATACAGAAAAGTGAAAAGAGGGAATGGAAGAAATAGTAACCTATATGTTGCCATTGGCCGTTTTTGTGTGTGTGTTTTTATAGAGAGGCAAGACGCTATATTGCACAAGCTGGACTTGAATTCCTGGGCTTAAGCCATCTTCCTGAGTAGCTGGATGGCATTATTATTTATGTAGAACCAGAACTAAGTATCTTGGGAGTCAGAGACCTTCCACTGAAACAGAATTTCTGAGACCGGACCCAGTGGCTCATGCCTGTAATCCCAGCACTTTGGGAGGCTGAGGTGGGCAGATCACTTGAGATCAGGAGTTCGAGACCAGCCTGGCTAACATGGTGAACCATCATCTCACTAAAAATACAAAAAAATTAGCCAGGCATGGTGGTGCACGCCTGTAATCCCAGCTACTTGGGAGGCTGAAGCAGGAGAATTGCTTGAACCTGGAAGGCGGAGGTTGCAGTGAGCCGAGATTGCGCCACTGCACTCCAGCCTGGGCAACAGAGCAAGACTCCATCCCCCCCCCCCAAAAATTTCTGTATTGACTATGAAAATGGGAGGTTGAAATGTGTATGGTCAAATAAAAGAATAGGTGCTCCCACAACAGAATATTCATGGAAATATTAAATAGATAGCTTTCATGAGAGCCTTAACCATCAAACGTGACCAGGAAATGGGATCAGATGCAAGTGGTACCCCCTTGTCTTCCCACTCCTGCTTCTGCTGACTAGTTAACAAGGAAAGAAAACTAACAGTCATCAATTCACGTGTCAAGAAAGTATCTTGCTTATTTTCAGGTCCCACTAAAAGCAGTTATGAATATAAAACTACCAGGAATGGTTGTCAAGGTACATCTCTGAATCATTGAAGAATATTGAGGCTTTTCTTGGCCGGGCGCCGTGGCTCACACCTGTAATCTCAGGACTTTGGGAGGCCAAGGCGGGTGAATTGCTTGAGGTCAGGAGTTCAAGACCAGCCTGGCCAACATGGCAAAACCCTGTCTCTACTAAAAATACAAAAAATTAGCTGGGCATGGTGATGCACGCCTGCAATCTCAGTTACTCGGGAGGCTGGGGCACGAGAATCACTTGAGCGTGGGAGGCAGAGGTTGCAGTGAACCAAGATTGTACCACTGCACTCCAGGCTGGGTGACAGAGCAAGACACTGTCTCAAAAAAAAGAATATTGAGGCTTTTCCCCTCATTCCAGTGTTCAAGTAGGGTGAAAACTATGTGGATGTGTATGGTTTTATTTGCTCCTAGGTCCTCTGTGTTAGAGTACTCAAGTCCTACTCTGTGTGCACTTCCTTTTACTTGTTTTTATTTCTTCATAGTGCTCTACGGAAACGTATTCGAGAGGACAGAAAGGCCACCACAGCTCAGAAGGTGCAGCAGATGAAACAGAGGCTAAATGAGAATGAACGAAAAAGAAAAAGGTGGTTATATTGGCAACCTATTCTCACTAAGATGGGGTTTGTGTCAGTCATTTTGGTTGGCGCTTTTGTTGGCTGGACACTGTTTTTTCAGCAAAATGCCCTATAAACAATTAATTTTGCCCAGCAAACTTCTGCACTAGTAGCTGACAGTGCTACATTAATCATAGGGGTTTGTCTGCAGCAAACGCCTCATATCCCAAAAGCGGTGCAGTAGAATAGACATCAACCAGATAAGTGATATTTACAGTCACAAGCCCAACATCTCAGGACTCTTGACTGCAGGTTCCTCTGAACCCCAAACTGTAAATGGCTGTCTAAAATAAAGACATTCATGTTTGTTAAAAACTGGTAAATTTTGCAACTGTATTCATACATGTCAAACACAGTATTTCACCTGACCAACATTGAGAAATCCTTTATCACAGGATTTGTTTCTGGAGGCTATCTGGATTTTAACCTGCACTTGATATAAGCAATAAATATTGTGGTTTTATCTACGTTATTGGAAAGAAAATGACATTTAAATAATGTGTGTAATGTATAATGTACTGTTGACACGGGCATCAACACTTTCTATTCTTCAGCATTTCAGGGTAAATATATTTTATAAGTATCTATTTAATCTTTTGTAGTTAACTGTACTTTTTAAGAGCTCAATTTGAAAAATCTGTTACATAAAAAAATAAATTGTATGTCAATTCAATTGTACTGGATACATTTTCCATTTTTCTAAAGAGAAGTTTGATATGAGCAGTTAGAAGTCGGAATAAGCAATTTCTACTATATATTGCATTTCTTTTATGTTTTACAGTTTTCCCCATTTTAAAAAGAAAAGCAAACAAAGAAACAAAAGTTTTTCCTAAAAATATCTTTGAAGGAAAATTCTCCTTACTGGGATAGCCAGGTAACAGTTGGTCAAGACTTTGTAAAGAAATTGGTTTCTGTAAATCCCATTATTAGTATGTTCATTTTTCATGAAAATTTCAATGTAGTTGGGGTAGATTATGATTTAGGAAGCAAAAGTAAGAAGCAGCATTTTATGATTCATGATTGCAGTTTACTAAGACTGAAGTTTTGAAGTAAACACTTTTCAGGTTCTTTCTACTTCAATAAATAGTATGATTATATGCAAACCTTACATTGTCATTTTAACTTCTTAATGAGTATTTTTTAAAGCAAACTGTATAATGAATTTAACTGCTCATTTGAGTGCTAGCTTTCCTCAGATTTCAACATTCCATTCAGTGTTTAATTTGTCTTACTTAAACTTGAAATTGTTGTTATAAATTTAATTGCTAGGAGGCATGGATAGCATACATTATTATGGATAGCATACCTTATTTCAGTGGTTTTCAAACTATGCTCATTGGATGTCCAGGTGGGTCATCAAGAGGTTACTTTCAACCACAGCATCTCTGCCTTGTCTCTTTATATGCCACATAAGATTTCTACATAAGGCTTAAGTATTTTAAAGGGGGCAGTTATCATTTAAAAACAGTTTGGTCGGGCGCGGTGGCTCACGCCTGTAATCCCAGCACTTCGGGAGGCCAAGGCGGGCGGATCACGAGGTCAAGAGATCGAGACCGTCCTGGCCAACATGGTGAAACCCCTTCTTTACTAAAAATACAAAAATTAGCTGGACATGTAGTCCCAGCCCCTTGGGAGGCTAAGGCAGGAGAACCACTTGAACCTGGGAGGCAGAGGTTGCAGTGAGCCGAGATTGCGCCACTGTACTCCAGCCTGGCAACAGAGCAAGACTTCATCTCAAAAAAAAAAAAAAAAAAAAAAAGTTTGAAAACCATTGGTATAGATAGATATTTTGAATTGATTTGCATAGTCTCCTTGAATGTGTTAAATTATGTTGAAAGTATGAAAGCAGGATGTAGGTGGTACTACATATTAAATAAGATTTATATAACGTGTGCCTGTGTCCTGATTCAGTATTACTGTGTCCCGTAACCTTGAAATGGAGAGGAGGTAAGAGGGATATTTTTTTATGTCTGTCTGCATTAAACCTGTGTTGAGGCATCCAAGACCCTTACATTTCAGGTTGTTACTGGTTTAAAACCTCTTTCCAGTTTGCATTGGTTTGTCTTTGCTAAACACAGTATGTTACTCCGCAAGTCATATACAGGTAGACCTTATGACATTTCCAGTTGAAACTAGGCTTGCTTTCGGTACACAGGTGAAGACTTGAGGAAGCCAGTGCCAGGGAGGATGTGCCTCACCCCTCAGCTGGCTGAATGCGCTTCATCGGCTTATGCTTTGCTTTCTGTATGCTTTCTGTCCTTCTGGGTGGTGTCGCATATATTTTTAAAACCACATTCAGTGTGATGAACACTTGTTGGTACACTTCTAAGGTTAGTCATCTTTCCTTCTCTGAGCAGATCCTTGAGAAGGGCATTGACAGTGGATGCTTTAAATAGTGTTCAGTTTTTACCAGTAATAATATTTTTTGGTGGATGTCATGAAAACACATGACATCGTGTTGTGCCCATGATCATTATCCTGACTTTTTATTGAATGAGGTGTGCTGGTCAAAGAGACAGACGTGGCTGCCTTCTCTGGTAACAGCCAGAGGAAGAAGTTAGCAATTCTAGATGGATTCTACAGCTTTAAAAAACTTGTTGTATCCTTAGGTCCTCATAATATTAAATATTTTCTAATTTTAACATATTTTAAGAGTCAGATATATACTTTGACTTGAATGAGGTAGTGTTGCTTCTTAAATACGTTAAGGAAGACAAAATTAAAAAAAAAACAGGTTTCTTTTATTTTCAGGAGTTTTTAATTCATATCTAGTTCATTTCCACTCATATCTATTTCTGCTAATAGATTGACAGCAACCTTTGGTTTAATGCTGTGTTCTCTAGCTACACTGACAAGTTATGTATTATTTTCCAATGTTAGCCAAGTATTTATTTTATGTTAGCCTATGACTGAGTTTCATCTATGCTTGCACATATATAGAATGTAAAAATATAATTCTCCATGTTTAATGTATCCATATAAAAATGAAAATACCCATTTTCTGCATTCTTAAAGGGTTAAGAAAAGTAACATGTAATAAGTACATGGAGGACTTCAGAGTAATATAAAGACCATTTCTTGTGTTAGAGGAGACTTTATAAATTTGTCAGGTTTTCTGCCTTTTGGTTCTTTTATGTTCTTAGTCCATTTCATTATTATTTTAATATTTCTACCAAGGAATGAACAAGAAAAGAGAAAGGAAGAAAAAAAATGTGTTAATCATTTTCTTTTAATGGTATGTCAGCAGAAGGGGTTCTGACTCTAAGCTAATGTGCACTTGTGCCTGTCCTCTTTGTCTTAAAGTTGGTGGTATGAATTGAAAAATGTGTATTGATTTAAAAAGCAGTTTATGATATGAAACGGTCTTCCAGTTTTTATATCAACTCCTTTGCTTTCAACAGTCAGTTCAAAGCACCATTTATTGATGGTTTACTGTATGCCAGACACTGTATTTTTTCTTTACATATTACCCTACTTAATCCTCAGCACAATTTTATGAAGTAGGTATTGTTAATCAGCCTGAAACTGGCATTTCTCCATCCTTTTATGGTGCTGTCATTGAAAAGTCTCAGATGTGTAACATGTCCTAGAAGTAGATAATTCTCAAAGAAAGACTGCAACTGCAACTCATTTCCCTCTGAGAAAAAATATCCCTGACTAGATTACATATCTAGTTCCAGACCAGAATCTGGTGGTATAATAAAAGTGTTTTGGTTGACTATTCTATACCATAATGAGTACCTACATTCCCAAATTGCCTGCCTGGTTGTTGTACAGACTTAAAAACCTAGCCTGCCTTGATTTTTACTTTTCAGATACACATGTTTAAAGAGATTTTTGCTGGTCACAGTAGCTCACACCTGTATTCCCAGAACTTTGGGAGGCCAAGGTGGGAGGATTGCTCGATCCCAGGAGTTTGTTCAAGATCAGCCTGGGTCTCTACTTAAAAAAAAAAAAAAAAAATTTAGCTGGGTATGTTGGCACATGCCTGTAGTCCCAGCTACTCAGGAGGCTGAGGCAGGAGGATCACATAAGCACAGAAGTTTGAGGCTGCAGTGAACTATGATGGAGCCATTGCACTCCAGCCTGGGCAATAGAGGAGACTTATCTCTCTATATATATTTGTCTCTCTCTCTCTCATAATACATATATACATATATATACACACACACACACACAGATAGATACATATAAAATAGATATAAAAATATATTAAAGATATTTTAAAGATTATTTATAAATATATGTTTTTTAAAAATATAGTCTATTATAAGCCAAATGTCATTAGGCATGTAGTCCATTTCTTTCTATGTTCAGGCAGGAGTTCCAGTTCTATCAACATTGGTTTATCTTTTTTTCTAGCAGGTGCACACATGGGTTCTCAGTGATGTGTAGCCAGGACATAGATTCCTCTCAGTGTGTTGCACCCTGCAGGGGGAGATGTCTGAGGTCATCCCTCGCCTGGCTATGCTTGACGCACAGTGCATAGCAGAACTAAGTGCATAGCAGAAATGCCTGTTCTGCATTCCTATTTATAAATCAACAGCTAATAAAGTCTCTTTTACTTTTAAGAAGCCCTTATTTGGCTTTGGCATATTTACATGGTAGGGGCCTAGAATTTTATAAATAAAAATTTGAAAAATAGAAATGTATTTTCTCACGATTTAAAAACCACCTGTATGGTTTACTCTGGAGTTGACCTGTTCCACTCATCCTTCTCCCCAGTTCATTTGTTTGGTTTCAATTCCACTTTCCCTTATACCTATCTTCAAAGCAGTGTCTATGGGACAGCATCGCCAAGAGCCCTGACTGGGCCTGGCTTGGTAACTCACTCCTGTAATCCCACCTCCCCCTAGAAGTGCAGATATACTAGAAATTACAGCTGTCTTTGTTCCAGTGAATATGCATAAGGGGTAACATGCCTTGGTGGAAAGCAACTCAGATTGTGTGGACTCCTCAATCCCTGCTCTACCAAGAGCTCTCCAGTTCCAAAACTGTACACTCAGTGGCTATGTTCTGTGTGCCTGCTCCCAATACAGCCATTATGTTGTTCATCCAGATTTGAGAATTTAAGCTTTTCACTCCTCTTTGGGTAGTATTATTTAAGAACTTCTAGGAAAATAGTATGAGTTTGGTTATTTTTCCCTCGGCAGCAGGAATTTTCTGAATATTTAGCACATTCAGATTGCTCCAAGAACAGCATTGAGCAATGCTGCACATGTGCTTTCTCCTAAGGCTGTCTCCCCTGGGGCCTGGGTTCTGGAAAGACTCATTGTCCTTCAGGGAAGGGAGCATTTTTCCTCATTGCCATTGCTGAGCCTTTTCTCCTGCCGTATACTATTTAGCCCAGCATGGAGCCGTCGCCGACTGTAAGGAGTGATGGATAGAAGTGTTTACTTGGTTTGTGAGGCCTTGTCTCTAAAGGGTAACAATCTGACGAGGAAAACATTTCAAAGAGCCCTGACCAGGCCTGGCTTGGTAACTGACTCCTGTAATCCCAGTACTTTGGGAGGCCGAGGCTGGAGAATCATTTGAGCCCAGGAGTTCGAGACCAGCCTGGGCAACACGGTGAAACCCCACTCTAATAAAAAAAAAAAAAAAAAAAAAAAAGAGCCCTGACCCTCTCTGGGCAATCCATTGGGAGAATTTGAAAAGTTCAAACTTTTGAACTCTTCCTACTTTATTTTTTTTAATTTAGAATGGAAGGTGGGAATTATGCGATTTGGTGAAGATGTTACAGAAACTGCTTCAGGACTTTCTGGTTTTACGTATACAGTATGTTTTGAGGAGCTCCAAGAATTGCACAGGAATTTTTTTCTTTATACAGACCATTTTTTAAAGACACATCAAGTTATTCTTTATTGTGGCTCTAATTTGGCATATTTTTCAGACACAGGTTGCTCTTGATACATCAAATTTCTGCTATTAAAAACTTCAGTTATTTTGAGTTTGGTGAATTCAGGAGAGGGAACCTAGGTAAGTCATCTGTAGGGCATCTTTGCACCTTAAGAGAAGTTTCTGATTAGCCTCAATTCAGTTTAGTAGAATATTAATGTGGATATCTGGTGGCAAAACCTATTCTTGGTGCAGTTTGGCTTTTCGTGGCCTCAGGCATAGAGCTGACTTGGGAGTGGACCCTCCGTCCATACCCACCCGGCCCTTGCGCCTTCCTAGCATAAAGCGGTGTGTCAGAGCCACTGTCTCCACTGAATGCACCATGTTTGTTTCATTTGACCTATTTGAACCTGTTTCTCTTGCCTTTGCCTTTTAAAATAAAAATAGCAAAAATTGATTCAAGTGAATCTATTAAAATTTTCTAAAATGGAGCCCATTTGTCTTTTCAGTCTTGCAAGTAAAGTCTTTAAAACAATTAACCCTCCCACTGATTTAACTGTATTTTCTTACCCCCCTCCCTGAATAATATTTACAAAGAAATAATAACGTGAATTTTTAAAAACGCTGTCCTTCAGTTGTTATAAATGATAGTTCATTCTTGGTAAGTATATCTGTAACAAAATACTGGGGAAGGACATGAGGTATGGTGAACACTTACAATTCTGCCAACCTGCTTAAATACATAATCTAAATTTAACCCACGTAACACCTCTTCTAGGTAGACAGCATTCTCCCTATATTCAGATGAGAAAACTGGGTCAAAGAATAAGTAACTTGCCCAAAATTGCACAGCTAGTACATGACAGAACTGAGATTCACTCTCCAATCTGTAGACTTCCAGTAACTCCAAACCTCATACTTTTTCTGTTATGTTACACTGACTCTGTTTTTAATGGAATATTTAAATGAGATATTTAAGTGGGAAAGTAATAGACAACCACTCTTACCTGTTAAAATCCAGAGTAATTCTCTGTTTTTTAAATGGAGCACATTTAAAAAGCTTTGTGCACCAGTTTGAACTACCACTGCAACAGAGAAATACTAGAACATCAGAGTATTCTCTAAACCAGATCATTATTTCATTCACTTTGATTGAATTGAGTTATTTTAAAAAGACTTCTGGTTGCATGGAAAACATACATATTTTGCAGCACTCAGAATCAGTAAAAAGCACCTTCAGCCACTTTGGTTCAGGTTCTGAAGATTCATGTAATAAACATCCATAGTAGTTTTGGGCTCACAGATACCTGATCAGAATGTTTTCTTGATGACTTGACATTTCTCCATCAGTGTTGGATAATCAGAGAAAAAAAGGACTGTTCAGAACACCAAGGTGCTTGGTACAATTATGCCAAGTACCCTGTCTTTAAAGGGAGTAGTCTAATTCTCAGCATTTGAGAGTTTTTGACTAAATGTGTGGATATGATTTGTATTTCCTGTTTATTAATATATATGTGAAGATACAATACTGACAAGTACTTAGATTTGGAAGTTTTGCAGTACTGAAGGGAGTTGGGGGAAGAATGGAAATACCATTGACCTCCTAAAAAGTTCAGTTACTTGCAAAGTTTGGGAGGTGACATCAAAAACTCAACTGCCCTTACAATAGTCATTCCATCTGTCTGTTGCTTATTTGAATTCTCATTTATTTTTACTTTATGGCATTAAAATACAATAAATCTGTCAATTATGTTGTGTCTTTTAGTAGTAGCTTAAGATTGGGTCACTTCATTTCAGTAGATATAATTGTTAGTATTATCCTTCAGGACAAAAAGCATCTGCTAACAACCTGTGATTTAAAAATATAGGCCAACTTTATGTTCAAACATTATGTTGATAATATTTTTAGCAGTATTACACAGTGGAGGTCCAAATTGGATTAGACTTTTGCATTGAATTCCAAAGTATTGGTAAGTCTAGCACATACGATAAAGTTTTGCTAAATTCTTGTGGGTACATTATTTTTAAAACCTGTCTGTCGGTATCACACAGAGGTCACTTCTTGAGTAAAATAAGATGACCTTAAGAATTCACATAATTCTTGACGAAGAATATAAGTCACGACGCTTTCACATGAGGCCGCGTCATACTACCATCGTTTGGAAATCCAGCATCTCAGCCGTTTTACCAAGATAACAGTGCAGCACTTAGTGTGGTTGAATGTGTCATGTGGGAATGATTTTTGGTCGCCTTTTCAGTTCATTGTTAGTCCTTTTATGTTTGTGTGCATCTATGTTTGTCTGTGTGTTTGGTAAATATGAATTGAATAGATGACTTCTTATTTTATGTTTTAGGCCAAGATTGACAGACACCTAATATTCATGACTTGAGAATATTCTGCAGCTATAAATTTTGAACCATTGATGTGCAAAGCAAGACCTGAAGCCCACTCCGGAAACTAAAGTGAGGCTCGCTAACCCTCTAGATTGCCTCACAGTTGTTTGTTTACAAAGTAAACTTTACATCCAGGGGATGAAGAGCACCCACCAGCAGAAGACTTTGCAGAACCTTTAATTGGATGTCTTAAGTGTTTTTAATGAGTGTATGAAATGTAGAAAGATGTACAAGAAATAGGAGAGATTACTTTGTATTGTACTGCCATTCCTACTGTATTTTTATACTTTTTGGCAGCATTAAATATTTTTGTTAAATAGTCTTATGTTGGTTTGTGTGCATTATCTTAGGACAGCTCTGCTTCAAATAATGAACATTTTCCTGTGGGTTTATAATTTCTGTAACAAGCAATTGACATATTGCTGAGGCGGGTGGATCACTTGAGTTCGAGACCAGCCTGGCCAACATGGCGAAACTCCGTCTTTACTAAAAATAACAAAAAAATTAGCCGGGCCTGGTAGCAGGCGCCTGTAATCCCAGCTACTCGGGAGGCTGAGGCAGGAGAATCACTTGAACCCAGGAGGCAGGGGTTGCAGTGAGCCAAAATCGCACCACTACATTCCAGCCTGGGCAATGAGTGAAAACTCCGTCTCAAAAAAAAAAAAAAGTTTTTATAGTTGCCCTACAATAGTCTTTGTATCCTAAGTACAGTTTAGGTGAAAGCAGTAATAGAAGAGTTACGATATTCCTTTGTTACTTGGGAGAATATTAATATGGATAATGGTATTGCCTTAAGGTCGACATTAATTTCAAACAAGTGCAACAGTTCAGGGCAGTTTTTAAAATCACAGCGTCATTCCTGCATTGGATGTTGTGCTTTACCCAAACAATTCCCATTATAAGAAAGCCAGGGCCAGGCGCGGTGGCTCACGCCTGTAATCCCAGCACTTTGGAAGGCCAAGGAGGGCGGATCACAAGGTCAGGAGGTCAAGACCATCCTGGCCAACATGGGGAAACCCCGTCTCTACTAAAATACAAAAAATTAGCCAGGCATAGTGGTGGGCGCCTGTAGTCCCAGCTACTTGGGAGGTTGAGGCAGGGGAATCGCTTGAACCCGGGAGGTGGAGATTGCAGTGAGCTGAGATTGTGCCACTGCATTCCAGTCTGGCAACGGAGCCAGACTCTGTCTCAAAAATATATATATAACAACAATTTGTTTTGCCAACTTTGAAATTCATATAATATTCATAAAACATCTATTTCATATCTTTAAATGACTTAGGTTCCTTTTTGCCTTATATGCCAGGTTTTCTGGGTCTGTTTTAGGAATACGTAAACTATTCCTGCTAAATCTTTCCTGAAGGATGCATGAAAAGTTTATTATGCTACAAAGTAGTATGGGAGGATGATCTTTCCATGGTGTCCGCAAAGCTGCTGGAAAGAATCATCTACACTCGGCTACCTCTGTCTGCTCTCTTCCTGCATACCCTACCCCCACTCCCAAAATGACCCAGAAACGTCATCTTAGCTTGTACTGTAGCTTAATAAAGCTACTGCTATTCAGTTTTCCCTTCTATGACTTCTTGGCAGCATCATTAAGAACTCTGTCTTTGAAACTTTCTCCTTAGACTCCGAAAGACTTGTCTCTGGGTTTTCTTCATCTCAGTTCTTCTGCCTGACTGGAATATTGGGGTTTCCAAGGACTCCATCTTTGGGCCTTTGGTTTTAACACACTTAACCTTGGATGATCTGATTTTTCCTCAAGTCTTTAATACCTGTAAGCTGATTACATACAACTTCCTCAACTCCAGGCCAGATGTCACTTCAGAGCTATAAACCATATATCCATTTCCCTAAGTGGTCATTGCATAAATTCCTTACCCTCTAAAATGTAACATGATTTCCCTCCTTTCATCTCCTCTTCCTCTTGTATTCCATTTATTTGGTGGCACCCCCTGGAAAACTGAAATTCATCTTTAGTTCCTCCACTTAGACTTCACGTCCAGTTTGGTTACAAAGTCCTGTCAATTCTGCTCAGTGACTCTCGCTCCCACTGCCCCTGCCTTGGTTTAAAGTTCCATGCTTGTCCAACCCATGGCCCACAGGCTACACGCCGCCCAGGATTGCTTTAATGTGACCCAACACAAATTTGTAAACTTCCTTAAAACTTGAGGGGTTTTTTTTTGCAATTTTTTGTTTTTGTTTTGTTTTGTTTTAGCTCACCAGCTATTGTTAGTGCATTTTATATGTGGCCCAAGAAAATTCTTCCAGCATGGCCCAGGGAAGTCAAAAGATTGGACACCCCTGATTTAAACCTTCCTCGTGTGCAGCTCACAGCAGCAGGTTCCTGCCTAGACATGTGTGTTTGTGCCTGTCCACTCAGCACAGCTCCCAACTAATTTAAGATCTGACTGTTACCCTCCTTAAAATCCGCTTATGGCACCTTAGACAATTTTGTCTTCATTTTAAGTCACAAAGTCTCAGCACCCGCCTGCCCTGATAAGGCACCGTAAGCTGCAGCCATCCCAAACGATTTGGAATGAGTGGGATATTGCCCATTTGCTCAATGAATATTTACTGAACATACCTATGTGCTTGACACTATAGGAGGCAGTGGATGTTCAGTGATGGGGGAAAACGACTGCAGTCTACTTCCTGTGGTCTTATGGGAGAGTTAAAACAACAAGCCTGTAAATAAGCAAATATGTAATTAAACCAGTCATAAGTGCTGTGGCAGAAATGAATTGATAGCTACTTGGATGTGATACCTACTTAGATGTGGAGAAATGAGCTTACAAAATCAGAAGCAGAGGTACTAGGAGTAGTTGGTACTGAATGTTTTTTGGGGATGGCCACGTAAGTCCCCAGTTTGGAAAGGGCAGTGGCAAGGAGGACTCGAGCTTTCCAGATAGGATGCGACTCTACCCTGTGGTCTGCAGGACACGCAGGCATGTATGCCAAGACAGCTCTGGAAGCCACGAGAAGCATCTCTGAAATAAGCCGTGTCTGCCACTGCCCTATGCGGTCATTTACTTTTGATGAAAAACCAATATCTTAACCAATAGAATCAGAAACTTAACCCTTTGTGTGTTTGGGTGGATTCTTCCCAACAGTCCCTGGCCCACATGAAATGCTGCAGCTGTCAAAATGGGATTGGTGTGAAAACCCACCACCATGTTTGGACTGGAAAGAGTGTTGGGAAACTGAAGGAGTGGTCCCTGAGCTGACCCTTGCCAGACAGATACCAGACAGCATGTGGCAGGTGACATCTGAGTGGCTGGGCCCTTTAAAAGCAATCCTGAACAGCAAAATTCACCCACTGTTCCCACATTTCTAATTGGTCCAGTGGACAATGTAAGGAGGCTGAGGCGAAGGCAAGGTAGCCCAGCACACAATTCCCTGGTGTTTCACTTAGGGTTCTCCAGAGAGGCAACCAACACGATAGAGAGGAAGGTGAGGAGGGGATGGGGAATTGGCCACCTCTATCATGGAGGCTGAGAAGTCCTATAACCCACCTCCAGCAAGCTGAGAACAGGGAAGCTGGCAGCGTGTTTCAGTCCAAGTCCGAAACTAATAGTACAACTCTGGAGGTCCACTGGTGAGAGTCCCAGAGTCCAAAAGCCAGAGAAGCAAGTGTCGTCCAAGGGCAAAAGAGCATGCCAGCCCCAGAAGGGAGTGAGAATGCACCCTTCTCTGCCTTTGTCTGCCTTTCACTCCATCCAGGCCTCCTGCTGATTGGATGGGTGCCTGCCCATATTAAGGGTGGGTCTTCCCTATTCAGTCCACCGACTCACACGCCAGTCTCCAGAAAGACCTTCATGGGCACACCTGCGGCAGCCCAACCTAACCAAATGCCAGACCACGTGGGTTTCCCTTTAGGCAAAAGAGGACAGGTGCAGCGCCTCCTGAAGCCTTGAGAGTAATGAGTGCTTCACCAGATACGTGGGTACCCCTTCATCCCATCAAGTTGACACTCCAAATCAACCAACACACCCAGCTTCTAATCAAGGCAGTAGAGACACTTAACTTTCCCCAAACAAGTTCATCAGTGGCACAGGGGAGTCCCCAAGGACAGACACTCTCTTCTGTAGGCATACAGTGGCATTCCAAGCAGAAGTTGAATAACTGCTGTTAGGTGTGGAAGGGAGAGTGGAGGCAAGAAACGCTATAACCTCCCATGTCGGGGGCAGAAAATTAGACTGCAAGAGGGAAAAGCAGAATCAGTTTTAATAGTTGTTATATTAGCATGTATGAAACAACCTTGCTGCCCTTACAGATAAGGTTGGAAAGAGCTGTGTCTGGGGCTCTGTAAACTGTGCATGCTAAATGAGCAAGAAAAATACAAATGAAGACATAGGTATTAAGACAGATAATAAAAACTAATATTCTGCTTGAAAAATGATGGCTTCTAAGTAGAAAACTAAAAATTCTTAATTCAGGCCGGACACAGTGGCTCATGCCTGTAATCCCAGCACTTTGGGAGGCTGAGGCAGGCGGATTACCTGAGGTCAGGAGTTCAAGACCAGCCTGGCCAACATGGTGAAACCCCATCTCTACTAAAAAATACAAAAATTAGCTGGGCATAGTGGTGCATGCCTATAATCCCAGCTACTCAGGAGGCTGAGGCAGGAGAATTGCTTGAACCTGGGAGCCAGAGGTTGCAGTGAGCTGAGATTGTGCCATTGCATTCCAGCCTGGGCGACAAGAGTGAGACTCCATCTAAAAAAAAAAAAAAAAATTCTTAATTCAAATGCCCCCAGGATGACGATTTTAATGCTAAAAAATCTGCTTCAGTCCAGCTTTGTGTGGAGCAACTGGCAGAGACATTTACTCCTTTCCAAACACAGGCGGTCCTCCATGTTGGTGGGTTCCCCATTTGACATTTGTGGGTTCAACCCACCACAGATCAAAACAAAACAAATAATACCACAATAAAACATAATACAAATAAAAAACACGGTATAGGCCAGACACGGTGGCTCACGCCTATAATCCCAGCACTTTGGGAGGCCAAGGTGGGCAGATCACTTGCCATCAGGAGTTCGAGACCAGCCTGACCAACATGGTGAAACCCTGTCTCTACGAAAAATACAAAAGTTAACTGGGTGTGGTGCGGGGGGAGGGTGGGGAGCACCTGTAATCCCAGCTACTCGGGAGGCTGAGGCAGGAGAATCACTTGAACCTGGGAGGCAGAGGTTGCAGTGAGCCGAGATCTCACCACTGCACTCCAGCTTGGGCAAAAGAGCGAGACTCCGTCTCCAAAAAACAAACAAACAAACAAACAAAAAACAAAAAAGCAGAGGTGGGCTGGGTGGGGTGGCTTACGCCTGTAATCCCAGGACTTTGGGAGGCTGAGGTGGGCGGATCACTTGAGGTCAGGAGTTCGACACCAGTCTGGCCAACATGGTGAAACCCCATCTCTACTAAAAATATACAAATTAGCTGGGTGTGGCTGCCGAAGCCTGTAATTCCAGCTACTCAGAGGCCTGAGGCAGGAGAATCGCTTAAAGCTTGGAGACAGAGGTTTCAGTGAGCCGAGATCTGGCCACTGCACTCCAGCCTGGGCGATAGGGTGAGACTCCTTCTCAAAAAAGCAAAAACAAAACAAAACCACAGAGGTGGACTTTCTTCTATAGGGAGATAGAAAAATCTGAAGACATGTAAGTGTGGAGCTACACAGTGGAAGACCATTACCAATATTGGAAAAAATGCTGATGAACACCATTGAGCGAAGTCCCTATCGCAGAGGAAAAATAATCAGTATTAATTAGTAAGAAGGTGTGAAGTTAGTGAAATCAGGAAAATGAGAGTCTCAGGAAGAGCCCGAACCAAGGCACTGGCGAAGTGGGGCTACAGCGCCCACGTGGCACCTAGAGTTTGGGAGACAGGCGCAGAGGGGAGGAGACTCTTCCTGCAGAGGAGTCACGGGAACCACAGCGCCGAGCTCCTACCTGCTTAGGCCAGGACTGAAGGAGACGATTAGACAAGACAGCAGGAACTCACGCAGCACAGCAGGGAAGGAAGGGGACCTCACACGCCCCGCTCCCAAGTGAGGAGCAATGCAGGCAGGTGTGGACGTTTGGCTCCTCAGAATAGGGAGTCCCCACAGGGCGATGCCGGCTCAGCCTGCTCATCCTGGAAGCTGGCGGCCCTTGCGAAGGCGGCGACAGTGGAATGCGTTGAGGACTGCCCTGCTAATGAGATTAGTTCGTCTGAAACGTGGAAATGGTGCAGATCACATCATATATCGTTTAGGAACCGTTCTGATTACTACTAACAGGTTGGAGAAGAGAATGGCCTACACAAGATAGAAATTGAGCTGCGTGTAGCTCAGGTCGGACAGCGCAACTCCCGGGCTGCACCGTGATCTGTTTTATCTATTCCACCATGACACAGTTCTTAGTCTCACTGTCCCCTCAGGACGCACGATGGCTGCAGGATCCCAGTCATCATGTTCACATCCCAGGAGTGCAGAGTGAGCTTCCTAAAGCAGGCTTCCCTGAAGGTGACATTCCACTTCCACTCTCACCTCACTGGCTGGAGTGTGGCCCACATGCACTTAGGGGCAAGGAAGTCTGGAAAATTGAGTATTTCAGTGGGCATATTGCTGTGCTGTTCAGATGGAGCTGAGCCAGCCACACACAACCCAGTGCAGACCGTAAAAATGAGCCCACAACACCCTCCTGCTAAGATGCACGCAGGAAGTTAGACGCCTGGTCAATGTGTTCAAATACGGCGGGGGGAGGCCGGGCCTGGTGGCTCACGCCTGTAATCCCAGCACTTTGGGAGGCCAAGGAGGGTGGATCACTTGAGGTCAGGAGTTCGAGGCCAGCCTGGCCAACATAGCGAAACTACTAATGTAGTTGGTGCGTCTCTACTAAAAGTACAAAAATTAGCCCGGCATGGTGGCACATGCCTGTAATCCCAGCTATCTGAGAGACTGAGGCAGGAGAATCGCTTGAACCTGGGAGGCGGAGGTTGTAGTGAACCGAGATCACACCAGTGCACTCCAGCCTGAGCGACAGAGCAAGACTCCGTCTCAAAATACATACATACATACATACATACATACATACATACATACAGGGTTGGGGGAGTCACTCAGTATCGTTTTCGGTTCAGTGTACCAAGAAGCACAAGGAAAAGCGTCTTTTATATCTCACCCTGTGGAGCTTGAGCAATGATTACAGATTGCAAAACCGGAAAAATGGACGGAGCACAGTTTGTCCACGTAAGGATTCAGATTTCTGCACTGAGTTTTCCATGACTGTCCGACCCTTTCTCGAACAGTGAAAAGAATGACACTTTTCTAGCCAGGATTGGAGGTGGATGCTGGTGAGCAGGCACAAGGTGGGCATTATATTGCAGCCTAGGGGCGTTACCGTCTCAACGTGCAGGGTCTCATGAACGGATGCTTGTGGAATCCAGGCAATACGAAGAAAATTATATGAATCCAAAGAAACCATGCCGCTGGAATATCTTTGGATGAAGTGACCAAAGCACCTGAATAATTAATATTAATTTACTTGTGTTTCTGATATTCTGAATTGGCTTTGAGGAAGTTTGAATAAAAATGCCAGGTAATGAATATTTGTGTTTGTGCAATAATCTGCTAAGCTGGAGTTCAGCATGAATAACTTTAAGCCATACATGAGTGAGGGAAGCTCAGCGGTCTCGAGCTCTGCGAGTCCCCAGCATCACCCTCTGCGTGGAGCAGGGTCTGCAGAGCCGGCCCGAGCCCAGCCGCCCCCAAGGCCTGCACCTGTGGTCCCCTAAGTATTCCCTGGGGCCGGGCCGGGGCTTCGCCCGTGGCTAACGCTAAGCAGTGATTTCATGCGAGGGGAGCATCTGCGCAGGGCGATCTGGAAAGTTCTTCCACTGGCTGTAGAGTCGTCCTGCCTGAGAGGCGCCAGCACCAGCGTGCCTGGGCCCACAGCCGTGTTGAGTGAGTCTCCGGGGTTTTACGGGAAGCTCCGAGAGCCCAGTCTGTGGCCACGCACCTGCCCACAGCTCCCCTGGAGGCACAGGCCCCGGCTCACTTCCCCACTCAAAACGCTGTGGGGCTTGTGCCGTTCGCAGCCTCCGATCAGGAATGGTTCAGGGAAGCCGGTTCCAGGAAGGGCCCCGCCTCGGGGCGGGGTGGCGCAGCCCCAGGGGATGGCCCTCAGCCGGCTCGGGGGCCCAGACGGCGCCAGCACAGCGCCCACACCACGCCGTGCCACAGCCCCTGCTTTAGAGAAGTCCCAGGAAACGGCGAGGAGAAAGATATATTGGAAGCAGCACCGTGAACTGTCCCCCACCTGAAGGAAGAAGCTCGTTCCCTTTTGGCTCCAGGGCTATTCGGAGTGGGCCTGCTGCCCTGAAACTGAGAGGTGACAGCGTGCTGGCAGCCCTGGCTCGCTCTTGGCACCTCCTCTGCCTGGGCACCCACTCTGACGGCGCTTGAGGAGCCCTTCAGCCCGCCACTGCACTGTGGGAGCCCCTTCCTGGGATGGCCGAGGCCGGAGCCGGCTCCCTCAGCTTGCGGGGAGGTGTGGAGGGAGATGCACGGGTGGGAACCAGGGCTGCCTGCGGCACCAGTGCGGGATCCACTGGGTAAAGCCAGCTGGGCTCCTGAGTCTGGTGGGGACTTGGAGAACATTTATGTCTAGCTAAGGGATTGTAAATACACCAATCGGCACTCTGTATCTAGCTCAAGGTTTGTAAACACACCAATGAGCACCCTGTGTCTAGTTCAGGGTTTATGGATGCACCAATCAGCACTCTGTGTCTAGCTAATCTGGTGGGGACTTGGAGAATCTTTATGTCTAGCTAAGGGATTGTGAATACACCAATCGGCACTCTGTATCTAGCTCAAGGTTTGTGGATGCACTCAAGGTTTGTAAGTGCACCAATCAGCGCTCTGTGTCTAGCGGATCTGGTGGGGACTTGGAGAAACTTTATGTCTGGTGAAGGAATTGAGAATACACCAATTGCCACTCTGTATCTAGCTCAAGGTTTGTAAATGCACCAATCAGCACTCTGTATCTAGCTAATCTAGTGGGGATGTGGAGAACTTTTGTGTCGAGCTCAGGGATTGTAAACGCACCAATCAGCACCCTGCCAACATGGACCAATCAGCTCTCTGTAAAACAGACCAATCGGCTCTCTATAAAAAGGACCAATCAGCAGGATGTGGGTGGGGCCAGATAAGTGAATAAAAGCAGGCTGCCCAAACCAGCAGTGACAAACCACTTGGGTTCCCTTCATAAGTCTTGCTGTTGCTCAGTCTTTGGATCTGCAATACCTTTATGAACTGTAACACTCACGGCGAAGGTCTGCAGCCTCACTCCTGAACCAGCGAGACTATGAACCCACCAGAACGAAAAAACTCCAAACACAGCCGAACATCAGAAGGAACAAACTCTGGACACGCCACCTTTAAGAAGTGTAACACTCACCGGCAGGGTCCACGGCTTCATTCTTGAAGTCAGTGAGACCAAGAACCCACCTAACCCCGGACACAAAACCAGCTCAATCTCTCAAAGACCGAAAGCCCTGGTGTCGCTGGAACCAGGGGCGAGACGTGGAACACGTGGGGAAGATGAGAAGGCGCTGGAGAGGGAGGGTAGTGGTCGCAGATGGGAATGTACTGAAGCCACTGTGCGGGTAAAAATGGTTGATAGTAAGTTTGATGTATATTTTACCACAATTGTGTATGTGTGTGCATGTCTAAAAGTTCTGTTTATCTGTACAATGGGAATAATATTTGTACCCATAGTTCTCAGAGTTGTTGAGAGAAAGAAATAGGATCTAAAGTGTTTATCACAGCATCTAGCGCCTAAATACTGAAGAATAGTAATACAATTAGCAGCTGAAGAATGTGCTATTTATATTAAAATAAAAAATACATCAGGTCGTCCCTCAGCCAGGCAGCCAAAGTTAGTACCTACGCAATGAGCCATGCTGGCAGTGTGTGCTTTCGCTTGGGTGTGAAAAGAACGCCTTACCTCTATGCTCTCCCTTCCCAGACACAACACCCCATCTGATCACGAGAAAAACAGCAGACACATCCCAGGTGAGAATATAGCAGGCCAGGCCTCCTCAAAACTGATGGGCTCATCAGCAACAAGGAAAGTGTGAGGAAGTCTCAGCTGGGGAGGAGCCTGCGGAGACGAACTACAACCACCACCTGCAACGGGGCATCCTCGGCGGGCTCCCAGACCAGAAAATGACATCAGGTAAAAACTAAGGGAAGCTGAATAAGTGGTGGGCTTTAGTTATAACAATGGGTCAGCATTAATTCATTAATTGTGACAAATTTGCCATTCTAATGTAAGATGTTAACAAGAGGAGAAACCGGGTATGGGGCATATAGGAACTCTGTGTTAGCTTTGCAATTGTTCTGTAAATCTACAACGAATCTAAAATATTAACAATTATTAGAAAGAAAGGAAGACTGAAAAAAGGATTCAAGAGAAAGTGATAATATTGAAGACAGGGGAAGAAACTCTGACATACAAATAATAGGAGTCCCTGAAAAAGAAATCCAAAGTGAACAGAACACTGAAATTTGTAAATCAAGAAAAGTTTCGTGAAATAAAGTAATTTGAAACTACATACTGAGAAACTATATATACATTTATAATTTTTAAGAGACGGGGGTCTTGCTCTCTTGCCCAGGCTGGAGTGCAGTGGCGCCTTCCAAGCTGCTCCCTGAGCCTGGCTCCCAGGCATCACACAGGCACTTGCTGCTGGCAAAAGTAGTCTTTCTTTTTTTTTTTTTTCCAAATGTAATTTATTTTATTTATTTATTTATTTTTTTGAGATGGAGTCTCACTCTGTCTCCTAGGCTGGAGTGCAGTGGTTTGATCTTGGCTCATGGCAACCTTCGCCTCCCGGGTTCAAGTGATTCTCCTACGTCAGCCTCCCAAGTAGCTGGGGCTACAGGTGCCTGGCACCACAGCCAGCTAATTTCTGTATTTTTAGTAGAGAAGGGGTTTTGCCATGTTGGCCAGGCTGGTCTTGAACTCCTGATCTCAGGCGATCCACCTACCTTGGCCTCCCGAAGTGCTGGGATTACAGGTGTGAGCCACTGCACCCGGCCTCAAATGTAATTTAATTTGTTAAACTTACTGCGGAATGTTTCCAATATACACAACAGTGTGGAGAATCGTGTTATGAACCCCGTGGGTTACCCCAGCCTCAACAGTTTTCAACACTGCTCTTCTTGCAAACTTACCCCCAGATGTCATGTAATGTCCTACACATCTGTCCGATGAGGGTTCTTTACTACTTTGGCCTGATGGCAATATCATTATCCCATTCAGCAAGATCCATATTTATGCATTCACATCTAATAACGCTGGGTCTGTCTTCAGTTTTCCCTGGTTATCTCAAAAATGTGTCTTTGCTGTTGATTTGCTTGGATCAGGATCCAAGTTCAGTCCACCCAGTGCATTTTCTGGAAATGGCAGCTGAGTGTCTGATCCTCTGTAGCAATGCCCTTTCCCTTTTGGCCCCTATGCTATTTATTCCTGAGGAAAAACATGGGTCATTTGTCCTATAAAATCTCCCACAATTTGGATGTGGTGACGATATCTTTGTGGTGACATTTGTCGGTCCCGCTCTCATTTATTTCCTGTAAACTGATCACTATGTCCAGGTGCCTATTAGATTCAGTGTGACGTTTGTGGCAGGAACCCTACATGATTGGTGCTGTGCACTTTGGTATCACATCCGTAGGCACTTCATGTCTAGTTGTTCCACTTTTAGTAAAACTAAGATTGATTGGTGGATGCAGTTGGTGTCTGACCCAGCCTCATGAAGCGTCACTTCATGCTCTCACCTGATGGACTTTAGTAGCCATTGGTGATCACTGCCTAAATATTTCATTAGAGAAAACAACACAGGAACTTTCCAATTCCATTTCCTCATGCATTTAGTAGCCATGATATTTCTTTCTATAAACAATTTGTCTTGAGCCAGGCATGGTAGCTCACATCTGTAATCCCAACACTTTGGGAGGCCAAAGGTGAGAGAATCACTTGAGGCCAGGAGTTTGAGACCAGACTGGGCAACACAGAGAGACTGTGTCTCTACAAAAAATAAAAAATTAGCCAGGCATGGTGGTGGTGGGCACTGTGGTCCCAGCTACTTGAGGCTGAGGCAGGAGGATTGCTTGAGCCGAGAAGTTGAGACCACAGTGAACTATGATCAGGCCACTGCACTCCAGCCGGGGTGACAGAGCAAGACCCTATCTCTAAAAATCAAAACGTACTTTCCTTCATCAACTACTAAGGTGTTCTGAAATATGGTTTATACTGTCGAAACAGGATAGATGATGCTTGATTTTTTCCCTTTATCAATTTTCAGACTAGTTAATGCCCTAGACAGCACCAATGGCAACCAATTACTTATTTATTTATTTTTTTCAGATAGAGTCTCGCTCTGTCGCCAGGCTGGAGTGCAATGGTGCTATCTCGGCTCACCGCAACCTCCACCTCCAGGGTTCAAGCAATTCTCCTGCCTCAGCCTCCTGAGTAGCTGGGATTACAGACGTGTGCCACGACACCCGGCTAATTTTGTATTTTTAGTAGAGACGGGGTTTCACCATGTTGGTCAGGCTGGTCTTAAACTCCCGACCTCAAGTGATCCGCCTGCCTCGGCCTCCCAAAGTGCTGGGATTACAGGCGTGAGTCACCACGCCCGGCCAACTTTTTATTTTTTAAGATATCATTTGGAGTTAATATATTTTTATGTACTTAAAATGCATGTAACGATTGTTATTTTTGATTCTCTCAAATGATACATTTTTGGTACCTAACAGGTGTACCAATCCTTTTGTGACAGGCAAAAGCAAATACTAGAAAGGTGAGGAGAGAGACTCAGGGGGCGGTGCTGGCCAGGTTCAGCACAGATCATGTCAATAACGTATGGCAGTGACAGGAGGCCCCTTCCAGGAGCTTGGGGAAAACGCTGAACACTGCTCCTCTCTGAAAATGGATAAAGTCACATAAGGATGAGGTCAGACCTATTGAATGTCACTTAAAGAGACAAAATAGCTCCCAAACCAAACGAAACACTAGTAAAATCTAGTTGTCTGCAGTAACATGCCTAAAGAAATAATGTGTCCGTCAGAAGGAGTTCAGTAATGAAGGGAGCATGGTGGCCAAGCACGAAGGAAGTCTCTATTTTACGTGGTAGAATATTCCTATCTTGGACATCTATCCATCCATCCATCCATCCATCCATCCATCCATCCATCCAGCACAAGGACCCAATGCAATGAAACATTTGAGTCTGATGACAGCCACTCTTGCTTTGATTCCATGCTCACTAGCCAACTTCCAGATAAGCTTTCTGCCTCCTGGCATAAAACATTCACGGGCCAGGTTAAGAAGAATGCACAGTCATTTTTTTCAACAAGCAAATTAGCCTAGTCGACCACATGGCTTGGCATTTTGTGAGTTTAGTTATCACATGTCAGTAACCCTGAGTTACATCAATCCCAAGCCACGGACAAAGGGACATTTCTGGAATGGCAAAGTCATGGACAGACCTAGAGCCAAGGTGACTCCCTTAAGTGACATTCTGTGGGGCCCTCAGCAGTCTGTGCCCAGCCTTCCCCTGCAGAAACCCTATCTCACTGTGCTTCTTAGAAGCTTCTAGGCCGGGCGAGGTGGCTCACGCCTGTAATCCCAGCACTTTGGGAGGCCAAGGTGGGCAGATCACAAGGTCAGGAGTTTGAGACCAGCCTAACATGGTGAAACCCTGTTTCTACTAAAAATACAAAAAGTTAGCTGGGCGTGGTGGCGGGCGCCTGTAGTCCCAGCTACTCAGGAGGCTGAGGCAGGAGAATCACTTGAACCCAGGAGGCAGCGGTTGCAGTGAGCCAGATCGCACTGCTGCACTCCAGCCTGGGCGACAGAGCGAGACTCCCTCTTAAAAAATAAAAAGAAGCTTCTAGCCCAGTTTTAGTGAAACAAACCCTAGCACCCAGTCTCCAAATGCTACTTAGTTTATAGTCAGAGTTTGCCTAACTAATATCTAATGTCTGTATTATTTGAATCAGAGCTGGACTTGCTGTTGATATTTGTGACATGGCCAAAAAAGTGACTGGAATTTAATTTCCTTATTGCTCCTATTATGCCTAAAATTCTCACCATTGTTGTGGGTTAAGAGGATTAGTATCTAGGAGTCCCCATGTGAAACCCAAATCCAAGCGGAAGCACAATTAAGTCAGGACCATGTTGCTAGGTGTTTTAGAGGAACGCATTGCTAGCCTGAGGGGCGTGATGGAGGCTGCAGATGGACACAGATACCCTCCTGGGGTTCCTCGCGGGAGTGCAGTAGAGTCCCCTGAGAGTGCCCCAGGTGAGAGATCTACAGATCCTGTGGGACACACTAACGTCAGGGCAGGCGTCAACAGACCCCTACTTTAGGAAACAAGACTGAAAATTAATTACTATTACATTAGGTGACCACCAGCGAAAGTGAGTTTAAAATATGAATGAAATTCAAGGTCATAGGGAATCCCCACAAGGCCACAGGCATGGGAGGACAGCGAGATGGCCACGCGGTAGGAGTAAGGGCCCAAGCATCTGGGCTACTTCCTCGTGCAACTTGTTCCTTCTTGACCTGCTCAAGCCCAATCCTGTGTATTCCACTGAAGATGGAGTGTGGCTGTGCACATCAGCGGATAGCTCGTGAGTCAGACAGCACCCATTCATGATGGGCAGCTCAGGCCACAGGAGAACGTGGTGGCCCATGGTCATTCAATCTCTACTAGAGCCCGGTAGCAAGCCAAAAACTGTTTCTTGAAAGCAGAGTATTCACTGAGGATAGCATATTCTAACAATCTGAGGGTTTTCACTGTCTTCACCCATGGAGGCCTGCCAAAGGCTCCATGCTGCTTCCTTACCCATCACTGACAGTTTAAGCCCCATCAGTTCTGCAGGGTCACACAGGCCAAATGCAAAGCAGTTGGTACAGCTGACCTGTTGCAGAGACATCTCTTACTCTGAGCCCTACTCAAAACTGGCAGCTGGAATGGCCACTGGGTCAGTGGGCTGGAGTAGCATGCCTAGATGAGTCACATATTGCCTCCAAGATCCAGTGAGGCCCACTCAGTGTTGTTATTCTTCCTTAGCAGTAGGAGGGACCAGTTGCAGAAGCTTGTCCTTCACTTGGAAGAGATATCTTGACATGCCCCAGACAACTGGACCCTTTAACATTTTTGGAGGGCTGATTTCTCAACCTCTGGCACAAGTAGCTGCTACTCCATGTATCAAGTAGTTATGTCCTGCTCAAATGTCCCAACTGCATGTTTTCCTTGATATAATGTACTAGTGGAAGGAAAAGGTGATCAAGGTTCCTGGTGACTAAATTATGGCACAGGGTAGAAAGCTGATATAGCCATACTTGGGGCAGTGAAGGTGTATTATTGGCCTTGCCAGGTGAAAGCAAACTTCTTCTGATGATATTTACTAAAGGTATAGATTAAAGAGGTATCTGTCCAATCAATAGCTCCGTATAGATGCCAAGGAATATGTTAATTGCTCCAGTAATGAAACTACATCTGGAATAGCAGCTGCAAGTGGAGTCACCACCTGACGGAGGGACAATCCATTGTCATCCCCAAAGATACATCAGTCTATGTGCAGGCCAAATAAGTGACTTGGATGGGGATATGGTAGGAATCACCACGCTTGCATCTTTGACTACTTTGATGGTGGCACTAATTTCTGTAGTCCTTCCAGAAATGTGATACTGCTTTCGGGTTTAAGTTTTTTTTTGGTAGAGGCAGTGAGTGGCTTCCTCTGGGCCTCTCCTGCCATAATTGCCCTTGTACCACAGGTCAGGGAACTAATATATGGATTCTCCAAGTTCCTGAGCATATCTATTCTAGAAATTATGCATTCCAAAACTGGGGACACCACTGTGAGAAGAACATGAGCCAAAATGCCATTGGTCACCTGCCCTCCACAAGCTCCTACTCTGACTGGGGGACCTCGGTGGTGTTTTGCATCTCCAGGAACTGGTGTCAATTCTGAGCCAGCTTCTAGTCCTTTAACATGCGATTCTTTTACCTTCTCCAGCGCACAGTCACACTAGAAAATGGGTGCAGTCCCCTTTAGGGAAGGCTGAGATGAAGACCAACAATGGAAATGTTTGGCAGTGTAGTGAGGTCCTTCCACCAGGAGACCTGACCCCTTACATAAAGAGATTTCTGGGTGTGTGGGATGGATCGTGTCAGGGGTGTGACCAAGGACTCTTAACTCTGTTGTGGGCAATTCAGGTCAGATTTCTGTTTACTAGATGGAAAGCTTTTCTGATTATGCAGCTCAGATAGGACATCAGTGGGCCTCCTACTGTTTCAGTTCTAGGGACATCCTGACCAACAACCAGCACTACAGGTCTCTGTGAGTCAGACTGCTTTGTTTCTGTGTCTGTTACAGTAACCACGCCCAGTTTGTCTTTGGCGATTAAATAATACCCCTTAATCTCTGCAACCCTGGAACCCATCATCCACGTGGAATTAGTAGTACTCATCAAATGGATCCGCTCCCGCTGTAATTCTGGTCCACCACAGAGCTCCTCAGGGATGCTGGGGCTCCCGTCACAAATCTGTTTCTCAGAGCCCTGGTGGCGAGCATGTTTTCTGGGCCCACGTAGGGGACACTGGGAGGGGTGAGTGAGCAGGTCTCACACGATGAATGCATTCTGATATTGCCATCTCCCGAAGCCCCTGCATAGCTGTCTTCTTCTGGAGCACCCCATCACTTCCATTTCATTTGGTGTGGGCCCCTTGGGTAGTTTCATAAAATGTCTCAGGCAAACTGAGACGCCCCCAGCCTCAAACTAACACGTTGGATCTGGAGGCAGCTTGATGATCCCGTAACGATAACTTCGACCTAATATCATTTTACATTCATTAAAACTCCATCTCGCACCCTTAAGATCCATCTCCACACTTATTTCCCAGGTTTCTGTCAATACAAATGGGCAAAATCAGGCAGTTCTTTTGTTTTTCGCCTCAGGGACTTGCTGGAACTTGAGTCTGGTTCTGGGTCTAGAACAAGGGGTGGTGGTCAGGCTGGTTCTGAGGACAGTAAGTGATGTCTTCCCAGGCAGGGGGATAGGAATGTACTTCGGCAGGGAATGAAGGGCTGCTTCCATGGACAAAGAAGTCTTGGCATACTTGGCAGCGTTTAAGGCCCCCTGCATCACTGGAGCCTGCCCCTATGTCCTTATTCCAGCCCTGGGTCCCATTCCCTCCTGATCAGTGTCCTAATGTTAGCAAAAGAGACCTGAGAGGATGGAGGGTCCATTTGTGATGTAATTCAGCCACACACAGGGTTGGACTTTGGATGTGGCTTTCAGAAATCTTGTCTCTGTTGCTACAGGAGATAAGGGGTGTTGTCCTGTTTTGTTTTGTTTTGTTTTGGTTTGGTTTTGAGACAGGGTCTCTCTCTGTTGCCCAAGCTGGAGTGCAGTGGCACGATCATGGCTCACTGCAGCCTTGGCCTCCCAGGCTAAGGTGATCCTCCCACTTCAGCCTCCAGAGTAGCTAGGACTATAGGCACCCACCACTTCCAGCTAATTTTTAAATTTTTTGTATAGACTGGGTTTTGCCATGTTACCCAGGCTGGTCTTGAACTCCTGAGCTCAATCGATCCACTCGGCTCAGCTTCCCCAAGTGCTGAGATTACAGGCATGAGCCACGGCAGCCAGCCAGAATCATTAAATTTTAAGCCTAATCAGATCAGACAACCAATTCCCGAAAACCCAGAATCAATTCAGAGAATTCATCTTTAAGATTCTGTTTCTCTAGGACCAGCCCGCTTCCAGTACCAAATTCTGCTATCAGTCAGGAATGAATCAGAGAAGCTGAGCCCCTTGGAGGTAGGGGCATGTATTGGTGCATGTGACGTTATTTGTCACGGGGACTTGGCCTTCTGCAACTGTGGGAGCTCTCCAAGGCTGTCTCCAAGGGCAGGCAGAGGTGAGGGGGATGTAAGGTGCGGGGGATGTAAGGTGAGGGGGATGTAAGGTGAGGGGGCAGGGCTGCAGGAATAGACCAAGGCGGCAGCTCTTGCGGCACCACTGGGCCGAGTGTCCTGCAGGAGAAGCTGGCACTGTTTGTCACTGAGCTGACCTTTACACCTGACCCAGGGCTTGGCTCAGGGTAGGTGGAGCCCTGCGGCCGCTGCCTTCCCATACTCCCGAGGCGAGCCCACTGGCGGGTGACGATGTGTACGACACACATGACACATCCTGCTTCACTTCTGCCTTCAGATCTCCCACAAGTTTGCCCTTATGACCACCCTAACGGAAACATACAAGAAAGCAAAGCCAGGAAATGTCGTTCAGCCTTGCCTAGACCACATATTCCAAAGCCACCACAATGCCTTTATTTACATACTAGGATTAGATATCACAAAGGACTTTTGGGAGCCAGATCAACAAAACCCTAAGAAAATAGACACTGGTCTATTTCCTCGGAGTCCCTCCTTGCAGGCGTATCCCTGTAAACGAGTGTATCTGTAGCTGGTCAGGCCCGTTCACACGAGGTGCAGACTGGCGCTGTGAGACTCCAGGACTGCCCTTCAGCTGAAACCCATCAGACTGGGGAAGGGGCAGGACTGCGGGTGCTACGTGGTGTGTCGGGGTGGCCTCCTGCTAAAACGTCCTTGTTCTGATGGTCGTCGGATCCACAGAGGAAGGGAAGGACTTTAGCTTTTGATGGTCTGCTCACTGGCCCCTTTCAAAGAAAAATAATCTATCTTGGGTTTTCCAGAATCCAAATCTAAATGGTTTGTAAACTAGAAAAACTGCAGATAGTGGAGGAGTTATGTACAGGTGTGGGTACACACACATATGCGCACACACAGAGCCCCAGATTTGTTACTGCAGATTTCACAGATCACAGCTTGGGCATAGAAAACTTTTTTTTTTTTTTTTTTTTTTAGTTTTAAAATGTCCACTTTATTCCATATAACACTTAACCAGATATCATTTACATCTGAGGAAGAGATGGCCCATGAGACTGATCTGTAGTAAAACACTCTAAGAAATGCAGTCCAATTTTATACATTTCCAGGCATCCCTAGACAAGTGTGTCACAATGCACAATGCAGAAATATAGGTATCACTACTACATTTTACATAAAAGGGAAGTATCAATAAACTTTAGAAAGTAGTAAATTCACCTGTCCCTTAAAATATGGGTATGCAATTGTTACAAAGCCATAGTAAATGGTTTATAAAATGTACTTTTATTTTATGTTACTCTGCTGTTACATAGGGCATAACATTTTCACAAGGCTTTTTTGGGACTACAGTCAATGATTAGCAACACACAATAGTGGTCCAACTCTCTAAATAACAATCACTAGACAAACTGGACACCCTCTCACATGTGCACAAATCTGCATGGAAAAGTACTAAAGTTTTAGACTTGGACTTGTGTACTTTATTTCCCCTTTCTAGTGTATTAAGAAATGACATGCACTTTAATTTGCCAAAAGCAATGCTTGTATTCTGGCAGCAACATGCTACTTCTATCACATAGTAAAGTGAATACCAGAACTACAAAGGCAGGAGGTGTAAGTGAATTTTTATTGGGAAGGGAGGTTGGCAACTTAAACAGCAGCAAATAAAGAGTGAATAAGGAAACTCCCTGTTGCCACAGATACACAAGACCTCCTTATGTGATACAGGAGCCATTTCAATTTGTGACCCCTAGACAGAGACGGCAAGTGCTTTTCCATTCAATCTAATACTTCCAGATTCCTACTAAAAAGGAATACATTAAGAGCATGGAAAAGTTGCTTATTGAAAGGAAACCCCCGAAGAGTAAGGGAGGGAATGTAGAAATTAAGAAGTTATGTGGAACACTCTTTAAATTGTAATTAACTACATTTTCTTATTTTCACAGTAATACAAAACACAGTCACTTGCAGAACTGGTTCAGATTACTTAAATACCAGATACATTTTTAGTCCTCTACATAAGTGTTTGGGAGTTACTTATGTTTATATGAAATGAAGCTATTAATACTTTTCTACAGCAGTACTGCACACCAGGAAGGCCAAGACAAACACAAATCAAGGAATGAAGTTTTCCCAAAGCTGCAGTGTGAAAAGACTATAAACAGTTGATTCCATACACATGAATGGGTTTCTTTGCTATAGGAAATCCAAGTGGATAAGGAATGGAGATGTGTAAAAAGGTTTCTTGAAAGAAAGAAGGATGACACCCTGTATGGATTTAGTTTTCAGCCCCTTCTGCCGCATCACATTCTTCTCCTGCACTGTCTGATGTCCAAAGTGTTAGGTTGTCTCTAAGCAACTGCATGATGAGGGTGCTGTCTTTGTATGAGTCTTCATTCAGTGTATCAAGTTCAGCAATGGCCTCATCAAAAGCCGTTTTAGCCAGCGTGCAGGCAAGCTCTGGGTTATTAAGAATCTCATAGTAAAATACAGAAAAGTTAAGAGCAAGCCCCAGGCGGATTGGGTGTGTGGGTTGCATCTCTTTCTTGCTTATATCAAATGCCTCTTGGTAAGCTCCTTGGGAATTATCTATCGTTTGTTTTCGATCATCACCACATGCAACCTCAGCAAGGTACCGGAAGTAGTCACCCTTCATTTTCAGATAGAAGACCTTACTCTCTGGATTAGTTGCATTGGCTATTAAATATTTATCCAGCAATTCCAGGACCGTGGTGCAGATGGATCTCAGCTCGGACTCCACTTTCTCCCGATAGTCCTTAATCAGCTGCAACTTCTTGTCGGAGGTGTCGGTCTTCTGCTCGATGCTAGAGATGACCCTCCAGGCGGACCTGCGGCCCCCGACCACGTTCTTGTAGGCCACGGAGAGCAGGTTGCGCTCCTCGTTGGACAGCTCGGCGCCCTGCTCGGTCACTGCCTTCATGCAGGTGGCCATGTCATCGTAGCGCTCGGCCTGCTTGGCCAGCTTGGCCTTCTGGATCAGCTCAGTCTTCTCCATGGCGGGCGCGGGGCCGGGGCCGGGGCGGAGGGCGAGGAGAGCGAGGGCGAGCGCCGACCCGGAGCGGGAGGAGCCTCGAGAGCTTCACGTCTCCGCGGCCGCGACGCGAGTCTAGAAAACTGTTACATGGGCCAGGTGCAGTGGCTCACTCCTATAATCCCAGCACTTTGAGAGGCCGAGGCGGGTGGATCACCAGAGCTTGGGAGTTCAAGACTAGCCTGACCAACATAGAGAAACCCCATCTCTACTAAAAATACAAAAAATTAGCCAGGTGTGGTGGTGCATGCCTGTAATCCCAGCTGCTCAGGAGGCTGAGGCAGGAGAATCGCTTGAACCCGGGAGGTGGAGGTTGCGGTGAGCTGAGATCATGTCATTGCACTCCAGCCTGGGCAACAAGAGTGAAACTCCGTCTAAAATAAATAAATACATAAAACACTGTTACATGTTTTCCAATATTGTGGTGAAATTTTGCCTGGAGCATTCAGCCTGCCTGACAATTGGGAAATACCAGATAGCCTTTTTCAGGTAAATGTGGCTCGTGGGGGGCATTTAAGGCTGGGAAGTGAAGGCTCTGCAGTGCAGGAGGTTGTGAACCTCCTCGTCTCCAAAGCGGCCTCTGCATTTGCACTTGTGTCTCAGCACAGGAGGTGCTGTGGGGCGGCCCGAGCTCCAGGCGGCCCTCTTCTGCTGCATCTCCCACGGGAGTCCGTGGTCCTGCCTGGTGTCCAGTTTGTCTGGCCTGCGGCCCATAGAATCAAACCCCCACCTCTGAGGACCCTGCAGCTCTCCTCAGCCTCTAGGAGCCTAGGAAATGTCAGCGTGGGGTGAGAACCCTGGGGGCTCCTTGCACCGCCCTCCTCCTGCCTGCTCTGTGGTGCCGGGGCATCTCTGGGAGGCTTAAACTCTCCCCCTCCATAGTCGAGAAAGAAGGCACGGGCCTCTTGCCCTCAGACCCTAGTTTTTAGTCTGTTCAGGCTGCTATAATAAAATACCACAGATGGGTTGGCTTATAACAGAAGTTTATTTCTCACAGTTCTGGAGGCTGGATGTCCAAGATGAAGGCACTGCCAAACTCACATCTGGAGAGGGTGGTTTCCTGACTCGAAGACGATGTCTCCTCCCTGTGTCCTCACATGGCCTCTACTCTGTGCGCACCTGGAGAGAGAGCTCCCCTGTCCCTCCGTCTTCTAATGAGGTCACCAGCCCTATCAGGTGAGGGCCCTGGCCTTAGGCTTTCATTTAACCTTAATCACCTCTCTACAGGCTCCGCCTCCGCACACTGGCACCTGGGGCCAGGGGGCCAACAACCTCCACAGTGCCTACCCGTCCCCTTCTTGGAAGCGGGTGCAGGGTGCAGCGTGTCTTCTGAGATACAGCTTTTTTTCTCCCAGAAAAAAATTTTGTCTCTTTGAGAAACATTTTAATCTGTAAATGTTATGCTTTAATCCTTTTGGATTCTTAGCCTGTTGGGACTCAAAACCTTGTTTCTTTCTGAAAAGCTTACCTTCTTTCCAGATGTCTGGAAATGTTTCCTACTTTAATCTGGGTGGGGGTTATATGAATGTTCACATATGTAAACATTCATCAAACTACAAATTGAAGATTTTTGGATTTCACTATCCCTATATGTTACTACTCCATAATGTATAGTTTCTTGTTTGTTTGTTTGTTGTTGTTGTTGTTGTTTTTTGAGACTCAGTTTTGCTCTTGTTGCTCAGGCCAGAGTGCAATGGCACGATCTCAGCTCACCGCAACCTCCACCTCCTGGGTTCAAGCAATTATCCTGCCTCAGCCTCCATGTAGCTGGAATTATAGGCATGTGCCACCATGCCCGGCTAATATTTTGTTTTTAGTAGAGACAGGGTTTCTCCATGTTGGTCAGGCTGGTCTTGAACTCCCAGCCTCAGGTGATCCACCCACCTCAGCCTCCCAGAGTGCTGGGATTATAGGCGTGAGCCACCGTGCCTGGCCTGTATAGTTATTTTTTTTAAAAACCCTTATGTATTCATCTGTTCTCTCATTGCTATAAAGAACTACCTGAGACTGGGTGATTTATAAAGAAAAGAGGTTTAATTGACTCAGTTCCACATCTGTACAGGAAGCGTGGCTAGGATGCCTCAGGAAATTTACAATCATGGTGGAAGGTGAAGGAGAAACTGACACGTCCTACATGGCTGGAGCAGGAGGAAGAGACAGTGAAGCGGGAGGTGCTGCACAGTTTTAAAACAACTAGATCTCACGAGAACTCAGTCACTATCCTGAGAACAGCAAGGGGGACATCTGCCCCCATGATCCAGTCACCTTCCACCAGGCTCCTCCTTCAATTTGACATGAGATTTGGGTGGGGACACAAATCCAAGCCATGTCACCTTACCAGCAAAAAACCTTTGCTTTTATGACAATGCTATGGGTTTCAGAAACCTAGATTATAAATCCAGTGCTAGACATGGGCTCTTTTGTGTCCTGTTCCTATCAGGACAGTCCCAGTTCTGAAGCACTGCATGTGTCTGGCCAAAGAGGTAGATGGTCATCATGTAACCTGCAGAAGGATTTGGGGGAGTTTCGATTAATATTGAAATAGTAGAACATATCTTTGGATGAATTCACCAGAAAGAAAAAACCCAAATAGCACGGCTGCTTCTGGCCAGGGGAACTGGCAGCCTGGGAAGTGGGGTTGGAGTATTTCGTGCTGGTCACAATTTTTTTTTTTTTTTTACCATGAACATGTATTAATTTAAAAATAAAATCTGCGGAATTAAATAATTCTTCAAAAGATGTATTTAAAGCTACATGAGCCAGGGGCAGTGCCTCAAGTCTGTAATCCCAGCACTTCAGGAAGCCAAAGCATGAGGATCACTTGAGTCCAGGAGTTCAAGGTTGCAGTGAGCTGTGACCATACCATTGTCCTCCAGCCTGGGTGACAGAGCAAGATCTTCTTTCAAAAAATACATAAATAAATAAATTACATGAAAGATATGTTTGATATATTGTTAATTAAAAGGACAGTTTACTGGGCCAAGCACAGTGGCTCACACCTGTAATCCCAGCACTTTGGGAGGCCGAGGGGGCAGAACTCTTGAGGTCAGGAGTTTGAGACCAGCCTGGCCAACATGGAGAAACCCTGTCTCTACTATAAATACAAAAATTAGCCAGGCATGGTGGCGCACACCTGTAATCCCTAGCTACTTGGAAGGCTGAGGCATGAACCTGAGAGGTGGAGGTGGCAGTGAGTCGAGATCACGCCGCTGCACTCCAGCCTGGGTGACAGAGCGAGACTCCATCTCAAAAAAAAAAAAAAAGAGAGAGAGAGTTTAGTAACAGTGAGTGTAGTATGATTAACAAACATGCACACACATGCACACATGCAAACAACTGGAAAGAATCACTCCAAAACATTACCCTGGGGACTGGGATGGAAATTAGTAGGGGTTTTCAGGGCTTTATCCTTTTTCTTTTTGCACACATTTTCTGTTTGAAATTTTTGCAACTAGCATGTGTTACTTTTGTAAACCCCAAATATCTAGGACAGATTTTAGTTAATTTAGGAAGTTTATTTTGCCGAAGTCAAGGATGTGTTCGGGTGACACAGCTTCAGGAGTCCTGATGACATGTGCCCAAGGCAGTCGGGGCACAGCTTGGTTTTATGCATGTTAGGGAGACAAGAGACATCAATCAATATATGTAAGAAGCACACTGGTTGGGAGGCTGAGGCGGGCGGATCACGAGGTCAGGAGATCGAGACCATCCTGGCCAACACGGTGAAACCCCGTCTCTACTAAAAATATAAAAATTAGCCGGGCATGATGGCACGTACCTGTAATCCCAGCTACTCGGGAGGCTGAGGTCACAGGAGAATCACTCGAACCTGGGAGGCGGAGCCTACAGTGAGCCAAGATCACCACTGCACTCCAGCCTGGCAACAGAGCGAGACTCCGTCTCAAAAAAATAAAATAAAATAAAAAGTACATTGGTTTGGTCCAGAAAGGTGGGACAACCCGAAACGGGGAGGGGGCTTCCAGGTAGATAAAAGACAAACAGTTGCATTCTTTTGAATTTCTGATTAGCCCTTTCCAAAGGAGACAATCAGATATGCATGTATCTCAGTGGGCAGAGGGGTGACTTCGAGTTCTGTCTGTCCTTTGTCCACAAAAAAATTCCTTGTGAGGGCGGTGTGCAGCCTTTTTATCTTAGTAGCTATCTTGGTGTAGGAATAGAATGGGAGGCAGGTTTGCCCTAAGCAGTTCCTGGCTTGACTTTACCCTTTGGCTTAGTGACTTTGGGGTCCCAAGATTTATTTTCCTTTTACACTTTTATAATTAAAAACTCTACCTAGCAAAAATATTTTGCCAGCATAGTGATTCTGGGTTCTGAACTTTTTCTGCCACGCTAAATTTCACTCATAATTTTAAGCTCAATTTCATAGGTCATCCAAACCTTTTAGATTCAAAGAAATTGCAACAGTGAAGCCATATACGGGGGTGTATTAAAGAATCCTAAACATGGGCAAAAAAGAGAACACATCTTGTGTCACTGAGGTCAAGATGTGGAACAAAGCTGCAGAGGGACACTTCCTGGAGCTGCAGTTCAGATTTGCTCCTTTAAGAAAATTTATGGTATTCTTTTTCACTTTCAAGAAAATTCAAGCTGTAGATGTTTAGAGCAGATTATTTAATGAGACTCAGCTAGGGAGTTTCATTAATGGAAGAAAGGGAGAATGTCAGTAACTCAGAATGATAAAATATGATTTCACAGAAAATCATCATTTCAGAGAAATCACTTTATGCCAGATATTGGCTGTGGAGACAGACATAGGCATTTTAAAGGAAAACTAATGAAATGTTTAAAGAATGTCCAGCAGATTTGAAAGGAAAAGACATTCTGTATTCTGATGCCTTGCCTTAGACTTGACACTGAGGCTGTTTCTTGACATCTCATGGTATTTCATTTTTTTCATTATTCTTCAGCATCTCTATCTGTATTTGTGCCTTCTGAAGCTCAGCTTGAGTGTATTACACTAATATTCTATTATTTGGGTGATGTGACCTTGGGGCTGTGACCAAGGCGTTGTTCCTCTGCATCTGCTTAGGGAGGCAACGTTAGATCACAGAGAAGCAGCCACACACCACAGCCAGTCTCGTCCTCACAGGGTGCACCGGGAGATGTGCGGGTCACACCCGTGCACGTACATGCTCAGTGCACTGTGTTACTGGAAAGAAAAATGCATGGCTCATCTGGTGTCTTCTGTTCTTTCTTCATACAATTTTTTGTAGCTTTTCTTTTTAAAAAAAAAAATGGTTTTAACTAGTCAAGTGAAGCAATGGGAATGGAGAAAGAACAAAAAAATCTGTAACTCATTGTCATCAATTAATTGTAAACACCACTGCACTCGGACAAGCCTGTGGCTTTTTATGTATATATATATATTTATTTATTTTCATTTATTCATTTTGAGACAGGGTCTTACTCCATCACCCAGGCGAGAGTGCAGTGGCGCGATCCTGGTTCACTGCAGCCTCAACCTCCTGGGCTTAAACAATCCTCTCACCTCAGCCTCCCAAGTAGCTGGCACCACAGGTGTGCACCACCATCCCTGGCTAATTTTTTAAAAAAATTTCTTGCAAAGACAAGGTTTCACTACATTTCCCAGGCTGGTCTAGAACTCCCAAACTCAGGTGATCCACTCACCTCAGCCTCCAAAAGTGCTGGGGTTACAGCCATGAGCCACTGTGCTCGGCTCAGCTTGTAGCTTTTTTAAAAGGCCATGATTTACAACTCTAGGCCCACCTACAACATGGAGGAAACCCGCATGCCAAGGAAGAAAGGAGAGAGTTAACTATCTGTCAGCTTTGAGGAAGGTGAAAAGCACAAAAATATTTTCCCTGATGCAAACTGGTCAATCCAAAACCTTCTATGGAAAATAAGAGCATATCAGGTCTCTTGATTTCAAATTTCTGTTAAATCAAGAGCACGTAATTTTTTTCTAACAAGTTTATGTAGAAAAGGGACAAAAATAATTTTAGGTAATTTGTAGTTTTATAGATTAAAATTAACAGCTTTATTTCACTAGAATTAAAAATTGTCATATAAACAATAATAATCTAGGAATATATATATGTTTACCCATAATGTGTATGAAGTAATTTAATATTTATAAGAATGTGCACAAATCATTAGAAATGATTACAACTCACCTTTCACTGCATTCATAGAAAGAGAGAAGGGAAGGGGAGCCCATTATACCCTTTGGGTTTTGTTTTACCTTCACCTGTTCTCTCTGTAATGCTCTTCCTTTGTTCATATAGATCTGAGTTTCAAACCTATATCATTTTCCTTCTGTCTTAAGAACTTCTTTTTATTTATTTACTTATTTTTTTTTGGAGACAGAGTCACTCTGTCACCCAGGCTGGAGTGCAGTGGTGCAATCTTGGTTCACTGCAGCCTCTATCTCCCGGGCTCAAGCGATTCTCATGCCTCAGCCTCCCAAGTAGCTGGGACTACAGGTATGTGCCATCATGCCTGATCACGCCCAGCTAATATATATAATACCCCTGATATATGCCTTGCAAAATAGGTTTGTGAAGGCAGCACCTGCATCTTTGAAGAGCCCTGTAATTGCTCTTCTCTGTATGTCAGATCTAGCAGTGGGAACTGCGGTCACTCAACTACAAAACTTAAATACAATGGGAATAATTGAATCCTGAGGTGGCAGGGGCCAAGTGGCAGCGCTCAGCCATCAAAGGCAAGGTGGGCATAGCTACCATAATGGACAGCAAAGGCAAAGTGGCAATCAGAATAGTCTGACTTGTACAGAGCTCTGACATTGGCTAATCACAGTGTTCCTAGAAGTGAAATTGATTGGAAGCCTACTGCATTCCTACTTAATTAGTACAAACAGAAACCTTCTAGGTCGAATGGACAAAGAACAAATTTGAATTATAAAAACAGAGAACCATGGCCTCTCAATGAATTTCCAGACTTGAGCCAGTTTAAAGACCTAAAACCCCTTGAATGAAGGGGAGGCCAGGTCCCCTTGAGGAAGGACCCCACTACATTACCTACAGTTTATACGGTGAATCTTTCTCCCATCCTTCCCCAAGGAGACCTCTGGCTTTCACCAGGGTAACTGTGCACTGGGGAAAGGGAAATGATCAGACATTTCAGGGACTACTGGACACTGGCTCTGAGCTGACATTGATTCCAGGGGACCCAAAACGTCATTGTGGTCCTCCAGTTAAAATAGGGGCTTATGGAGGTCAGATAATTAATGGAGTTTTAGCTCAGGTCCAACTTACAGTGGGTCCAGTGGGTCATTTCCCCAGTGCCAGAATGCATAATTGACATAGACATACTCAGCAGCTGGCAGAACCCCACATTGGCTCCCTGACTGGTAGGGTGAGGGCTACTATGGTGGGAAAGGCCAAATGGAAGCCATTAGAGCTGCCACTACCTAGAAAAATAGTAAGTCAAAAACAATATCAAATCCCTGGAGGGACTGCAGTGATTAGTGCCACCATCAAGGACTTGAAAGATGCAGGGGTGGTGATTCCCACATCCCCGTTCAACTCTCCCATTTGCCCTGTGCAGAAGACAGATGGATCTTGGAGAATGACAGTGGATTATCACAAGCTTAACCAAGTGGTGACTCCACTTGCAGCTGCTGTACCAGATGTGGTTTAATTGATTGAGCAAATTAACATACCTCCTGGTACCTGGTATGCAGCTCTTCACTTGGCAAATGCCTTTGTCTCCATTCCTGTCCATAAGGCCCACCAGAAGCAATTTGCTTTCAGCTGGCAAGGCCAGCAATATACCTTTACTGTCCTACCTCAGGGGTATATCAACTCTCTGACTTTGTGTCATAATCTTGTTTGGAGAGACCTTGATCGCTTTTCGCTTCTGCAAGATATCACACTGGTCCATTACATTGATGACATTATGCTAACTGGATCCAGTGAGCAAGAAGTAGCAAACACACTGGACTTATTGGTGAAGCAGAGGATGGGGAATAAATCTGACTAAAATTCAGAGACTTTCTGCCTCAGTAAAATTTCTAGGGGTCTAGTGGTGTGGGGCTTGTCAAGATATTCCTTCTTTTTTTTTTTTTTTTTTTTTGAGACGGAATCTCACTCTGTCTCCCAGTCTGGACTATAGTGGCGTGATCTCAGCTCACTGCAAGCTCTGCCTCCCGGGTTCACGCCATTCTCCCGCCTCAGCCTCCTGAGTAGCTGGGACTACAGGCGCCCATCACCACACCTGGCTAATTTTTTGTATTTTTAGTAGAGATGGGGTTTCACTGTGTTAGCCAGGATGATCTCCATCTTCTGACCTTGTGATCCACCTGCCCTGGCTTCCCAAAGTGCTGGGAATACAGGTGTGAGGCACCACACCCGGCCAAGATATTCCTTCTAAGGTGAAGGATAAGTTGCTGCATTTGGCCCCTCCTACAACCAAGAAAGAGGCATAATGCCTAGTGGGCCTGTTTGGATTTTGGAGTCAATGCATTCCTCATTTGGGTGTGTTACTACAGTCCATTTATCTAGTGACCCAAAAGGCTGCCATTCTGAGTGGGGTCCAGAACAGGAGAAGGCTCTGCAAGAGGTCCAGGTTGCTGTGCAAGCTGCTCCGACACTTGAGCCATATGACCCAGCAGGTCTAATTGTGCTTGAGGTGTCAGTGGCAGATAGAGATGCTATTTGGAGCCTTTGGCAGGCCCCCATAGGTGAATCACAGCAGAGGCCTCTAGGATTTTGGAGCAAGGCCCTACCACCTTCTGCAGATAACTACTCTCCTTTTGAGAGATAGCTCTTGGCCTGACACTGGACTTTGGTGGAAACTGAATGTTTGACTATCGGTCATCAAGTCACCATGTGACCTGAACTGCCTGTCATGAACTGGGTGCTTTCTGACCCATCTAGCCATAAAGTGGGTCATGCACAGCAGCATTCCACCATCAAATGGAAGTGGTATATACATGATCGGGCTCGAGCAGGTCCTGAAGGCATAAGTAAGTTACATGAGGAAGTGGCTCAAATGCCTATCATCTCCACCCCTGCCACCCTGTCTTCTCTCCCACAGCCTGCACTGATGGCCTCATGGGGAGTTCCCTATCATCAGGTGACAGAGGCAGAGAAGACTAGGGCCTGGTTCACAGATAGTTCTGCATGATATGCAGGCACCATGTGAAAATGGACAGCTGCAGCACTACAGCCCTTTTCTAGGACATCCCTGAAGGACAGCGGTGAAGGGAAATCTTCCCAGTGGGCAGAACTTCGAGCCGTGCACCTGGCTGTGCACGTTGCATGGAAGGAGAAATGGCCAGATGTGTGATTAGATACTGAATTCATGGGCTGTAGCCAATGGTTTGGCCAGATGGTCAGGAACCTGGAAGAAGCATGATGGGAAAATTGGTGACAAAGAAATCTGGGGAAGAGGTACGCGGATAGAACTCTCTCAGTGGTCAAAAACTGACGATATTTGTATCCCATGTGAGTGCTCACCAATGGGTGACCTCAGCAGAGGAGGGTTTTTTGTTTTTTTTTTGAGACGGAGTCTCGCTCTGTCGCCCAGGCTGGAGTGCAGTGGCGCGATCTTGGCTCACTGCAAGCTCTGCCTCCCGGGTTCACACCATTCTCCTGCCTCAGTGCTTGGCCTCCCTAGTAGCTGGGCCTACAGGTGCCCGCCACCATGCCCGGCTAATTTTTTGTATTTTTTAGTAGAGATGAGGTTTCTCCATGTTAGCCAGGATGGTCTCGATCTCCTGACCTCGTGATCCGCCCGCCTCAGCCTCCCAAAGTGCTGGGATTACAGGCGTGAGCCACTGCGCCTGGCCCATATATTTTTTTTTTTTTTGAGACGGAGTCTCGCTCTGTCACCCAGGCTGGAGTACAGTGGCGCGATCTCGGCTCACTGCAAGCTCTGCCTCCCGGGTTCATGCCATTCTCCTTCCTCAACCTCCTGAGTAGCTGGGACTAAAGGCGCCTGCCACCACGCCTGGCTAATTTTTTCTATTTTTTAGTAGAGACAGGGTTTCACCGTGTTGGCCAGGATGGTCTCGATCTCCTGACCTTGTGATCCACCCACCTCAGCCTCCCAAAGTGCTGGGATTACAGGCGTGAGCTACGGCGCCCGGCCAGCAGTGGAGGATTTTAATAATCAAGTGGGCCAGGTGCATGGCTTACACCTGTAATCCCAGCACTTTGGGAGGCCAAGGCAAGTGGGTCACCTGAGGTCAGGAGTTCGAGACCAGTCTGACCAACATGGTGAAACCCTGACTCTAGTAAAAATACAAAAATTAGCTGGGTGTGGTGGTACATGCCTGTAATCCTAGCTACTTGGGAGGCTGAGGCAGGAGAATTGCTTGAACCTGGGAGGTGCAATTTGCGGTGAGCCAAGGTTGCCATTGCACTCCAGCCTGGGTGGTAAGAGCAATACTCCATCTCAATAATAATCAAGTGGATAGGACAACCCATTCTGTGGACACCACTCAGTCTCTTTCCCCAACCACCCCTGTCACCGCCCAATGGGCCCATGAATAAAGGGGCCATGGTGGCAGGGATGGAGGTTACACATGGGCTCAGCAACATGGACTTCCACTCACCAAGACTGACCTGGCTATGGCTGCTGCTGAGGGCCCCATTTGCCAGCAGCAGAGACCAATACTAAGCCCTTGACGTGGCACTGTTCCTCGGGGGTGACCAGCCAGCCAGCTGGTGGCAGGTTGATTATATTGGACCTCTTCCATCATGGAAAGGGCAGAGGTTTACCCTCATTGGAATAGACACTTACTCTGTATATAGGTTTGCCTACCTGCATGCAATGCTTCTGCCAAGACTACCATCCGTGGGCTCACAGAATACCTTATCCACCAACATGGTATTCCACACAGCATTGCCTCTGACCAAGGCACTCACTTTATGGCTAAAGAATTACAACAGTGGGCTCATGCTCTCGGAATTCACTGGTCTTACCATGTTCCCCATCATCCAGGGTTGGGGCAAAGTTCTCCAGGAGGCCATGTGTGCTCTGAATCAGCATCCAATATATGGTACCGTTTCTCCCACAGACAGGATTCACATGTCCAGGAATCAAGGGGTGGAAGTAGAAGTGGCACCACTCACCACCCTGGTGATCCACTAGCAAAAGTTTTGCTTCCTTTTCCTGTGACATTACTTTCTGCTAGCCTAGAGGTCTTAGTTCCAGAGGGAGGAAAGCTGCCACCAGGAGACACAACAATTAGTCCATTAAACTGGAAGTTAAAATTGCTATGTGGACGTTTTGGGCTCCTCTTACCTTTAAGTCAACAGGCTAAGAAGGGAGTCACAGTGTTAGCTGCAGTGATTGACTCAGACTATCAAGATGAAATCAGTCCACTACTCCACAATGGAGGAAGAGAAGAGTATGCCTGGAATACAGGAGATCCACTAGGGCATCTCTTAGTGTTACCATGCCCTGTGATTAAGGTCAATGGAAAACTACAACAGCCCAATCCAGGCAGCACTACAAATGACCCAGCCCCTTCAGGAATGAAGGTTTGGGTCATTCCACCAGGAAAATAGCCACAACCTGCTGAGGTGCTTGCTGAAGGCAAAGGGAATACAGAATGGGTAGCAGAAGAAGTTAGTTATCAATATTGGCCATGACCACGTGACCCACTGCAGAATCGAGAACTGTAATTGTTATGAGTATTTCCTCCTTCTTTTGTTAAAAACATGTTTGTGCTGTATACACTTGTACTACGAAAATATCTTCATGTTATTTCCTTTCTCTTTTATCATGTGACATAAGATTTATTGACTTCATGTTAGCATTTAAGTATTGTTAACTTTATGTAATAGTATTTGGGTTCGGGATTGGTGCTTTTCCAGTTGTACGAAGGATAGTTGTATTATGTTCGGCGTAATTATGACCTTATTGTTGTCCTTATTTGAAGATTATGTATGATCTCAGGAGATGTGTATGGGTTCAAGTTGACAAGGGATAGACTTGTGATGGTTAATACTGTCAACTTGATTGGATTGAAGGATACAAAGTATTAATCCTGGGTGTGTCTGTGAGGGTGTTGCCAAAAGAGATTACCATTTGAGTCAGTGGGCTGAGGAAGGCAGATGCACCCTTAATTTGGTGGGCACAATCTAATCAGCTGCCAGCGAATATAAAGCAGGCAGAAAAATATGAAAAAGAGAGAGTGGGCCTAGCCTCCCAGCCTACATCTTTGTCCCGTGCTGGACGCTTCCTGCCCTTGAACATCAGACTCCAAGTTCTTCAGGTTTGGGACTTGGACTGGCTCTCCTTGCTCCTCAGCTTGCAGATAGCCTATTGTGGGACCTTGTGATCACGTAAGTTAATACTTAATAAACTCATATATATCCTATTAGTTCTGCCCCTCTAAGAGAACCTTGACAAATACAGGAGGTAATTAAGGTTAAGGCTCAATGGGGTCATAAGGGTGGGCCCTGGTCCCATAGATCTGGTTACCTTAGAAGAAGAGAAAGAGGCTGGATGAGGTGGCTCATGCCTGTAATCCCAGTACTCTGGGAGGCTGAGACAGGAGGATTGCTTTAGCCCAGGATTTCAAGGTTACAGTGAACTATGATTGTGCCACTGCACTAGAGCCTGGGTGAGTCCTTGTCTCTAAATATATATACATATATATATAATGTTATATTTATAGTAATATATATATAATTATTATTTTTAGACACAGGGTCTTACTCTGTCACCCAGGCTGGAGTGCAGCTGTTCAAACAGCTCACTGTAGCCTCCACCTCTTGGGCTCAGGCGATCCTCCCAACTCAGCTTTCTGGGTACCTAGGACCACTTGTGCGTGCAACCATGCCCCACTAATTTTTAAACTTTTTGTAGAGACAGAGTCTTGCCATGTTGTCCAGGCTGGTCTCAAACTCCTGGGCTCAAGCGATCCTCTCACCTCAGCATCCCAAAGTGTTGGAATTATAGGTGCGAGCCACCGTGCCTGGCCCTAAAATTTTCATTTAAATTAAAAAAAGAAAAAGAAAAGAAGAAAAGGGACATCAGACCTAGTCCCCAAACCTCCCCGCTTGCACGCACTGAGGACATAGCAAGAAGGCAGCCGTCTGCAAGCCTGAAACAGAGGCCTCATCAGAAACCAGCCCTGATGGCAGCTCTGTCTTAGGCTTGCAGGCTCCAGAGCTGTGAGACTGCGTGAGCCGCCCAGTCTGTGGCATCTTTCTACAGCAGCCCGAGCTGGCTTAGTACACTTATTGTCCTATAAAATGTTCCACCTTTGAGATGTATCTGATTGATTCCTTGTGATGTTAACTTACTCTTCCATCCTCTGTGTTTCCCACATGTTAGAATTTAGATCTCAAATCTTCCTTAGACTCAGGTTAACCCCGTATGGCCGGTCTTCAGGAGTGATGCTGTCAACTGCCCATGGCATTCTATTCAATGCACGTCATTCTTGGTTGTCCAAGATTGACAACGCTAAAGCACTCATGTAGGGCCATGGGAGCTGATCTCTCCACTGTAAACACATGGCTTTTAAGTTGTGATTGAGTTATTTTATTTTCAAAGCTCAAGATTGCTCTAAATATTTGCATTAATGAGCTGAGAAAAATCAGGACAACTTGCAGAGTACCCTGAAACAAATGGTCATGTTGGAGACACAGCTAGATATTCAGGTTCAGAAAAATTTATCATTTAAAAATGATGGCTGGGCGTGGTGGCTCACGCCTGTAATCCCAGCACTTTGGGAGGCTGAGGCAGGCAGATCACGAGGTCAGGAGATCAAGACCATCCTGGCTAACACAGTGAAACCCCGTCTCTACTAAAAATACAAAAATTAGCCAGGCATGGTGGCAGGCGCGTGTAGTCCCAGCTACTCAGGAGGCTGAGGCAGGAGAGTGGCGTGAGCCCAGGAGGCGGAGCTTGCAGTAAGCCGAGATTGCACCACTGCACTCCAGCCTGGGAGACAGAGCGAGACTCCATCTCAAAAAAAAAAAAAAGATATGGTTTTAAAAGGTAACGTGCTTTTTCCCCTTGCTTTTCTGATGATAGATATATCAGTTAGGATGCTCTTGGTTGTGAGTCACAAACAACTTGATATAAATCTAGTTAAATCATAAGAAAGACTCGAGAAGTAGGGCAGGCTCCAAGGCGAGTATAACCCAGCCCCAGGGCTGACACGGGGCCCTCGATTTGTTCTGTCTCCAACTCCATCCTCAGCAGCCTGGACTCACCCTGAGGCCCAAGCCTCATGAGGTCACCAGATGGCCAGTGTCACATGCATCCTCATGTCAGCCAGCGGGAAGGAGCAGTCCTAGGAGAGACGGGATGCCTTCAACTGGAAGCAGATATTAAAAGCAGAACCTCTCTTGGCAGCATGTAGAGCTGGCCCTTCACGACGGGCCTCCGATGTTTCTGCCTTCCTGGCATCATAGCTGCAGCTTCCTGGTACAGTTCTTTATTCTCATACACCCCTAGCGTATGCATTTTGGGTGAGCTGGTGTTCTCTGATCCCCATCTCTCAGGTGCATTATGTGACCAATCCCAGATGTGGTTGTTCGTTTAGGATATTGCCTGAGTTCCTGAGGTTTTTTTAGGTACCTTGGAGAAGGGGAGCATTTCCCCCAGATGTGAGGCTGGGAAGGTGTCAGCCTGGAGTTGCTGGGATCCACCCAGTGGAAACAGTCCAATCCCAAGGAGGAGAGCACTAACCACTGGAGAGGGTCCAGTCCCTGAGGAGATCATTAGAACCCCCAATCCAGTTGTGTCTGAAGCTAAACTGCATCCCTGTAGTGTTATTGGTCAATTTTTCTTGTGTTATCGTAAGCCATTTGGAGATCAACTGTCATCTGCAACCAAGGAGTCAACTGACTATATACAATACTATACCATGCTATACTGTACATACACGTGTGCACGCATGCACACACACACACACAGTTACAGTGCAGCACGCTGGAGGAGTGTGACAGTAGCTTCTGGAGTTTGGAGTCAGCCATGCTTCACCCATGCATGTTGCGTGTATTCACCCCCACGCTGAAGACCCCTCTGTGTGCACTTGCTGGTGGTCTCTGGCTGCTGGCGCTGGAGCAGTGTGGGTGAATCCCGGTCTGCGCTCCGGGGACACAGCCTCGTCTGCACGCTCCTGAGTGGTGGGCCAAGCACATTCTCTCACGGCAGAGCAAGGGCGTCGTCCTGGGCTTTGCTTCTTCCAGCGCAAGCTGCTGCAAGGTTGGCGAACCACTTTCAGTAATTTGTCCTAATCAGGCACACATGGCACTGGCACATCTGGGTGAGTGTGGGCTCTCATTCTCTTCTCCACTCACCTACCAGTGCAGGCAGCAGGAAGCACCGCCAAGGTGGGAGGCCCAAGGCCAGCACTGGCTGGGAAGGAGGATGAAGGACCCAAGTGGAGACAGAGGGAGAGTCCCCAGGAGCAGCCTGAGGGGCCCAGGTCTCTGTCCCATGCCTCACGTGACACCTCCTCCAACTGGCGCCGAGTCTAAGGCCTTTATCGTGAGACCTTTCCCTGAGCTCCCAAGTCTAAGGCTTCGTGTTTTACTCCCGGTTCCCAGCTCCAGATTCTCCTGAACTAAGCTGTAACTCTATTTACACCTACTGTTGGTATCACGTGTTTTCCTGAGATTTAGAAGGTAAAGAAGATGGAAGGTTTCAGAGAACCAGAGTATGACAGGCAGATGTGGACACTGCAGCCACTAAGGGCCAGTTTGTCTCTTCATGATTTCGCACGGGCATGGCCTTGAATGTGGGTTAAACTGACAAAGTCTCAAGGATTTCATGTGTCGTCTGCAGAAGCTTCAGCTGTGCCTGACTCAGGGTATCGGAATGATGGCAGCACTGCTCTGTTGACCTTGGCATCTGACCTCATTCTTTGTCCTCTTGGCTCCAGCAAGCTTCCAAATTATCATTTTTAACTTTTTTTTTTAAACAACCTTGTCGGTTGGTGCTTCGGTTGTATTCAGCTTGTGTGTTCAAGTTCAGAGCAGTTTCAAGTGAGTAGCATTCACAACAGATGGCCCCTGTGGCTGCCCTCCCTCGAGCAAACCCCCGGGTTCCCAGAGCAGGCTGTTGACTCTGCCAAGACACCTGTGCCTTTTGCGGTTTCTTCTCTGTGGCATCTGAGGGCGCAGTCACTGAAAAAGCAACCCCTGGGGGAAAGGTTCTTAAACATGTCTGTTCACGTTCACTGCCTCTTGGAAAAGAAGAGCTTCTCTGGATCTCCACTGTCTTGACCACATTCCGAGTCCTTGCCACGGCCTTGGGATGGCTGTGCAAAGTCACGAGCTTGTCTGACAGCCAGCGATGCTGGAGTTCGAGACCAGCCTGGCCAACATGGCGAAACCCTATCTCTACTGAAAATACAAAAAATTAGCCAGGCGTGGTAGTGGGTGCCTGTAATCCCAGCTACTTGGGAGGCTGAGGCAGGACAATCACCTGAACCTGGGAGGTGGAGGCTGCAGTGAGCCAAGATAACACCAATGCACTCCAGTCTAGGTGACAGAGCGCAACTCTGTCTCAAAACAACAAAAACAAAAACCCCAAAAAACAAAAAAACAAAAAACGGATGTCTGGTAGATAGAATGACAAAATAAGCGTTCATCTTTACTTGTTTATCTCTTCTAAGAGCAGAGGACGAGGTTTGGTAGATCTATTTAGAAGCTGTGTATGAAAGTGTCTGCTTAATGGCTTCTCTTTTTTTTTATTTTTTATTTTATTATTATACTTTAGGTTTTAGGGTACATGTGCACAATGTGCAGGTTTGTTACATATGTATCCATGTGCCATGTTGGTTTGCTGCACCCATTAACTCGTCATTTAGCATTGGGTATATCTCCTAATGCTGTCCCTCCCCCCTCCCCCCACCCCTGGTTTCTCTTCCATTTCGTCAACAAAAGAACTTTTTTCTGAGAGCCTATGGTGTCCATGGAAAGCAGCTGAGTTAAATCCCGGAGGTGACTGTCCCCCTAGGAGATGATGTGGATGGGGAAATAGTTCATACGCAGCTCAGTGACCTTGAAGCGGCATCAGAGGAGGTGTGGCCACAGGGCAGGCGACCAACACCAGCGAGTCCAGAGGGCCAGCGTGTGCACCACTCTGTGTCTCCAGAGACCTCAGGAAGCAGCCACCACGCCCGAGAGGTGAGAGTGAGTCCAAGAGTGCAGAAACAGGAGCAAGGGCTGGGGCTGGAAGGGAGGGTGGAAGACAGGAGAACCAGGCCTGAGGGAAGCTTAGGCAAACAGCTGATTCCAGTGGAGCTTGGAGGGGAGGCTGGGTGCAGACACAAAGGCTGAGGGACAAACTAAAGGAAGCATCAGAGATTGTTGAGCAAGGAAGTGACCAAAAAAAGAAAAACAATCTGGCGACGGTGACTATCCCAAACTAATCTGCTTTTTCCAGGTTACTTTTCAACACGGTATGCAGAGTACCTTTTTTGATAAATATTATATATATTTATGGTGCATAACATTATGTTTTAAAATATGTATTCATTGTTGAATTATGAAATCAAGTAATAACATATGCACAGCCTCACATACTTACCATTTTTGTGTGATGAGAACCCTTCAACACTACTCTTAGCAATTTTCTTTTCTGTTTGTTTTTTTTGGGTTTTGTTTTTTGAGACAGTCTCACTCTTGTCGCCCAGGCTGGAGTACAGTGGCGCGTTCTTGGCTCACTGCAACGTCCACCTCTTGGGTTCAAGCGATTCTCCTGCCTCAGCCTCCCCAGTAGTTGGGATTACAGGCACCCCTCACTATGCCTGGCTAATTTTTCTCTATTTTTAGTAGAGACAGGGTTTCACCATGTTGGCCAGGCTAGTCTCAAACTCCTGACCTCAGGTGATCCACCCGCCTCGGCCTCCCAAAGTGTTGGGATTACAGGTGTGAGCCACCGCACCCAACCTACTCTTAGCAATTTTCAATTATACTATCCGCTGTTATTAGCTACAGTCACCAGACCACACTTTCCCCATGCTTGTTTATCACCTGTCTAAAATGTAAGCTCCTCAAGAGGGCAGGGGCCTGCAGTGCCTAGAACCATGTCTGTCACGTAGTAGGTGCTCAGTCAATATGTGCCTGAATAATTACTATCTTCAAACTTCTCTCAAGACCAAAAAATGTTTAAAATGCCAAATACCGAAAAGGGAGATATTGAAAAGTAAGAGTGAGTTTCTCTCTATTGAAACTCATCTGCCTGAATTTATCTATTTTTTTTAAAGTCCTCACGGTGAGAAGGATGGTCTGGTTGGGGAGATCCTGGCCACAGCTGTACCAGGAGGAGTCACTTTGCAGTTGAAGGGAAGTGGGAAACCATCCTGGGGTGGGAATGAAGAGCTGCTGGACGAAACCGCAGTACTGGCCTCTGTTCAGGAACCACTAATTATTTTCCCCCCAAATAAAAGCTCAGTGAAGAATGGCCACTCAGCATGTCAAATTTAGTTTCAAACACTGGTCATTCAGCACAGAACAAAATAGCCTTCAAAGATGCCTACCTACTGGAAACTCAGTGTATCATCTTAAATTTATTTACTTATTTTTTATTTTTTTATTTTTTTGAGAGACAGGGTCTCACTGTTTTGCCCAGTCTGGAGTGCAGTGGCGCAATCTCAGCCCACTGCAGCTAGGACCTCCTGGGCTCAAGTGACCCTCCCACCTCAGCCTCCTGAGTATCTGGGACTACCAGTGCACCACCACGCCTGACTAATTTTTGTAGAGATGGGGTCTTGCTATGTTGCCCAGGCTGGTCTCAAACTCCTGGGTTCAAGCGATCCACCCACCTCGGCCTCCCACAGTGCTGGGATTACAGGCGTGATCTACCGCACCTGGCCTCATCTTACATTCAAACTCTGAGGTAGTGTATGTATGCACATTTATATTGGGTGACATGTGCCACTGTCACTGACTTTATTGATTTATTTTTGAGACAGAGTTTCACTCTGTTGCCCAGGCTGGAGTGCAGTGGCACTGTCTCAGCTCACTGTAACCTCCACCTCCCAGGTTCAAACAATTCTCCTGCCTCAGCCTCCCAAGTAGCTGGGATTACAGGCGCCCACCACCACACCAGGCTAATTTTAGTATTTTTAGTAGAGACCAGGTTTCACCATGTTGGCCAGGCTTGTCTCAAACCCCTAACCTCAGGTAATCCACCTGCCTAGGCCTCCCAAAGTGCTGGGATTATAGGCGTGAGCCAACGCGCCCAGCCATTGTCACTGACTTTTAAATAAGAACTGTCTGCTGGTGGATGGTGGCCGGGCGTGTGCCTGTCCTAGCAGCACAGGCAAGGGGGTCACAGATGCCGGCCGCTTCCTTGGCAGGTCCTTTTGCCACCCTGGCTGCCCCCATTCACCCTCTCAGGGATGTCATCATTGTGGACGGAGTCCACCTTTCTTTCCACAACTTCTCCCTTCCCACCACACATGAATGCCGGGTGTGTCCTGTAAAGTAACGATCTTCCCAGTTTTTTTTTGTTTTGTTTTTTTGTTTTGTTTTGTTTTGTTTTGTTTTGTTTTTTGAGAAGGAGTCTCGCTCTGTCACCCAGGCTGGAGTGCAGTGGCGCGATCTCGGCTCACTGCAATCCCCGCCTCCCGGGTTCACGCCATTCTCCTGCCTCAGCCTCCGAGTAGCTGGGACTACAGTCACCCGCCACCACACCCAGCTAATTTTTTGTATTTTTAGTACAGATGGGGTTTCACCATGTTAGCAAGGATGGTCTCGAACTCCTAGCCTCAAGCAGTCTGCCCACCTCAGCCTCCCAAAGTGCTGGAATTACAGGCATGAGCCACCCCGCCCAGCCCAATCTTCCCGGTATTAAGCGGGAAATGGTCTTGTGCACTTCAAATGCATAGAACAAGTTTTATAACAAATTAAAGCAATGACAGTCTGACTGAGGATGACACTCTATACAATGAAAAATCCCACACTATGAAGCAAATGACCACATTCAGGCGTGCAATGCAGGGCCCGAGCCCCTACGGTCTGCTGGTGGCCCTGGGTCTCTCTCCACCCACCCTCACCCTGTGTCTGCCCAGTGGCCACCCTGCAGGGACCAGGTTTGCAGGCTCCATCACCCCCTCCTTTCCAGGCAACTCTAGCCTTCGAGGTCCCCCACAGGAGACCAGAGGGGAGCCAGGGCCAGGAGACAATTCTGATAAGAGATGATGGTGGCTTGGACCAGGCGACAGTGACAATGATGAGACAGGGTCACATTCAGGAGATGCTTGGAAGTGACACCAGGCTCAGGTGATCCTCCCACCTCAGCCTCCCGGGTAGCTGGGACTACAGTTGTACACCACCACACTTTGTGAATGTTTTGTATTTTTTGTAGAGACAGGGTCTCGTCACGTTGCCCAGGCTGGCCTTGAACTCCTGGGCTCAAATGACCCTCCTACCTTGGGCTCTCAAAGTGCTGGGATTACAGGTGTGAGCCATCACAGCCAGCCTAATGCCTTGCTTACGATATCCTTGTAGATGAGTTATACACACATTTCAAAAAGCAATGCCCAGTCTCGGACTGTCTGCTTCAGAAGGATGAATCTATTTTAGAAACAGCCATGGCTGACAGAGGCTCCTAAGGCCAAGTTTCTTAGGTCCCCATTTTGAGCTCCACTCTTCGTTAACTCTTAATACAATTTTAATAAATACACTTGGCTATTTTGGTTTTCTACATAGCAGATTATATGCGACAAACTAAGAGGTGGGGGACTCAGGAGGGGAGGGGTGCTGAGGGAATATGGAGCATGAATGGCCAAGTGGGCAGGGCCTGGTGCTACATGCAAAATGACAGTTGGAGAACAGCAGTCTCGTCATCGTCATTCATTTATTCATCAAATATTCATTAATCAAGTGATACATACAGGCACTGTGCAAACACATCTCGCCAGCTAGGGAGAGAAAAACTGATCAAAGAGCACGCAGACAATCCCATAGGGATTAAAATACAACACAGTCAATAATAACAAAACATAGGTTTCAATATCCCCTGCTTTAGAAGCTGAATCTCATGAGAGAGATTTCCTTCCAGTGGTTAAAAATTAAAAGTGTTGGCATTTAAATGAGTGTCAGTTATTTGGAAAAATCTCATAACTAGGATATTTCGTTGCCTAACTACACCATTTCAGGGTATTTTAGTTAATATGCAAATTGCTAACAGCTGTGAGAACAAAACCACCACTGCATCATCACAATAGACTGAAGATGCTGGCGGGTTTTGCTGAGCTCTCTTAATTAAGAACTGCTGTGGAATTTTTTTTTAAAAAGAGTATATATACATATATAAAATTTACATAAAATATTGTTGAAAATACTTATATTCACAGAATTTATCTTGGAAAAACAAATATTTTCAGAGCATCTAAATACAAAGAATCTCCATTCAAAGAAATTAAAAAAAAATTGTCGGCTGGGCGCGGTGGCTCACACCTGTAATCACGGCACTTTGCGGGGGACCAAGGTGGGTTGATCACCTGAGGTCAGGAGTTCGAGACCAGCCTGGCCAACATGGTGAAACCCCATCTCTACTAAAAATACAAAATTAGCCAGATGTGGTGGTGGATGCCTGTAATCCCAGCTACTTGGGAGCTGAGGCAGGAGAATCGCTTGAACCTGGGAGGTGGAGGTTGCAGTGAGCCAAGATCGTGCCTTTGCACTCCAGCCTGGGCAACAAAAGCAAAACTCCGTGTCAGAAAAAAATGGTCATTTTGTTTGTTTCAGTATCGTTTTAATCTGTTTAGAATTTTAAATTGAATTACTGCCAGATAAATTAAGCTTCATCCTCACCTCTTATTTCCTTTTATCTGATTTGACTTTTCTCAAAGGAAAAAGACAATTATATTTCTGCCAGCAGTAGTGATTTTTTTCCCTATGAATGTACATATTCTTTAAAAACCATGTCAGCTCAAGGTCAAAGAAAACAAAAACAAACCAATGAAAAAGTGGAAGAGGGAATATATAAGATTTAAAAATGTTATTTAGGTTAGAAACTACTCAGTAGAGCTAACTTTATAATCTGATACACCATTCTGCATTGTGGGAATGACATACAAGATGCTTAGACTTTCATAAAGAAAAAAGAAATAGAACTTATACATCAAAAGAGAAAATAGTCAAACATTTCCCTCTACTGGAAGGCCTAATAGGAAGCTGGACATACCATATTCTTTCATACTGTGATTCACAGAAAAGTCCGAGAACATTCAGCAAACTGGAAATGGGTCACTCAGGAGGAGGGGCATAGGGCAGGAAGGACCAGCTAGGAAGCAGTTTATAGTGGGACTGTATTCATCACTTATATAATTGAATAATTTTCAAAAGCAACATACACAAGTCTATGTAATTTTGTTTTTAAATGCATATATATGCATTTATATATGTATTTTCAAAAGTTTGGGTAGTATCACACCAGAAGATTAACTAACAATTTTTAATTCTGGCTATAAGGATTATGGGTGATATTTGTATTCTTTTTATATATTCTTTTGAATTATATTTTCTGAATATCTTATAATCATGCATGCATCTCTCTCTCTCTCTCTTTTTCTTTTTTTTGAGCCAGAGTCTTGCTATAACCTTGAATTCCTGGGCTCAAGGATCCTCCCATCTCAGCCTCCCAAGTAGGTAAGGATTATAGGCGTGCACAACCACGTCCAGCTAATTTTTTATTTTATTTTACTTTTTGTAGAGATAGGTCTCACCATGTTGCCCAGGCTGGTGTAGAACTCCTGGTCTCAAGCGATCCTCCCACCTTGGTCTTCCAAAGTACTGGATTACAGGCGTGAGCCACCACACCAGCCTCAGGCTTATAATTAGAAATTGATTCTATTTATCAAGAAAGAGTTTTTAAAGTCTGGTAAAAAATTAGACCATAAAAGTATTTTCTTTCAATGAAAATAATCTTGTTTCAATTATTATTGTTAACATACTCATTGTCTGCTTTTAACAGTTATTTAGGTAAGAGTTTATTCCCTAAGAAACAAATATTGCAGGCCAGGCACAGTGGCTCCACCTGTAATCCCAGCACTTTGGAAGGCCCAGGCAGACAAGACAGATCACTTGAGGTCAGGAGTTTGAGACCAGCTTGGCCAACATGACAAAACCCCGTCTCTACTAAAAATACCAAAATTAGCTGGGAGTGGTGGAGGGCGCCTGTAACTCCAGCTACTTACTCCGGAGGCTGAGTCACGAGAATCACTTAAACCCAGGAGACAGAGGTTGTAGTGAGCCGAGATCATGCCACTGCACTCCAACTTGGGCAACAGAGTGAAACTGTGTCTCCAAAAAAAAAAGAAAAAGAAAAAGAAAAGAAACGTATATTGCAAAGATGAAAATTTGATTACTCAAAATCTGCCAAACTGAATTACTGAGATAACTAATGAAATCATATGTAGGAAGTTCCCAATTTATTTGTGGATTGTGTGTTTCTATTATGTAGTTATTTAGAACTCGAAACATCATGCGGTAGGCATAATGCTTTAAATGTGCTTCTTAAGTTGTGCTTCTCAAAAGTCTTTCTTACCCAAAATTTAGCTAAACTAGTGTGTTATTACAATAAAAGTAGTAAACAATATTTGCAATGAATAATAGTGAATAATATCTCCTTAATAGTGGCATAACCCAAACTCATTTGGAGCCCCGTGACCTGTGCTGAAATAAAGTTCCTCAAACCCCATTTCTACAGTGTGGGGAAGTCCAAGCTGCTAGATTTCTGTGAATTCCTAGGCACATATTCTCTTATGGACTCAATATCAAAAGAATGTACTCACATTAACCCATTAATGAGCAACGTAGGTTCGACTCAAGCTTCTTTAGGGGAAAGGAAGCAGGGCTTGTATTACTCAACTCAAAGATCCATTGTAGCTGGGCACCGTGGCTCACGCCTGAAATCCCAGCACTTTGGGAGGCAGAGGCAGGCGGATCATTTGAGGTCAGGAGTTCGAGACCAGTCTGGCCAACATGGTGAAACCCGTCTCTACTAAAAATACAAAAATTAGCCGGCATGATGGTAGACGCCTGTAATCCCACCTATGCGGGAGGCTGAGGCAGGAGAATTGCTTGAACCTGGGAGGCAGAGGCTGCAGTGAGCCAAGATTGCACCGCTGCACTGCAGCCTGGGCAACAGAGCAAGACTGTCTCAAAAAAAAAATAATAAAAGTAATTTTTAAAAAATCCATTGTAGATTTTAAACTTTTGTGCACCAAAGGATACTATCAAGAAAGTAAAAAGACAAGCCACAGAATGGGAGAAATACTTGAAAATTATATATCTGGTAAGATTCTATTATCCAGAAGGTAAAAAGCATTCTTACAACTTAAAAGTAAAAAGATAAATAACCCAATTAAAAAATGGGCATAGGGTGGGGCGCACTGGCTCACGCCTGTAATCCTCCCAGCACTTTTGGAGGCCGAGTGGGGATGGAACACGAGGTCAGGAGATCGAGACCATCCTGGCTAACACGGTGAAACCCCGTCTCTACTAAAAATACAAAAAAAATAGCCAGGCGCGGTGGTGGGCGCCTGTAGTCCCAGCTACTCGGGAGGCTGAAGCAAGAGAATGGCATGAACCTGGGAGGCAGAGCTTGCAGTGAGCCAAGATTGCGCCACTGCACTCCAGCCTGGGTGACAGAGAGAGACTGTCTCAAAAAAAAAAAAAAAGGCATAGGATCTGAATAGACATTTCTCCAAAAAAGATATACAAATGGCTAACAAGCACATGAAAAGATGCTCAACATTCTTAGTATTTAGAAAAATGCAAATCAAAATTACAAAGAGATAAAGAGACGCCACTTCCCACCACAAGTCTGTGTGGGTGCTTCTGGATGAGATTCATGTTTGAATCAGTACACAGAGTAAAACGGGTTGGCTTCCCCAAAGCCAGCAGGCCTCATTCAACCCATTGAAGGCCTGCAAAGAACAAAAAAGGTGACGGCAAACCCCTGTAGTCCCAGATACTCAGGAAGCTGAGGCAGGAGGGTCGCTCGAGCCCAGGAGTTCGAGGCTGCAGTGAGCTGTGATGGCCCCAGCCTGGGTGACACAGTGAGACCCTGTCTCAGAAAAACAAAAAACAAACAAAACAAAAAAGAAAAATAAGAATCAGACTCAGACTGGAACTTACAGCACTGGCTCTCCTGAGTCTCTAGTTTGCTGATTGAAGATCTTGGACTTCTCAGCCTCCATGATCACACAAGCCAATTCCTGATAGTAAATCGTGTGTCTGTGTACTGTATATATGTGTACACACACGCACCTATATGTATGTGTGTATATATACTGTGTGTGTGTGTGTGTGTGTGTGTATCCTATAAGCCCTGTTTTTGTTCTCTGGAGAACCCGGCCTAATATAGCATCTAAGACAAATGAAAGCATATGTTCACATAAGAACTTAGACAGGGCCAGGCGCGGTGGCTCACGCCTGTAATCCCAGCACTTTGGGAGGCCGAGGCAGGTAGATCACGAGGTCAGGAGATCGAGACCAGCCCTGGCCAACATGGCAAAACCTTGTCCTACTAAAAATACAAAAATTAGCTAGGCGTGGTGGCCACGCGCCTGTAGACCCAGCTACTTGGGAGGCTAAGGCGGGAGAACTGCTTGAACCCGGGAGGCAGAGGTTGCAGTGAGTCAAGATCATGCCACTACACTCCAGCCTGGGCAACAGAGCAGACTCTGTCTCAAAACAAAAACAACAACAACAAAAAAGAACTTAGACAGAAATGTTCATAGCAGCCTTATTCATAATAGCTAAAAAGTAGAAACAACTCAAATGTTCATCAACTGAAGAATGGATAAATAAATTATGGTGTATCCATAAATGGAATATTCTTTGGCAGGAAAGAGGAAGGAAGTGCTGACATGTGCTACAACATGGATGGAACTTGAAAATGCGCTCAGTGGAAGAAGCCTGCCACAAAAAGCCACATATTCCATCACTTCTTTTCTATGAATTGCTCACAATAAGCAAATACATAGTGTCGGAGAGTAGACTTGTTGTTGGCAGGGGTTGGAGAGGGGAGAAGAATTTTATAACAGCTTATAAAGTTTACAAGCTAGGCCAGGTGCAGTGGCTCATGCCTGTAATCCCAGCACTTTGGGAGGCCAAGCCCAGCAGATCACTTGAGGTCAGAAGTTTGAGACCAGGCTGGCCGACATGGTGAAACCCCGTCTCTACTAAAAATACAAAAATTAGCCAGGTGTGGTGGTGCATGCCTGTAATCCCAGCTACTCAGGAGGCTGAGGCAGGAGAATCACTTGAACCCGGGAGGTAAAGGTTGCAGTGAGCTGAGATCATGCCACTGCACTCCAGCATGGGCAACAGAGTGAGACTCTGTCTCAAAATAAATAAATAAATAAATAAATAAATAAATAAATAAATAAATAAATAAAGTTTACCAGGTTAATGAGTAAGGAGTTTTTTTTTTTTTTTTTTGAGTTAAAAATATAAAATTGATTGTGGTGGTAATGGTTGCACAACTCTGAATATACTAAAAAAAATCCACTGAGTTATGTATTTAAAAATGATAAATTTATGGTATGCAAATTGTAAAATTAAAAAGAAAAAGTGCAGAGTTTAGACCCAAAATCATCCCTTTCTCTGCTTAGGAATGCAGGAAGATGGACACAGGGCTGGGGAAGTACAATGAAAGGCCAAGTAGGCAGCCTGTTCTCCGCAGATCAGTCCCCCTACGAACACTCTTATTCCCGAGGACTCATCCAATACTAATAAGAGAATGCTCTTGTTTTTGAAGAATTTTCTGAAAGCCGTCCTGACAAATTAAGTAGTATATGCTGAAGATAGTCAGACTTTGTTTTTAAGAATCGAATATTCTGGAAGAGGCTCTTCAGTCTAATCTTTAGTTCTCTCCACAGAGCAAACGAAGTAAAGTGCCGAGGGCCTGGAGCCCAAGCTATTCCCACATGGACTCCAGGACAGAGTCTGGCAGGGTTGCCTTAACTAAATCTCTGATAACTGTTTCTTCTCTCTTTCTCCTAAAAACGGAATGCAGGCCATCTATTCTAGGGAAATAAAGGATTCTAGTTATGTGAATCTAGGAGCTTTTTTTTTTTTTTTTTTGAGACAGAGTCTTGCTCTGTCGCCCAGGCTGAAGCGCTGTAGTGCCATCTCAGCTCACTGCAACCTCCGCCACCCAGGTTTAAGCAATTCTCCTGCCTCAGCCTCCCGAGTAGCTGGGATGACAGGCGCCCGCCACCACGCCTGGCTAATTTTTGTATTTTTAGTAGAGACGGGATTTCACCACGTTGGCCAGGCTGGTCTTGAACTCCTGACCTCAGGTGATCCACCTGCCTTGGCCTCCCAAAGTGCTGGGATTACAGGCGTGAGCCACTGCGCCCGGCTGATAATTGACCTTTTATTTGACATTAACATCTAAGCAACAGCTTGTGTCCTCTAACCTCACTCATCCTCATGTATCTGCTGGGCAGTTGGGTGCTTTTATTCTCTAAAATATGCACTCAGGGCCAGGCGCGGTGGCTCACACCTGTAATCCCAGCACTTTGGGAGGCCAAGGCGGGCAGATTGCTTGAGGCCAGGAGTTCGAGACCAGCCTGGCCAACATGGCGAAACCCTGTCTCTACTAAAAATACAAACTTAGCCAGGCGTGGTGGCATGCACCAGTAATCCCAGCTAATCAGGAGGCTGAGGCAAGAGAATCGCTTGAACCTGGGAGGCAGAGGCTGCAGTGAGCTGAGATTTTGCCACTGCACTCCAGCCTGGGTGACAGAGTGAGACCCCATCTCAGGGAAAAAAAAAAGTATGCATTCAGGACAATTGAAATGAATATATTGTATAATAAGCCTGGGACCAATAAGAATGGTTTAAATTTAGTTCTCATTCCAGTTCTCACACAGTCCACATGGAAAACACAGCTGCCTGCTTTGTGCGTGCACAAGATGGCTCTCCTCGGGCAGACAGGGTCAGCATGGATGTGGAATTCTCTTGTGTTAACAATGCCTGGGTATCTGCACGGGGCTGTCCTGCAGGCCTGAGTGTTCCCAGCATGACTGGAAATTACAATGCCCAGTAAACACCTCAGGACTCAGGAGGGACGACACGACCAGCCTGCTGTGTTTTCCAGCAAGCAGAGGCAGCTGCTCCATCAAGATGGGCCCGTGTCCTGAGGTGTGGCTACCTAGGTAACCTTGGTAGAGGGGTGTGGGGGATGAGGAAGCCTTGCCTGGGGCCCCCATTCATGCCTAATAGCATCATTGCCTCACGTCCATCCCTTGCCTCCAAAGTCATATGAAAATTTACCCAGGCCCTTGGGCAGCTGGACACAGGTTTCTGTGAGGGACACACACGGGGCACGTAGGAAGCTTGGCAGAGGCTCCAGGAACACTGACGAAGCGTTTTAGGACCCCCACCCCCATGCCTCTACCAGGGCTGGCCTCCAGAGTGGGTGAGGACAGAGCATCTGCGGGCTTTTCGTTCTGAGGTCTTGGCCCCACTGGCCACCGCATGGGACTCTTTGCTTGTCGGGGCTTGCAAATATCAACCTTCAAGAAAGAAAAGGGAACTCTTCATGTTGAATGTTGACTGTGTTTGTGTGCGTGTGCATGCGTGTGTGCGTGTGTGCGCATGCACGTGCGTACTTGCACAAGCTTGCGTGTGCGTGTTTACTTCATGGAATTTTGTTTTTGTGAAATTCCCCTCCAATTATGTGTTGGAATTTACCTCCATGCCCCAGTCACACTGTTGGTTCTGCGCTCTGAACCTGGGTGTAGCTCATTTGAAGGACTCTCCTTTTGCGTTTCCTAACAGATATTTGGTGGTCTCAAGAGTTGAGGTTGTAGAGGGTTGGGAGAAACTGAAGTTCTATACATTTCCATAGAGTTTACATCCTGCAGTTAAAAAGGCAGGAAGGGCTCAGCCCAGGCCCCACAGCTCCAGGCCGTCCCCCGCAGCCTGCCCACAGTGCCCCCGTTTCTCTAGCTGTATCTTTTTCGAACAGCCCGGGAAAGGAAAGCGGGTTCGCTTGCAGATTTTGTTCACAGCGGAAGCACCATGTTCTGTTTCTTGTTCAGGTTCAGTTTATTGTGTAAATGGTGTTTTTTTCTGGTGTGAGCTTTGGTGATTGTGGCAGGGCTCCTTTGAGGAGACGGTTCCACCTCATGGTCTGAAGAACAAACCGGAGAAGAATCTGGTTTGGCCAGAGGCCCCTTGCGGCCCATGTCACCCTAAGTACACCCCTCTGATGCTCTGCTGTCAAGAAGCACGTTTCCACCAGCTGTATTCAACACCACAATGCATTTTTAAAACTATATTTGCATCCAAGACAATAAAGAAACCTTATTTTTTTTTTGAAAAGCAAAAGAAAAAAAGAAAATTTACCCAGGCCTGGCAGATTTGTTAACATCAATAACTAAATCTAGACCTTTTGAAAATATTTGGAGTGATTGAGAATTAATCAAAGATCTGAATGTGTCAAATGCAACCACCATTTGGAATTGGAAAACAAAAATCTTACCAAGGTTTGTTAGCATGGCCACATGGCCAGGGTGATGGAGGAGTTAATAGAGGTCCTTGTGCACAAGGTACAAACCCGGAGAAAAAGGGTGTAATTTAGAAGTTTTCGCCTTACCCATCCCTCAGCTGTCCTGTCTCCTGTCCCAGGCCTTTGCTCTGCCCTGCAGCGCCAGCACAAAGCTAAGTCTGTCTCAATGGCCAGATTCCTCCTGTCCTCCTTAGGGGCCACAAAGAACTCCTTCTTTCCTCTCAAGCACAGAGCAATTTTAGTGATCTGGTTTCTACTCCCTGCAACCACAATTAAAACACACACACATAATGATAATGCACCCCTGTGTGCCCAATATGTTCTGCTCATTGTTCATTTTCACTGGGCTCTTTCAGCTGAAAATCTCTGCATATATTATTGTTTACTCATTTAGCAGACATTTACTCAGCAAATACTGTTATTAGGCAGTGGGGTGCAAAGGTGAAGGCAGCGGTGAGACGCACTCCTGAGCATCAACCCCACTGCACTGCTTCTCGGCCCCCTGCCTTCGTCCAAGTGGTTCTCTCCACCCAGTGCCCACTTCCCCACCCTCGATATGTTTTGTTAACTTTTACTGCACTCGGACATCACCTCCTCACACTGGAACAGCCAGGCTGGCTCAGGGTCATCTCCTCCCTTTTCCCACACATTAGTACCTTTATATATGCCGCAGGGAACTGAAATTACCTCCTAAAGAAAGGGAAGAAGAAAGCTAAGACTAAACCACATTATTTTTGGTGTAGCTACCAAATCTTTTGGGTTCAAAGATTTGATTTCTCCTGATGCTATGGTCTGAGTGTCTGTGTCCCCTCTCCAAATTCCTATGTTGAAATCCTTTGTTGAAACACTGCCTGCCAAGTGGGTGGTATTAGGAGGTGGGGTCTTTGAAAGGTGATCAGGTCAGTCATGGGGGTGCAGTCCTCATGACTGGGATTGGTGCCTTTATAAAAGAGGCCCCAGAGAGACTCCTTTCCCCTTCTATGTGAGGAACAGCGAGAAGGTGCCGTCTATTAGCCAGAAAGCCTGGCTCTTTACAGACACCACATCTGCCTTGAACTTGAAGGTCCAGCTTCTAGAACTGTGAGAAATAAATTTTTGTTGTTTATAAGCCGGCCTATTTATGGTATTTTGCTATAGCTGCCTGAATGGACTAAGACAGTCCTCAAGGTTCATCCATATTATAACATATGCCAGGATTTACATCCTTTTAAGGCTGAATAATATTCCATTACCTGTTATACCACCTTTTCTTTATCCATTCATCTGTCCCTGGGCATTTAGGCTGCTTCTGCATCTTGGCTATTATGAATAACACTGTAATGAATGAACATGGTGTGCAAATAACTCTTTGAGATCCTGATTCTGCTTCTTTTGGACATATACCCCAGAAGTAGGATTGCTGGGTTATATTATGTCTATTTTTAATTCTTTGAGGAACCTCCATATTGTTGTCCATAGCAAGTGCACCATTTTACAGTCCCACCAAAAGTGTGCAAGAGTTCAAGTTTCTCCACATCTTCATCAATGCTTGTATTTTTTTCTTTTAATAATGGCCAGCCTAATGGGCATGAGGTGATACCTCACATGGTTTGTTTTGTTTTGTTTTTGAGATAGTCTCACTCTGTTGCCCAGACTGGAGTGTAGTGGTGAGATCTCGGCTCACTGCAACCTCCACCTCCTGGGTTCAAGTGATTCTCCAGCCTCCTGAGTAACTAGGATTACAGGTGCACACCACCATGCCCAGCTAATTTTTGCATTTTTAAAGTAGAGACGGGGTTTCGTTATGTTGGCCAGGCTGGTCTCGAACTCCTAACCTCAGGTGATCTGCCCACTTTGGCCTCCCAAAGTGCTGGGATTACAGGTGTGAGCCACTGCACCGGCCTGTTTTGTTTTGTTTTGTTTTGTTTTGTAAGACGGAGTCTCGTTCTGTCACCCAGGCTGGAGTGCAGTGGTGCAATCTCAGCTCACTGCAACATCCGCTTCCAGGCTCAAGTGATTCTCCTGCCTCAGCCGCCCAAGTAGCTGGGACTACAGGAGTGTGCCACCACTCCTAGCTAATTTTTGTATTTTTAGTAGAGATGGGGTTTCACCATTTTGGCCAGCGTGGTCTTGAATTCCTGTAATTCTCCTGCCTGGGCCTCCCAAAGTGCTGGGATTACCGACTACATGTGGTTTTAGTTTGCATTTCTCTGATGATTAGAGATGTTGAGCACCTTTTCATACACTTGCTTACTTGTATATCTTCATTGAAGAAATGTCTATTCTTTGCCCATATTTTTATTTATTTTTATTTATTTATTTAATTTTGAGACAGAGTCTAAGTCTGCTGCCCAAGCTGGAGTGCAGTGGTGTGATCTCAGCTCACTGCAACCTCCACCTCCTGGGTTCAAATGATTCTCCTGCCTCAGCCTCCTGAGTAGCTGGGATTATAGGCGCCCGCCACCATGTCCAGCTAATTTTTGTACTTTCAGTAGAAACGGGGCTTCGCTATGTTGGCCAGGCTGGTCTCGAACTCCTGACCTCAAGTGATATGCCTGCCTTGGCCTCCCAAAGTGCTGAGATTACAGGCGAGAGTCACTGTGCCCAGCCTAGTTTTATTTATTTTCAGATGGAGCCTCACACTGCTGCCCAGGCGGGAGTACAGTGGCATGGTCTCAGCTCACTGCAACATCCACCTCCTGGGTTCAAGCAGTCCTTGTGCCTCAGCCTCCCAAGTAGCTTGGATTACAGGCACACTCTACCATGCCCTGCTAAGTTTTGCCATGTTGGCCAGGCTGGTCTTGAACTCCTGACCTCAGGTGATCTGCCTGCCTCGGCCTCCCAAAAGTGCTGGGATTACAGGTGTGAGCCACC
>NW_026652280.1:71330392-71436361 GCF_009828535.3 Hylobates moloch | reverse complement strand
GTAATGTATAATAATACCAGGGTAAACAAGGTATCCCTTGAACATTTAAAAAATTTGTTGTTGTTGTTGTTATTGAGTTGTAGGAATTCTTTATATATTCTGGATGTTAGCCCTTTATCAGATAAATGATTTTCAAGTATTTTCTCTCATTCCATAGGTTTCCTTTTCACTGTGTTGTTTTCTTTGCTGTGCAGAAGTTTTTGATGTAGTTCCATTTGTCTATTTTATATTTTGTTACCTGTGCCTTTGGTGTCATAGCCAAGAAATCATTGCCCTTCTCCTAATGTTATGAAGTTTCTCCCCTATGTTTTCTTTTAGTTTCATAGTTTCAGGTCTTAGGTTTAGGTCTTTAATTCATTCTGAATTAATTTTTGTATATGGTGTAGAATAAGGGCCCATTCTCATTCTTTCCTACATGGATATGCAATTTTCCCAGCACCATTTGTTGAAGAGCTATCCTTTCTTCATTGTGTAGTCTTGGCATCTTTGTTGAAGATCTTTGACAGTAAACATGAGGGTTTATTTCTGGGCTCTGTATTTTGTTCCATTGGTCTATATGTCTGCCTTTATGCCAATTCCATATTGTTTCAATTACTATAGCTTTGTAATATGCCTTATATTTTGTTCTGGGCTCTATATTTTGTTCCATTGGTCTATATGTCTGTCTTTATGCCAGTACCATATTGTTTCAATTACTCTAACATTGTAATATGCTTTGAAATCAGGAAGTGTGAGGTCTCCAGCTTTGTTCTTTTTCAAGGTTGTTATTTGGAGTCCTTTTAGATTCAATATGAATTTAGGATTTTTTTTCTGTGTCTGCAAAAAAATGCCATTGAGATTTTGATACAGATTGCATTGAATCTGTAGACTGCTTTGGGTAGTATGGACATCTTATCAATACTAAGTCTTCCAATCCACGAACATGAGATGCACTTCCATTTATTTGTGTCTTCTTTAATCTCTTTCAGCAATGTCTTATCATTTTCATTATATAACTCTTTTGCCTCCTTGGTTTAGTTTATTACTATTTTATTCTCTCTCTCTCTTTTTTTTTTTTCTTTTTTGAGACGGAGTCTCACTCTGTTGCCAGGCTGGAGTGCAGTGGCATGATCTCGGACACTGCAACCTCCGCCTCCCGGGTTCAAGCGGTTCTTCTGTCTCAGCCTCCCAAATAGCTGGGAGTACAGGCTCGCGCCACCACGCCCAGCTAGTTTTTGTATTTTTAGTAGAGATGGGGTTTCACCATGTTGGCCAGGATGGTCTCAATCTCTTGACCTCATGACCTGCCCGCCTTGGCCTCCCAGTGCTGGGATTACAGGTGTGAGCCACCATGCCCGGCTTATTTTATTCTCCTTTATGCTATTGTAAATGGGATGTTATTTATTTATTTATTGGATTGTTCATTGTGTACGGAAACACAACTGATGCTGGAATGTTGATTTTGTATCCTGCAATTTTGCTGAATTCATTTATTAGTTTTAACATTTTGGGGAATTTTGAGGGTTCTTTACATATGAGTTCATGTCCTCTGCTAACAGACAACATTTTACTTCTTTTCCAATCTGGATGCCTTTTTATTTCTTTTTCTTGTGTATTTCTCTGGCTAGGACTTAAGAACCACGTTGAATAAAATTGATAAGAGTGGGCTTCCTTGCCTTGTTCCTGATCTTGCAAGAAAAGCGTTCAGTTTTTCACCATTGAGTTTGACTTTAGCTGTGGGCATTTCATATATGACCTTGACTACCAAGGTTGAAGTAATTTCCCTGGAGTCCTAGTTCATTGAGTGTTTTGCATTGAAAGGGAGTTGAGTTTTGTCAAGTGCTTGTTCTGCATGAATTGACGTAATCATATGATTTTTGTCCTTTTTCTGTTAATGTGTTGTAGTGCATTTATTAATTTCCATATGTTGAACCATCCTCACATCCAGGGATGAATTCCTTTTGGTCGTGGCATATGATCCTGTTAATGTGCTGTTGAATTTGGGTTGCTAGCACAGGCACACCTCATTTTACTGCCCCTCCCTTTATTGTGCTATTCACAGCTATTGTGCTTTTTCACCAATTGAAGATTTGTGGCAACTCTGTGTCAAGCAAGTTCTATTGCGCCGTTTTTTCAACACCGTGTACTTACTTTGGGTCTCTGTGTTACATCTTGGTAATTCTCAAGATATTTCAAACTTTCCCATTATTATTATATGTTATGGTAATCTGCGATCAGTGATCTTTGATGTTACTTGTTGTAATTGGTTTGGAGCACCACAAATTGCACCCAGGTAAGATAAAGAACTTAACTGATAAATGTATGTGTTCTGACTGCGCCACCAACCAGCCATTTGTTCTCCCTTTTCTTTCTCTCTCCTTGGGCCTCCCTATTTCCTGAGATATAACAATATTGAAATGAGGCCTATTAATAACCCTACAGTGGCCTCTAAGTGTTCAAGTGAAAGGAAGAGTCACAAGTCTCTCACTTTGAATCAAAAGCCAGAAATGATTAAGCTTAGTGAAGAAGGCATTCAAAAGCTCAGATAGGCCCAAAACTAAGCCTCTTGTATCAAACAGCTAGCCAAGTTGTGAAGGCAAAGAAAAAGTTTTTGAAGGAAATTAGAAGTGCTACTCCAGGCCGGGTGCAGTGGCTCATGCCTGTAATCCCAGCACTTTGGGAGGCCAAGGCGGGCGGATCACGAGGTCAGGAGATAGAGACCATGCTAGCTAACACAGTAAAACCCTGTCTCTACTAAAAATACAAAAAAAATAGCCCGGTGTGGTGGCGGGCGCCTGTAGTCCCAGCTACTCCGGAGGCTGAGGCAGGAGAATGGCGTGAACCCAGAGGCGGAGCTTGCAGTGAGCCGACATAGCGCCACTGCACTCCAGCCTGGGTGACAGAGCAAGATTCCGTCTCAAAAACAAAACAAAACAAAACAAAAAAACAGATTTTCAATGTAGATGAAACATTCTTCTATCAGAAGAAGAGGCCATCTAGGACTTTCATAGCTAGAAAGCAGAAGTCAATGCCTAGCTTCAAAGGACAGGCTGGCTTACTTGTTAGGGGCTAATGCAGCTGGTGACTTTAAGCTGAAGGCAATATTTACCATTCCAAAAATTCCAGGGCCCTTAGGAATTATGCTAAATCTCCTTTTCCTGTGCTCTATCAGTGGAACATCAAAGCCTGAATGGCAGCACATTTGTTGAAGCATGGCTCACTGAATATTTTAATCCCACTGTTGAGACCCACCCCTCAGAAAAAGAGATTCCTTTCAAAATACCACCAGTCATTGACAATACACCTGGTCCCAAGAGCTCTGATGGAAATGTACAAGGAGATTAATGTTGTTTTCATGCCTGCTAATATAACATCCATTCTGCAGCCCATGGATCAAGGAGTAATTTCAGCTTTCAAGTCTTATTTCAGAAATACATTTCCTAAGGCTATAGCTGCCATAAATAGTGATTCCTCTGATGGATCTGAGCAAAGTAAATTGAAAACTTTCTGAAAAGGATTCTCCATTTTAGATGACACTAAGTATATTTTGATTCATGGGAGGAGATCAAAATATCAACATTAAGATAAGTCAGTGCCAACCTTCATGGATGACTTTGAGCAGTTCAAGACTTCGGTGAAAGAGGTAACTGCAAGATGTGATGGAAATAGCAAAAGAACTAAATTTAACAGTGGACCCTAAAGATGTGAATAAATTGCTGCAATCTCATGACAAAACTTGAAGAGATCAGGAGTGGCTTCTTATGGATGAGCAAAGAAAGTGGTTTCTTGAGATGGAACCTACTCCTGGTGAAGGTGCTGTGTACATTGTTAAAATGACAACAAAGGATTTTGGGATATTCCATAAGCTTAGTTGACAAAGCAGCAGCAAGATTTCAGAGGATTTGACTTCAATTTTGAAAGAATATAGGTATTCACTTTGTGGTTATCCTGGGACTTACATGAAACATCTTATACCTGTAACAATCTGTTTTAAGCTGATAACAACTTAACCTCAATCATATACAAAAACCACTTTTACAACTTTTTTTTTTTTTTGAGACGGAGTCTCGCGCTGTCGCCCAGGCTGGAGTGCAGTGGCGCGATCTCGGCTCACTGCAAGCTCCGCCTCCCGGGTTCGCGCCATTCTCCTGCCTCAGCATCTCCAAGTAGCTGGGACTACAGGCGCCCGCCACCACGCCCGGCTAATTTTTTTGTATTTTTAGTAGAGACGGGGTTTCACCATGGTCTCAATCTCCTGACCTTGTGATTCGCCCGCCTCGGCCTCCCAAAGTGCTGGGATTACAAGCGTGAGCCACCGCGCCCGGCCTACAACTCTTTTAAATTATTGATATAGGGCCAGGTGCAGTGGCTCATGCCTGTAACCCCAGCACTTTTGGAGGCCAAGGTGGGAGGAAGGCTTGAGCTCAGGAGTTCAAAACCAGCCTGGGCAACATAGCAAGATCTTATCTTAAAAAAATTATTTTTAAAATTATTATTTCAATGGCTTTTGGGGTACAGGTGGTTTTTGGTTACCTGGGTAAGTTCTTCAGTGGTGATTTCTGAGATTTCAGTGCACCCATCACCCAAGCAGTCTATGTTATAACCAACATGTAGTGTTTTATTCCTCACCCCCTCCAAACCTCCCCGGCTAAGTCCTCAAAGTCCATTATATCATTCTTTTTTTTTTTCACCCTGAGATAGAGTCTTGTTTTGTTGCCTAGGCTGGAGTGCAGTGGCGCAATCTTGGCTCGCTGCAACCTCCACCTCCTGGGTTCTAGTGATTCTTGTGCCTCACCCTCCCTAGTAGGTGGGACTACAAGCACATGCCGCCACATCCAGCTAATTTTTGTATTTTTTTTTTTTTTTTTTTAAAGATGGAGTTTCACCATGTTGGCCAGGCTGGTCTTGAACTCCCGGCCTCAAGCGATCCACCCACCTTGACATCCCAAAGTGCTGGGATTACAGGTGTGAGCCACTGTGCCCAGCCTGCTGAAGTCCATTATGTCATTCTTATGCCTTTGAGCCCTCATAGCTTAGCTTCCACTTATAAGTGAGCGGTACAATATTTGGTTTTCCATTTCTGAGTTACTTTACTTAGAATAATGGCCTCTGGCTCCATCCAAGTTGCTGCAAAAGACATTATTTCATTCCTTTTTATGGCTGAAGCGTAGTACTCCATGATGAACATACCACATTTTCTTTATCCACTCATTGGTTGATGGTCACTTAGGTTGGTTCTATATCTTTGCAATTGTGAATTGTGCTACTATAAACATGTGTGTGCATGTGTCTTTTTCATATGACTTATTTTCCTTTGGGTATATACCTCGTAGTGGGATTGCTGGATCAGATGGTGTTCTACTTTTTGTTCTTTAAGGAATCTCCGCACTGTTTCCCATAGTGGTTGTACTAATTTACATTCCCACCAGCAGTGTAGAAGTGTTCCCTTTTCACCACATTCACGCCAACATCTATTGTTTTTTCTGACTTTTTAATTATGATCATTCTTGCAGGAGTAAGGTGATACCTCATTGCGGTCTTAACATTTCCCTGATGATTAGTGATGTTGAGCATTTTTTCATGTTTGTTGGCTGCTTGTATATCTTCTTTTGAGAATTGTCTATGTTCTTTGCCACTTTGTGATGGGATTATTTTTTTCATGCTCATTTGAGTTCTTTATAGATTCCGGATATATTCCTTTGTCAGATGCATAGTTTGCGAATTTCTCCCACTCTGTGGGTTGTCTGCTTACTCTGCTGGTTATTTGTTTTGCTGTGCAAAAGGTAAAAAAAAAATTATTGATGTCACAAATTACACCTTTACATAGTGTGTATCCATTAAGATATTTTAACATATTTTTACAGTTACAGTTTTTGTTTAACTTTTAGAGATGGGGCTTCCCTTTGTTGCCCAGGCTGGTCTTAAACTCCTGGCTTCAAGTTATCTTCCCCAAGTGCTGGGATGACGTGTGGGTCACCGTGCCTGGCTAGTTAGTTATTTTTATGCTTTGTCGTGTTAATTCTGGACCAGAATTAAAAGTGCACTACCACTATAGTCCTGAAGGATTCTGCATTTGTCTGTATTTAGTTTGCCAGTGAGCTTCATATTTTCTTTTTTTGAGACAGAGTCTCGCTCTGTTGCCCGGGTTGGAGTGCAGTGGTGTGATCTCAGCTCACTGTAACCTCTGCCTTCTGGGTTTGAGCAATTCTCCTGCCTCAGCCTCCCACATAGCTGGGATTACAGGTGTGTGCCACCACGCCTGGCTAATTATTTTTTTGTATTTTTAGTAGAGATGGGGGTTTCACCATGTTGGTCAGGCTGGTCTCGAATTCCTGACCTCAGGTGATCCTCCCGCCTCAGCCTCCCAAAGTGCTGGGGTTACAGGTGTGAGGCACTGCACTCGGCCACTCCCAATCTTTGCATACTGGCTTTGTACAGGGGAGACCTTCACCAACTAGCCCAGGTAGAGACTCTGGAACCTCTTAAATGTTTTTCCAAGTTCAACTTTTTAGGATTGTGTTATTTCCCAACTAAAGGTTGCTGGTTTTTCATCTTGTAATCTCTTGCTCCCTCTGGTGTCTGTCTTCAGAATTGCATGTTCCCTAGTGCTGCAGCTGCAAGTCACCCCTTTGTTCTCAGTGGCTCTCTGGCAAAGCATGACGGCTTCCTATAAGCACCCCAAGTTAGATGAGATGGGCAACAGTCCCTTGGGCAGCACTACAAAAAGCTGGAATGCTGGCGTGTAAGTTCCATTCCTCCTAGGAGAGAAAATGCAAGTTGGGCGATTTCTCTTGATGGTGTCCATCCACACTGGCCTGCCTGTGGTACTACAGGCTCTGGTGGCACGGCAAACGATCCTCCACTCTCCCGTGCTTTTAGCAGACTGACTCCAGACATCCAAAGGATGCCAGTTCTGTCAGTATTCCAAGTCAGACAAGACGAAAGAATCCGAATCTTGGTCACATGCTCCAACCTTCTCTACCTCTCTCCCCCTCACCAAGTCTGCCCCTTCAACCCAGGGAAAAGCCAGAAGCTGGCGTACTCTCGCCATCATGCTGGGCTGTCATCCTGGGTGGGGTAAAGTGAAATGACTCTTCTTACTCCTCATTTCAACGTGGCTGTTCTTAATTTTGCACTCACCTGGGGATACTGCAACTTAACTGGTTTCTGGTATCTTGGTCTATAAATTGGTGTCTCTGCAGGGTAATGAGGACTGGTACTTCCTATTTTGCCATCTTGCTGATGTCAACCCCCACTTCATATTTTAACCAAAAGGGAAACAAACAGAAATAATAGGCCACAGAATCCAGAATGATTTACATATCAAAAGGAAACCTTTCCGGAGTGCTGGGAAGTAGGGTGTATCCTTAAATATTACAAGGCCTTGTGTTATAGATGAGAAAGCCAATCGTACATCCCAAAGATTGGCGGTGAACAGTGACTGGTATGCAGCAGGCAGTTGAAAATAAGAACTATTTTTATTATGTCTTTTATATTTAAATTCTTCTAAAATGGGGAAACTATCCTGGATTATTGGGGTGGGCCCAATGCAATCACAGGGTCCTTTTATAAGTGAGAGATTTGAAGATGCTAAGCTGCTGGCTTTGAAGATAGAAGGGCCCGAAGCCAAAGAATATGGCGGCCTCTAGAAGCTGGAAACAGCAGAACACAAATTCTCCCTAAGGCCTTCCTCAGGAGCACTGCCCTGCTATCACCCTGACTTTAGCCTCGTCAGACCTATTTTTGGATTTCTGACTTCTAGAACTCAGAAGTCAGAATTTAAAAGCAAATTTGTGGCTGGGCATGGTGGTGTAACGCCTGTAATCTCAGCACTTTGGGAGGCCACGGCAGGAGGATTGCCTGAGCCCAGGAGTTCGAGACCAGCCTGGGCAACATGGCAAGACCTCGTCTCATTTTACTTAAAATAACAATGAAAATTAATTAATTAGTTAATTAAAAAATTAAACTGGTGTGTTTTAAGTCACTAAGTTTGTGGTGATTTATAAGAGCCGAACTAGGAAGCTAATAGAGAATCTGAATTTTTAAAAAAGTACATTTAAGACAAAATTACTTAGGAGATAAAATTTTATTGTACAAAATTTACATTTGTTGTATATGATGAAAAGCATGGCAAAGAGACCCTTAATCTTTTTTCTTTGATATTTACTGTGAAAGTAATTTCCTAATACCAGATCATACAATTTTTTTATATAGAATGTTTGACAGCTGTGTTGGTAGTAAGTGTTTTGGGTATAAGGTAGAAAACGGAAACTAGATCAAAATAGTGCAGGGGGAAGACCACTGCCAAAGAGTAATCTCCAAGAACTTGGTATTTTCCACCGTGAGGCAGATGCTGTGGGGTCATCGCTCTGTAATTGAAGAACAAAATATTTTAATCTTTAAACTTTACCACCAAATCTCCTTTTAAAGTGAATTATAAAACTCTCCTTTTGTGTTCCTTTTGGTTGACACTTTTATAGCCAGGTTTTATTGTTAAGGAAAATAAAGTTTGTCTTCCTGTCAACTGAAGATAAATTTCTTTAAGTTGCAAATTATAAAGATATACCAGAAAGGCTGTAGATGAAGTTTATTAGGGAAAATCACATTCAAAAAGAATAGGGGTTAAAAAAAAAATCAGCATCATGTGATTTGTTATCAATTTATTCTTGGCAAAAGCATGAATTAAAAAGCTAGTTACCCACCTTAGAAAGCAGCCTCATGAGGTGTTCTGTTATGCCTAAAGGCTAACTCACTTCCCTGTGTGTAATACTCTCATTTCATAATAGAGAAAAATATCAACTGTAATACATATTCAACAGCTACAGTACTGCTCACATAGCAATACTTTCTACTTCCCTAAAAAAATTCCTGAATTCCACAGAGGGCTTGTTTATTATTGCAAGACTATGTCTGGCATAATTAATCTAACATGAATAGTAAGTACAATGAAAAACTAAGGATTTTCCTTTTTGGAAAGTCAGCTTTAATGAAACAAGTGTAAATAATAGGTCGGTTAACTGCCCTCTAATTTTCAGAAGTTCAGCTTAAACTAAATTTTATGTAAAGATATGTCTATATTTAACATAAATGTTCACTTATTTGGTCTACTTAGGTAGTATATAAAGTGCAAGTTAATGAATACACACAACCAGACAAAGAAGAGGCTTAAGCTATAATAGAACTTACAAGTGGTTTGATTATCTGAAGCCACTCATTAAGATACTCAACAAGACCTAATGCATCTGGGATGTTGTCCCCTTCTGAAACAAATTTCAGCAGAACTGCCATTTGGATATCTTTAGAACAGCTACAAGAAATAAAAATAAGAATCAGTATTCTTTCACAGGTACAAGAGCTGACTCTAGTGTGTCTGTTTTTACAGCTACAATAACCTGCCTGGTTTAGGAAAGGAAAAGATGCCACATCATAAGATCACTTATCATCTCCCTTTGCCCCACACAGAGTTTTCTACTTGTGAGAGCAGGCCCCTGTAACACCCACTGGGGAACATGCACGATCATGCCTCACCCCACGGCTGCATGAAAAAGCAGCCTTTCTGTCCTTGGCTATAGCAGATAAGGTATGTTCTGATCTACTCCCCAAACCTACTTCAGAAGACAGTAATTTTCAGAAGCACCACAGCAGAGACTGAAAGAAAATAATACCTAGTTACTATCTAAAGCAGTGAGGGAAACTGTGGAAGAGAATGGAATCATTAAAGGAAAGAAAAGTTTCTACTTCTTCCAAAGACGTTAGTATGTGTTAAGCATTATCTGCAAGTTTTATGACAATCCCTGTAATAATCCTGAGGAAGCTATAATTAGCTCCGTTTTATAAATGAATCAGTTTGGAATAATGGGAACAAGGACAGACACCAGGATTCAGATTCTAGCTCTTTCAACTTACCAGATATGTTGGGCAAGTTACTTAACCAGGGGTGTTCCTCATCTGTAAAAGGGGGATGATAATGGAACCTACTTCACATGTTGTTGTGAGGTTGAAAGGAGGTAGTGGAGGCAAAATGCTTAAAACAGTGACCACATAGTAAACATGACAGAAGTATTAGCTACTCTTATGAGGGAACAGGTTTAAAGAGATTGAATATAGGCCGGGCGCACTGGCTCATGCCTGTAATCCCAGCACTTTGGGAGGCCGAGGCGGGCAGATCATTTGAGGTCAGGAGTTCGAGACCAGCCTGGCCAACACAGTGAAACCCCATCTATTAAAAATACAAAAATTAGCCGGGCGTGGTGGCGGGCGCCTGTAGCTACTCAGGAGGCTGAGGCAGGAGAATCGCATGAGACAGAGCAAGACTCTGTCTCCAAAAAAAAAAAAAAAAGAGAGATTGAATACAGTTAACATGCCCAAAGTTCTATATCTAGTAAGTGGCAGAGATGGGACATGAACTTAGGTCTCTCTAACTCCAAAACATAGTCTTCTATCACACTACAAACGCCTCAAGCTAGTGATGAGATGGAGATACACCAATGCAAAAAGTTTACTGCTTGCCAATAAATGCAAAAATTATTCCTAACACCCTAAAACCCAGAACTGTGAGAAAAATGCCATGCCAAAACTTGAAAGCACGAGACTAAAAGAGAAGAGAGCTACAGAAATAAAAGTGAGCCTAGTTCTAAGGAAGGAAAGGCACTGAGGAGACTCTGATGTGTACGTTTGGAAGTCTCAGATGATACCAGACTAACTTTAGTTTCTGTCTCTAAAAACTACAAAGTAGAAACTGTTAGCCCCACTCACACTAGCCCAGTACTTGGTTCTCAAATACCTTAGGGGCTCTCAATCTTTGTATGGAACCACTATGAGCTCTGATGGCTCAGAAAATTCCAGTTCCTAAATGCCTCTGCTGTGATGGCCTTAGGCAAGGCTCTCGCCTGGAGAAGGCTGGCTCCCAGGCTGTGCTTGCATTTTCAAGGCTCTAACTTGGAAAGTGCAGGGGTATGCTCTTCAGCTTATCGCACCTCTTATTAGTTTGTAACACAGTGTGGGATAATCATTTCAATATTACCCTCTGGTCTTCTGTTAAAAAGAAAGGCAGAGGATGACTATTTTATTACTTTTTTTATTTGGAACTATTTTATTCTGGTTGATACAACTGAGTATTTTAAATATTGTTTCTTAGGGTAAAATCTGCATTTCCTGAATGTTTGATGCTGAGTAGGTCTAACTTTTATAAGACTTTCTGTTTATCAATGCTAACTTTGTGGGCAAGCTTATAGCTATCCAGAAGCTGTTCTTTGCCTGTCCTCATAGTTTAACCCTATACCCATGGCTTAGAATTCAGAAAAAGACCCAAGGAGACAGACTCCCGGACTCTTATGAGCACCACCCCTGCCCTCTGATCCTCTGCCCTGTATTTCCAGTCGCCTCGGCCTCCCTGTAGTCTTAACTCATTTCCTCCACTCAGCAAGACCACTGTGCTCTGCTTGGTATCCGCGCCCTGTGCTGCAGGCCAGAACGTATCTCCAAGCAGAAAGCTGGGCAACTATAGACGTAAAATTTGCCTTCTCTTAGGGATGACAGCTGTGTGCTGCCTGTAGTCCAATGTCTGGAAAACAGTTGTTTCATAAATTCTGTCAGGTTCCAGTTTTTTTATGGCAGGAGGGCAAGTCAGGTATCAGTTACTCTGTCATGGTCAGAAGCAAAAGTTTAGGAGGTCTGGTTGGTAAAGTAAGTGCAACAAAGTACAGAAGAGGTGGAGTGCAGTGGGAGTGCAGATGGGCAACTTCCTTGTCTAGAAGACTGGAAAAGGCAAGACTGCAGACAGGAGGTGAAGGGTAAGTTGACTCTTAGAAAGGAGGTGGGTGTTTGCCAAGGGGTACAAGAGAGGAACGGAACAAAAACATGAGGGAAATGAGAAAATACTGAGATGAGTGAAAATGAAAACACAACATGTCAAATCGTAGGGCATGCAGTGAAAACAGCGCTAAGAGGAAAAGTTACAGCTGTAAACACATTCAGTAAAAAAGAAAAAAAAACTTTTAAATCAATAACCTAAGTTTACACTTTGGAAAAGAGAAAAAAGAGCAAACCAAATCCAAAGCTAGCAGAAGAAAATAACGATTAGATAAGAGAGAAATAATAGAGAATAATAGAATAATAGAGAATAGAAAAACAATAATCAGCAAAATCAAAATTGGTTCTTCAAAGACAAACAAAACTGACAAATCTTTAGCTAGCTTGACTAGGAAAAAAAAAGACAAGACTCAAATTATTAAAATAAGAAATGAAAATGGGAACATCAACACCAATTTTACAGAAATAAAGTTGGGAGTTATTATTTATGGGTACAGATTTTTTATTTAGTATGATGACAAAGTTCTAGAAGTAGACAGTGCTGATGGATGCAGATGCTGTGAATTACTTAATGGCACTTGACTGTACACTTAAATATAGTTAAAATGTATGATAAATGTATGTAAATTTTGCATGATGTGTATTTTACCACAATTAAAAAAAAGTGTGCGTGTAGAGGTTGCAAAGAATAAGTATTAGAATCCCTAAAAAGTCACACAAAATAAAAGCATTAAATATGGCTTTTCAGAAACCAATTCTTCTGTAACCAAGTTTAAATCTTTCCCCTAAATGCAAGAGCTCTAAAATAGTACCAGTTTTATAAATATATTTTCTTTTTTTTCTTTTTTTCTTTTTGAGACGGAGTTTTGCTGTCTCCCAGGCTGGAGTGCAGTGGCATGATCTCCGCTCACTGCAAACTCTGCCCCCCAGGTTCACGCCATTCTCCTGCCTCAGCCTCCCTAGTAGCTGGGACTACAGGTGCCCACCACCAGGCCCGGCTAATTTTTTGTATTTTTAGTAGATACAGGTTTTCACCATATTAGCCAGGATGGTCTCGATCTCCTGGTCTTGATCTCCTTACCTCGTGATCCGCCCACCTCGGCCTCCCAAAGTGCTAGGATGACAAGCGTGAGCCACCACGCCCGGCCTATCAATATATTCTCAAAGTTTCAGTAAGTAATCCAATACATTCCCTGACTTAATTTCGGTTTTTTTTGTTGTTGTTTTTTGTTTGAAACGGAGTCTTGCTCTGTCACCCAGGCTAGAATGCAGTGGCACGATCTCGGCTCACTGCATTAATTTCATTTTTAAGTAAAGTGGGAAACAAATGAACAGGCGGCAAACAAACTCACCTTTCATCATAGAGTGTTTTTGTGATACCTCCTCCTGGAACACGGATACAAAACTCGGAATCATCTATTTCAGGAATGCACCGGCTTTTTTCCATCTCTTGCCAGTTAAGGCTCTTTATTTTATTTTGAACACTTCTTTGCATGGAAGGTGTAAGTAGGTACCGGAAGGGAGTACTAGAAATAATCATATAGTTAACTTTTTAAAAACTCACAAATACAAACTCTAAGGCAAACATTGGTTCTTTAGCTAAAATTCTCTTGGTCTCCATATATTCTCCTGCACAGGCAAAACACAAGTTTCAGCAGACTTAAGTAAAAAATATTGCTCTGATTTGCTACTTATTTACTTAGGAGACAATATAAAAAGATAGAAACACTTACGCAAGTCCATTGCAAAAATTTCCCACAGCTTTGCTCCCTTCTGCCATGAAGCCTAAAATGCCTTTTGTGAAAGTTCTGGAAATTAGCTCATTTTGAAAGGTAACTCTTGGCTTATTGGTATTTTTTCATCCTGGTTTTATAGGTGTGTAAGTGATAAAAGTTATGATCTACACCACCTACAAAGGTTACAGTGAGCCAAGACTGCGCCTCTGCACTCCAGCCTGGGTGACAGAGCGAGACTCTATCCCTGAAAGAATAAAATATAAAAAAATAAATGATCTAAATGCTACATCTTGGGGCCGGGCGCGGTGGCTCACACCTGTAATCCCAGCACTTTGGGAGGCCCAGGCAGGCGAATTACCTGAGGTCAGAAACTTGAGACCAGCCTGGCCAACATGGTGAAGCCCAGCCTCTACTAAAATTACAAAAATTAGTGTGGCGTGGTGGCAGGTACCTGTAATCCCAGCTACTTAGGGGGCTGAGGCAGGAGAATCGCTTGAATCCAGGAGGTGGAGGTTGCAGTGAGCTGAGATTGTGCCACTGCACTTCTGCCTCGGTGACAGGGCAGGACTCCGTCTCAAAAATAAATAAATGAAAGCTACATCTTGGAGTATAAGAGTATTCCATATGTTATCAACTTTATGTGATAATGATAGCTTATAGTTCTATTTCTGGGATACTTTGTCTTACATTTAAGAGCTCACTCTGACATGCCAGGGAGCTACACTTTAGGCAAGTGGATTTCTGCAAATATCAATGGTTGCACGTGGCCAGGTGCGGGGGGGCTCATGCATGCAATCCCAATACTTTGGGAGGCTGAGGCAGGCAGCTGCTTGAGCCCGGGAATTCCAGACCAGCCTGGGCAACATATTGAGACCCTGTCTCTACAAAAAGTAAATGTTTTTTAAAAAATGGTAGCATATATGGAAATAACTAAAAATATTAATCTTTCAAAAGTTATCAACCAATAAATCTGGAGTACCTTTTCTGCTTATTCTCTTCAATTAGCTGAGCTCTGTGATGTTGCCATGCATGTGACAGGAAACACTAAAAACATGGTTCCCAAACTCTCTCTACACGATGTCTTCCCCATGCCCCAACTCTACTAAGCTCACATGAACTGAAAAGATCTGCCTAACTGTACTCCCTCCCATCTCCCGACCTTCTCTTACCCCCCTCTTTCTAAACTCCAGTGAGAAGAGGTAAGGATCTACATGGCTTTTAAAGTTTAACTTTTTAATAGAGAAATTATCATAGTATGAACCATACCAAAAATAACTTTCCAGAGGCAGGAACATACCTACGAAGCTGCAGATCATTACGCTGATATGAATGACTGCTCGAAAGAACAATGACTCTGGCACAGCCACTGCTTTTCACCCAGGAAAGCAGTTTTTCACAGAATGGCTTTGATTTATACTTTGCACACCATTGAGGGAATAAAAAGAAAATCTACAAGTTAGTCTTAGAGCTTACAAACATTCTATATACTATTTCAACTTTATGTAATGATATATAATTTATATATACTGAAATTATTTTCAGATCCACTTACTGTGCTTAAACCAAAAGTGAATGATAAAGAAAAATGAATTATCTAATGTATCTTTATAATTAAGAAATCAATGGCCATGCATGGTGGCTCACGCCTGTAGTCCCAGCACTTTGGGAGGCAGGCGGATCACCTGAGGTCAAGAGTTCAAGACCAGCCTGGCCAACATGGTAAAACCCCATCTCTACTAAAAATACAAAAATTAGCTGGGAATGGTGGCAGGTGCCTATAATCCCAGCTACTCAGGAGGCTGAGACAGGAGAATCACTTGAACCCGGGAGGTGAAGGCTGCAGTGAGCCGAGATTGTGCTATTGCACTCCAGCCTGGGCAACCAAGTGAAACTCTGTCTCAAAAAAAAAAAAAAAAAAGAAATCAATGAATCAGGAGGAATCTAGATTTCAAAAAAATTCTATTGTGATGGACAAAGGAAAATTTCCCAGTTCTCTACTTAAGTAATCTATTGTTACCTAATAACCAAAACATGGTCATCTGTGAAGGGTTCTCGCCAGAAATTTGTGACCCGAATCTGGTCACATGGAAACAATCAGATGAATGGAGAATGCTCCACATCCGGCCCCGATTCCTCAAAGGCGTCAATATTGTAAAGAAAGAAAGAGGGGCAGGCTAGTTTTACTCTGAAGGATAACAACTAAAAAGATGTAACAGCCAAATACAACCTGTGAACCATGAATGGATCCAGAATTGAAGGATATTTTCGGAACAGCTGTGGAAATTTGAATATGTTGGATGATGCTCCTGAATAAACTCATTAAATGCTGGTTTTCTTGGGTATGGTAACAGTGTCCTTGTTCTTGAAAGATGTGTGTGGAAGTATGTAGGGGTGACACATGATGACATTGCTAGCCTACTTCTGGATTGTTTCGAAGAAGGAAACTGTGTACACGCATAGCGAGAGATCAAGCAGGTGTGGCAAGACGATCACAGCTGGTAAAATCTGGAATGTGGGTTATAAAATTTCAGGGGGAACCCGCTTTATGAAAATTTTTCAAAGACTGCTCATAAAATAACTATTCAATAAAATTTAAAATGCAGGTAAGAAATGCAGGCTAACTTTTAAAGTAAGAAGGTAGTCTAGCATAGCGGTTAAAAGAGGCAGGTTCTGAGCCAGGCATGGTGGCTCACTCCTCTAATCCCAACACTTTGGGAGGCCGAGGTGGGCAGACTGCTTGAGCCCAGGAGTTAAAGACCAGCCTAGGCAATATAGTGAGACCCTGTTACTACAAAAAAAAAAAAAAAAAAAATTATTATGCATGGCGGTGCACGTCTGTAGCCCCAGGTACTCAGGAGGCTGAGGTGGGAGGATCATTTGAGCCTGGGAGGTCAGGGCTGTTGTGAGCCATAGTTGTGCCACTGCACTCCAGCCTGGGTGGAGTGATACCCTGTCTCAAAAGATAAAAAAAGCGACAAGTAGAAGGAAAAGAAAAGAGGCAAGCTGTGGAGCCAGGCTGCCTGGGCTAGAATGCTGGTCCTGCCTCCCTAAGATCATGTGTCAGGCAACTGCTTAACCTTTCTGTACTTCAGTGTTTCCTTTGAAAAATGAGGATATTAGTACCTATCTTATAGGACTGTCATGAGAATTAAGTAATAAATATAAGGTACTTAGAACAGTATCGGCGCAAAGAATCAATGCTTAGCAAATGTTTGCCATTTTGAAATCATTCTTGTGGCCGGGCAGGGTGGCTCACACCTGTAATCCTAGCACTTTGGGAGGCTGAGGTGGGCGGATCACAAGGTCAGGAGATTGAGACCATCCTGGCTAACACGGTGAAACCCCATCTCTACTAAAAATACAAAAAAATTAGCCAGGCCTGGTGGTGGGCGCCTGTAGTCCCAGCTACTCAGGAGGCTGAGGCAGGAGAATGGCATGAACCCAGGAGGTAGAGCTTGCAGTGAGCTGAGATCATGCCACTGCGGTCCAGCCTGGGCAACAGAGCGAGACTCCGTCTCAAAAAAAAAAAAAAATCAGTCTTTACTTCCAGCTGCCAAAAATTTCAATTATACATTAAATAATTTCTCAACTTACACTGATTAGAAGGAAAACAAAAAGCCATGTGGCACAATGTAAAAATGTTACCAACTCTAACTGCAAAACTTTGGGTATATAATGTTAACTAAAGAAAGCAGTGATTCTAATATAAGAATTAAAAATAATATTAGCAGCACTACTCATGATAGTCTCAAACTGGAAATAATCAAATGTAGCATCAAAAGTACCATGGACAAATTATGGCTTATGTATACAACTTAACACTGCACAGAACTGAGAATGAATGAATTATGGCTACTTCCAACAACATGGGTGAACCCTGCAAACGGAATGTTGAGAAAGGAAGCTAGATGCTGTAAGTATATACCACAGAATTCCACCAATAGAATACTGGCTAGGACGCATTATGGGGTCCTCTGGAATGCTGACAATGCTCTATGTCTTCATCTGAAAGCTAGTTTCACAGAGGGTTTACTCTGTGAAAATTCACCAAGCTGTATATTTATGATTTGTGCACTTTTCTCATGTATGTCATACTTCGATAAAAAGTTAAAATAATGGCTGGGCACAGTGGCTCATGCCTGTAACCCCAGCACTTTGAGAGGCTGCGGCGGGCAGATCACCTAAGGTCAGGAGTTTGAGACCAGCCTGGCCAACATGGCAAAACCCCATGTCTACTAATAGTAAAGTACAAAAATTAGCCAGGTGTGGTGGCGGGCACCTGTAATCCCAGCTACTCAGGAGGCTGAGGCAGGAGAATCACTTGAACCCGGGAGACAGGTTGCAGTGACCCAAGATTGCGCCACTGCACTCCAGCCTGGGTGACAAGAGCAAGACTCCATCTCAAAAAAAAGAAGTTAAAATAAAAAGTACTATGCAGTTAACCATGTCACTAAAATCCTGTATTTCTAACCTCCTGAAAAGATGATACCTCAGGTTATTCCAAAAAATCCCTCAGCAAATATTTACTAAGAGTTTCTCTACACGCATGACACTATCATACGAGCTGGGGATATAAGAGTAAATGACACTTCATCATTCCTTTCAGAAGCTTACTTTCGGCTGGCTGTGGTGGCTCACACCTGTAATCCCACTACTTTGGGAGGCTGAGGTGGGCAGATCACCTGAGGTCAAGAGTTCGAGACCAGCCTGGCCAACATGGTGAAACCCCATCTCTACTAAAAATACAAAAATTAGCCAGGTGTGGTGGCGGGCACCTGTAATCCCAGCTACTCAGGAGGCTGAGGCAGGAGAATCACTTGAACCCAGTAGGCGGAGGTTGCGGTGAGCTGAGATTGCACCACTGCACTCCAGCCTGGGTGACGAGTGAAACTCCATCTCAAAAAAAAAGAGGGCCGGGCACAGTGGCTCACGCCTGTAATCCCAGCACTCTGGGAGGCTGAGGTGGGTGGATCACCTCAGGTCAGGAGTTCGAGACCAGCCTGGCCAACATGGTGAAACCCCATCTTTACTAAAAATACAAAACTTAGCCGGGCACAATGGCACACGTTTGTAATCCCAGCTGCTTGGGAGGCTGAGGCAGGAGAATCACTTGAACCCAGGAGGCGGAGGTTGCAGTGAGCTGAGATCATGCCATTGCACTTAGGGGAAGCTGAAGCATGAACTGCTTGAGCTCAGGAATTCAAGATCAGTCTGGGCAACGTGGCGAAACCCCACCTCTACAAAAAAATACAAAAATTAGCCGGGCATGGTGGTACACGCCTATAATCCCAGCTACTTGGGAGGCTGAGGCCGGAGAATGACTTGAGCCTGGGAGGCAGGTTGCAGTGAGCCAAGATCATGCCACTGCACTACAGCCTGGGTGACAGAGCAAGAGAGACCCTGTTTCAAGAAAAAAAAAAAAAAAGGAAGAAAGGATTGTTTAGGAGGGCCTTTCTGATGAGGAAACATTTAAGAAAACACTAAAGGAGGCAAACCCTTTTGAGTCTCCAAGAAAATGAATTCTGGCAGAGAAACTAGTGGAAAGACTGAGACAGGATGAGCTTAATGTCTAACAACACAGGGAAGCCAGTGTGGCTGCAGGTTAGGCTCTGCAGAGCAGCAGTCTGGCAGAGCTCCTGTGAGCATGACTCTTGTTATGCTGGCTCTTTGCAAATGGGGCTCCTGCAAATAGAACGTTGAGTAGTGACTGAGGAACTGAATTTTAAATTTATGAATTAAACTGTAAATAGTTACATGTGGCTAGTGGCTACTGTATTAGACAGCATAGATATACAGCCTCATAGGCCACAGTAAGGGCTGTGAATTTCAAACCATCCCCAAAGAGTTAAAGAAACCAATGACTAACAGAAAGTCTTGAGTTTGGGCTGGGCATGGCTTACACCTGTAATCCCAGCATTTGAAAGGCCAAGGCGGGTGGATCACTTGAGGGCAGGAGTTGGAGACCAGCCTGGCCAACATGGTAAAACCCCGTCTCTACTAAAAATACAAAAATTAGCCAGTGTGGTGGCGTGTCCCTGTAATCCCAGAGGCTGAGGCACGAGGATCACTTGAAGCCAGGACGGCAGAGGTTGCAGTGAGTTGAGATCACATCAGTGCACTTAAGCCTGAGCAACAGAGGAGACTGTCTCAAAAAAAAAAAAAAAGAAAAAGAAAAAGAAAAAGAGGGTAGCAGGTAAGAAATTACTTGCTAAAATACTGAAACTTCCTCCCCTTATGGGATAAAAGAACTGTCTGAAATTGGTTGGAACCAATATGGCCAAGTGGAGTCTGCAGAGAACAAGCTTGCTGGTGTCGCAAGCTGACTCTCCAGCGCCACGTTTCATACTCACTCCCCTTAATTGGCACATGAGCCCTATGAGTTCGCATGAAGAGATAACTGTGCATGCCCAAGGACCTTCCAGATCTCCCCTTTCCTTCCATCACTCACCTACTGATCTCAGAATCCACCCTCTGAACCTTTTCTAATAAAAACACTGCCTTGAAGCCAGCACAGGGAGGCAGATTTGAGCTCCACTCCTGTCTCCTTGGGAGTCAATTTGCAATATAAAGCCTTTCTTGTCTCAAAAACCTGGGGTCACAGTGCATCAGGAAGCGAGCCCCTTTTCCTGGATCACAATTTTGAGTGAGAGGAGAAGCCACTGGAGGGTTTCAAAGAGAGCAGTGATGTGGTGTAAGTTTAGAGGATCGTCAGTACTGCTGTTTGTGGGAGGTAGATTGGCAAGTTAGAGTTAGGGGCATGAAGATGACTGGTTTGGACTCAATGATAACAGTGGAGGAGGAAAGAAGTCAGATTCAGAATATTTTATGACACATACATAATTTGACATATACATAGTTTATATGTAGATGCCACCAGCTGAAATGTAATACAAATGGAATAAACCTCTAATATTAATATGCTTACATTTTTTTCACCAATGCTACCCGAACTGAAAATATGTAACACTCAAGATAAAAGCCCTACTTCCTTTCTATATAATCATGAAAAGATGGTAACACATCTGAAATATTGTAAGATTATTTCTCTATAGAATCAGATCTTAACTGTACATATGGTAAAAACAGTAGTAATTTTTGAATCTTAATTCCTAATGTTACTTATATTCTCATTACACTTTAATAAACAAAAAGGCAAACTACAACATACTAACCTTAATAAAAATGGATCTTAACTGTAGAGCCACCAGCTTTCTTGAAGGCAATGAATACACTATAAAAACAAGAAGAAAATGAAATCATATGATAGTAAAGTTATACAACTTGAAATTATTATGGTAAATAAAAATTGAATTATAATATCTTTTGCAATTAAATATTTTCAATAATTAAAATACAGAACATATATGTCATCTGGTTAAAATAAGACCTTTTAGAAGTACCTTAAAATGACCCAGTGGGCTTTATTCTATGGAACAGATTCATTTCTGAAAAGTTAACTGTAAGAAAATATCAAAAATTATTTTTCTTCTGACTTTAACTGCAAAACCAGAGAAGTATTCCCCTGAAAATTTCTGGTATTATGACAAATAAAATCATCCTTAAGAAAACTGAACTTTTTAGCTTTTGATATTCTCCCCTCTTGTCTCCAGAGAACAGCAACACTCATTGGGATTAATAGAAGGAACAGTAAAAGGTAGGAGAACGTTAGCCATGTAATAAAATCCTGAAATAGGTACGTGTGTTCCTTAGAACTTTTTAAAGGATCTGAAATAACATAAAATGTCGTGTGAGTCAATGTGTTTGTATTTTTTACTGGGAAAAGGATCCATAGCTTTCATCAGATTCTACAAGGGGCGCACTCTAGAGATGCTTAAGGCTTCCCTGCCCAACTTCACTTTTAAGAATGAGAAGCAGCTGGGCACGCTGACTCATGCCTGTAATCCCAGCACCTTGGGAGGCCGAGGCGGGCGGATCACAAGGTCAGGAGATCAAGATCATCCTAGTGAACACGGTGAATGAAACCCCATCTCTACTAAATAAAAAAATTAGCCAGGCTTGGTGGCAGGCACTTACAGTCCCAGCTACTCAGGAGGCTGAGTCAGTAGAACGGCGTGAACCCAGGGGGCGGAGCTTGCAGTGAGCAGAGATGGCGCCACTGCACTCCAGCCTGGGTGACAGAGCGAGACTCTGTCTCAAAAAAAAAAAAAAAAAATTAGAAGCTCCTGTCTGAGTCAGGGACAAAATAGTCTCTAAGGACACAGGATTACTACTGCGCTAAGGGGTAAGTGTTGGTTACTATAAACAGATTGCAAATAACGGCAAATCCTTTGGTGGATCAGGTCTCTACTGTTACAGGTCTTTTGGCGATTGTCTCCTACGGCTGGTGTGATGTGGTGTGGCTGGGGGGTATGCTGAACTCAGCAAATCTAGCAAGCACCAGGTATATTCAGTCCAAAGGAAGTTTAGGAATTAGGGAAAAGGGTATAAATTTAGGGAAAAGAGACTAAGGCACAGATTACTCAGCCTCTAACCTATCTGTGACAAACACATGTAGTCCAATTCAACTGACCTAGGTTTGAAAAGAATGTAGCTGTAGGGGGTGGGCAGGCTTAGCTTTTTAAAATGTAAGCTACCACTTCTTCGGTGATAGCAATACTCTCCTCATCAGCGTATCATACAATTCTTTTTTTTTTTTTTTTTTTTCTGAGACAAAGTCTCGCTCTGTCACCCAGGCTGGAGTGCAGTGGTGCAATCTCAGCTCACTGCAACTTCTGCCTCCCAGGTTCAAGTGATTCTTGTGTGTCAGCCTCTCAAGTAGCTGGGATTACAGGAGCACACCACCACGCCTGGCTAAGTTTTGGTTTTTGTTTGTTTGTTTTTTAAGACAGAGTCTCGCTCTGTCACCCAGACTGGAGTGCAATGGTGTGATCTCGGCTCACTTCAACCTCCACCTCCTGGGTTCAAGCGATTCTCCTGTTTCAGCCTCCCAAGTAGCTGGGATTTCAGGCGCACACCGTCACAATGGGTTAATTTTTTGTATTTTAGTAGAGACGGAGTTTCATCGTGTTACCTAGGCTGGTCTCGAACTCCTGAGCTCAGGCAATCCATCCGTCTCGGCCTCCCAAAGTGCTAGGATTACAAGCGTGGACCACTGTGCCCAGCCTATGCAATTCTTTTTGTTGTTAGGTTCCTGTTTCCTAGTACTTTTTTCTTCTGATGTGATACATTATGAAAGCAACAACACCTGTTCTGTATTCTGCCCCAAAACATTAACCTTTTATCTAATCAAGCCTTTAGAGCTAACTCCAGTTACAGAAAATACAGGGGCTAGAACAACAAGCCAAATGACAAGGGGACGTCGTAATCAGACAAATCAGAAGGTGGGACATTGTATAAAACAACACACCCAGTCTTTTCTTCAATAAATCGGTTTGTGATGAAAAAAAAGGGACTGCTCTAGAGTAAAAGAGATTTCAAGGGCACGGCACAACAATCGGATATATGAGGAGTCTTCAAAAAGTTCATAGAAAATGTGTACTTATGAAAACATTTTGCACCAAAATAAACTTGTACTGACTTGGTATAACACACCTGAAAACGATCTGGTTTGAGGCACTAAGAAGGATAAGACATTAAGTGCCCCTATCAGAGCAACATGAATTCTGCTTAAACTGAAGCAAGAACATCAAATTTAATGGCGAAGCTTGGGTAGATAAATGGTGAAATCACAGATGCTTTAAAAGGGGCGGGCGCGGTGGCTCAGGCCTGTAATCCCAGCACTTTGGGAAGCCAAGGTGGGCAGATCATGAGGTCGGGAGATGGAGACCATTCTGGCTAACACGGTGAAACCCTGTCTCTACTAAAAAATACAAAAAATTAGCCGGGCGTGGTGGTGAGCGCCTGTAGTCCCAGCTACTTGGGAGGCTGAGGTGGGAGAATGGCGTGAACCCAGGAGGCAGAGCTTGCAGTGAGCCGAGATCGTGCCACCGCACTCCAGACTGGGCGACAGAGCAAGACTCCATCTCAAAAAAAAAAAAAAAAAAAGTTTATGAGGGCTGGGCGCGGTGGCTCATACCTGTAATTCCAGCACCTTGGGAGGCCAAGGCGGGTGAACTGCCTGAGGTCAGGAGTTCAAGACCCACCTGGGCCAACATGGTGAAACCCTGTCTCTACTAAAAATACAAAAATTAGGCCGGGTGTGGTGGCTCATGCTTGTAATCCCAGCACTCTGGAAGGCCAAGGTGGTTGGATCACCGGAGGTCAGGAGTTCAACACCAGCCTGACTAGCATGGTGAAACCTCATCTCTACTAAAAATACAAAATATTAGCTGGGCGTGGGGGCGTGCACCTGTAATCCCAACTACTCCGGAGGCTGAGGCAAGAGAATCGCTCGAACCCGGGAGGTGGAGGTTGCAGTGAACCAAAATCGTGGCATTGCACTCCAGTCTGGGCAACAAAACTGTCAAAAAAAAAAAAAATACAAAAATTAGCTGGGCGTGGTAGTGAGCGCCTACAGTCCCAGCTTCTTGGGAGGCTGAGGCAGGAGCATCTCTTGAACCCAGGAGGCAGAGATTGCAGTGAGCCGAGATCCTGCCACCACACTCCAGCCTGTGTGACGGAGTGAGACTCCATCTCAAATCAGCCGTGGTGGCTCATGCCTGTAATCCCAGCACTTTGGAGACTGAGGCAGGTGGATCACGAGGTCAGGAGATTGAGACCATCTGGCTAACACGGTGAAACCCCGTCTCTACTAAAAATACAAAAAATTAGCCGGGCGTGGTGGCACGTGCCTGTAATCCTAGCTACTCGGGAGGCTGAGGCAGGAGAATTGCTTGAACCCAGGAGGCGGAGGTTGCAATGGGCCAAGATCGTGCCACTGCACTCCAGCCTGGGCAACAGAGCGAGACTGTCTCAAGAAAACCCCAAAATAAATAAATAAAATAAAATAAAACAAAGTTTATGGGGGCCGGGCGCAGTTGCTCCTCACACCTGTAATCCCAGCACTTTGGGAGGCCGAGGCAGGCGGATCACCTGAGATCAGGAGTTTGAGACCAGCCTGGCCAACATGGTGAAACCCCGTCTCTACTAAAAACACAAAAACAAAAAGTAGTTGGGTGTCCTGGTGGGCACCTGTAATCCCAGCTACTCGGGAGGCTGAGGCAGGAGAATCGCTTGAACCCGGGAGGCAGAGGTGGCGGTGAGCCGAGATCGTGCCATTGAACTCCAGCCTGGGCAACAAGAACAAAACTCTGTCTCAAAAAAAAAAAAAAAAAGAAAGAAAAGTTGTAAGGATTAAATGAATTACATGTAAACGCCGCTGAGCGCAGCGGCTTGTGCCTGTAATCCCAGCACTTTAGGAGGCCAAGGCAGGCAGATCACCTGATTTTGGGAGTTCGAGACCAGCCTGACCAACATGGAGAAACTCCGTCTCTACTAAAAATACAAAACTAGCTGGGTGTGGTGGCACATGCCTGTAATCCCAAATACTCGGGAGGCTGAGGCAGGAGAACTGCTTGAACCTGGAAGGTGGAGGCTGTGGTGAGCTGAGATCACGCCACTGCACTCCAGCCCAGGCAACAAGAGCAAAACTCTGTTTCAAAAAAAAAAAAAGTACATGGCATTTAGCTCATAGTAATACTCAATAAAAGATAGCTGTTATCACTAGTGGAAAGTATACAAATTCTAGGGGCTTTTGTTTTTTAAGATAGGGTCTCACTTTGTCACCCGGGCTGGAGTGCAGTGGCATCATCATGGCTCACTGTAGCCACAACCTCCCAGGCTCAAACAGTCCTCCCAAGTTAGCCTCCTAAGAGGTTGGGACTACAGGTTGGATAATTTTTTTCTTTTTCTTTTTGTAAAGATGGGGTCTCATTTTGTTGCCCAGGCTAGTCTCAAACTCCTGGGCTCAAGTGCTCCTCCTACCTCAGCCTCTCAAAGTGTTGGGATTACAGATGTGCACCAATGCACCCGGTCATGAATTCTGTTTTTAACAATTTACAGTCCTTTATCCTCTGAGGCAGTAACTAAAATTTAGTCTTGTGTTGACAAAGACATCTGTCCTGTAGGAAGTTCAATAATAAGGTCATTTCTCAAATGTACATTTTACTATCGCAAGCTAAGAACAATGATATGGTTAATAAGACACAAAAACCAAAATGCTTCTTCATTTGTCTTTCAATTCACCAAAGGCCTTTCAAGCTCTTCTGTCACCTCTGGATTTGACTTTAAAATGGTAAACAAAAGACTGAAAGATCACCAGAACAGTTAGCCATCAAAGGCAGTAACTGGGTGCTCCCATGCTTCACGATCAACAGGAGCTCTTCTCTTACTCACCTGGTGCTGTGCTGCATTATAACCAGTGTTCCCTGATTAATCAAGCCTGATAGTCCAATGAGGAATTACAAAGATTTACAGTATGGGAAAAGCCTACACCTATTAGTGGCATCAGGCAAGTCAATCTCTTTGAGCCTTATCTATACCATAGTATTATGGATCCTATAATGGATGAAGATGACTATGAGGATGAGGCTTAGTTGACGTAACATATATTAAACCTGTAGGACTGAGTCCAGTGCAATCTACTTTTTGCCTTTCCATATTGTTAGTGATGGTTACACATACCAGTAAGAACAGGAGATAAAACTGAGGATAAAAGGAAAAAAATCCATGTTGAAAAAAAAGGAAATTTAAAAATTCTATAAAAGATACAAGTATGGGCTGGGTGTGGTGGCTCATGCCTGTAATCCCAGCACTTTGGGAGGCCGAGGCGGGTGGATCACCATGTCAGGGTATCGAGACCATGCTGGCTAACACGGTGAAACCCCTGTTTCTACTAAAAAAATACAAAAAATTAGCCAGGCACAGTGGCAGGCGCCTGTAGTCCCAGCTACTTGGGAGGCTGAGGCAGGAGAATGGCGTGAACCCGGGAGGCGGAGCTTGCAGTGAGGGAGATCGCGTCACTGCACTCCAGCCTGGGCGACAGAGAGAGACTCCATCTCAAAAAATAAATAAATAAATAAATAAATAAAGATACAAGTATGATCTTATTCTCAACCTTCGTAAGAGTTGCCATTTACAAGAGGCTAACAACAACTAAAACCAGGACGTAAAAGAATAGGACAATGTGATTGGGTTGTGAATTCTACACAAAGTTGGCACTAAGTAAACATTTGCTACAAAACAATTATCAATAAAGTCTATTTCTAATTTAAAACAACTCTACTTTGTAGCGGAAAAATACAAGGTAAAGTCTTACATACCTTCAGCATTTATACTAAGTTCTGTTGAATTTCCTTCTGCAGTTGCATATGGATTGTTTCCAACCATTGGCACAAGGCAATCGGTATAGAAGTAACCAATCTTAGACATATTCAGTGTAGAAATAATCAAATCCATTGTAAGCTGGCCAACATTTCCAACAGATACTGCTGGCTGAAATTATAAAAGATATGTTCAGTAAGTCACCAAAATTAGCAGCACTTTATTTTTTGAGACGGAGTCTGCCTCTGTCTCCCAGGCTGGAGTGCAGTGGCGCGATCTTGGCTCACTGCAGCCTCTGCCTCCTGGCTTGAAGCAATTCTCCTGCCTCAGCCTCCTGAGCAGCTGAGATTACAGGCACGCATCACCACACCCAGCTAATTTTTGTATTTTTAGTAGAGACAGGGTTTCACCATGTAGGCCAGGCTGGTCTCGAACTCGTGACCTCAGGTGATCTGCCTGCCTCGGCCTCCCAAAGTGCTGGGATTACAGGCATGAGACACTATGCCCGGCGCACTTTTCTAAAATACAAAATATGGGGACAAATTTGGGCAAAAGTTTATAGTTTTGGACATGTAGAATGTGAGTTTCATGTGACCTAACCATGTGGAGACATCCATTAGGTTGTGGAGCTCCTACATGTTCTGGGATGTAGGTAGGGATTTGGCAGCTTCATGATTTTAAGTCATGGGAAAAAGACAGAGTGTGTGTGTGTGTGTGTGTGTGTGTGTGTGTGTGTGTGTGTGTGTGTGTGTGTGTGTGTTTAGTGTGAAAAGGTCACTTCAACCTTTGGGAATGGGTAAAGACGCACTAATAAAGCAAATGGTAAGCAGACCCAAGAGTGCTTCTGTTCATACCTCATAGCCTTTACACTTGCTTTCCCACTGCCTGGAATGTTCTTTCCCGGATCTCTGTATGGCTGTCTCCTTTACCTTTTTCAGGTCTCTAGTCATTTGTCACCTAGGGTGAGTCTTTCCTCGAACGCTGTACTTAAAATTGCAATCCTCACACTCCTTTATTTTTCTCCGTAGCTCTTAACCACTGTATATTTTACTGTTTTGTTTATTACAGGTAAACCACTCTCACTGGAATGTAAGTACACACATCCTCACACTCACTTTATTTTTCTCCGTAGCTCTTAACCACTGTATATTTTACTGTTTTGTTTATTACAGGTAAACCACTCTCACTGGAATGTAAGTTCCATGAGGGCATGAACTTTTGTTGGTTTATTTTACTGCATTCCCAGTGCCTAGAGCAACAATTGACATGTAGTAGGCATTCGATAAGTATTTGTTAAATAGTCTCAAAGGTGGAGGAGGCCCCAGCAGTTGTAGTTAATGAAAATCAGTATCTAGCTATGATGCTATGATGCTTTCAGTACTAATATAACTATTGTCTTCTGTCTAAACTTTTTCAAGTGCTGTGGGCCAGGCGTGTTGGCTCACACATGTAATCCCAGCACTTTGGGAGGCTGAGGCAGGTGGATCACCTGAGGTCAGTGGATTGCACTCCAGACTGGGCAAAAAAGAGCAAAACTCCATCTAAAAAAAAAAAAAAAGTTAAGTATTATTCACTCTACCTAAATTTCTTCCCATTCCCTTACCAACTACATCTAATACATGCCTAATTTTTATTGAGGCTATCCTCCAAGTATCCTTTTAATGTAGCTCCTCCTTTGCATTCTTCCAACAACTTCTTTTGTTTTCTGTCCTTTGGGGTGTTCTCTCAGCATGTTCTCCCACTTTTCACTGTTGTCACCTACCAATTGCCTAGTTACCTCCTGTAATTCCCTTCTCAACAATTTTGCTACTTGGGTTAAACTCTTCTGTACCATCCTTCTTTTCCTCACAATATTGTATTATTCCTGTCAGCACGTAAACATGCTCTAATATCGTTCATTCTTTTTTTTTTTTGCGACGGAGTCTCGCTCTGTCGCCCAGGCTGGAGTGCAGTGGCGCGATCTCGGCTCACTACAAGCTCCGCCTCCCGGGTTCACGCCATTCTCCTGCCTCAGCCTCTCCGAATTGCTGGGACTACAGGCGCCCGCCACCACGCCCGGCTAATTTTTTGTATTTTTAGTAGAGACGGGGTTTCACCGTGGTCTCGATCTCCTGACGTCGTGATCCGCCCGCCTCGGCCTCCCAAAGTGCTGGGATTACAAGCGTGAGCCACCGCGCCCGGCCTAATATCTTTCATTCTAAAAGGCTCTCCCTTGACCCTACATAGCCCTCTAACTGCAACCTCATTTCTTGTGTCTCTACATAGCAAAAATTCTCCAAGTCGTCCACGAAAACATAAGCAGAAACTTTATCTCTTATTAAAAAAAAATTTTTTTTGAGACAGGGTCTCACTCTGTCGCCCCGGCTGGAGTGCAGTGGCACGATTTCAGCTCACTGCAGCCTCTGCCTCCTGGACTCAAGTGATCCTCCCGCCTCAGCTTCCCCGACTCAAGTGATCCTCCCGCCTCAGCTTCCCGAGTAGCTGAGATACAGGTGCAGGAAACCACACCTGGCTAATTTTTATTTATTTATTTCTTTTGTAGAGATGAGGTATCACTATGTTGCCCAGGCTGGTCTTGAACTCCTGAACTCAAGCGATCCTCCTGTACTCGACCTTCCAAAGTGCTGGGATTACAGGCGTGAGCCATCATGCCTGTCTCTGAATTAATGATTGAATATATATTATACAACCCAAATCTTTACTTGTTTTCTATCATTCATTCAACCCACTCCATATGGCTTTCCTCTTCACCACTTCACTGGTAACTGTCCAGGTGACCACCATTAACATGTCGCTAAATCCAAACATACACTTTCTTCACCTTACACGTCTCTGGGCTACTTTTGACATGGCCACTCCCTCCTTTTTGAAACACTCTTCTCTGGGGCTGTGTGTTTTATATGTAGTGAATAAGAATGACAGTTCCAGCTCTCTCCAGCCTTATGCCACTCCAAACAGTGCATTTTCCAATGGTGCCTTCTGGGTTCACAGGGCCTACAGCTTATTCTCTCTCAATGTGTCATTCCAAATTCTTGGCAGTCTTCAAGTCCCCCATGCTTACTGACTCTGTTTTAGACATCCATCTTTCTGAAACGCCTACTTTCCCCTACTCCCAGCCCACAGCCCCTCCATCTTTTACATACTACTTCCTCTATAAAGCCTTTCTTAACAAGCCATCTGTCCCTCCCCTCCCAATTATCTCAGGGCCTTTCTACATCCTTTCAAGCTTCTAGCCTGGCATTTACTGCTCTTACTGATTACACGTTTCCAACTACATTGTAAATTCTTTGAGTCCACGCACCTAGTCTTACTCCAATACTCGCACATAACAGACTTTATTAAAACAATCAATGAATATGAAGAGCGATAAAACTGTGCTAACTACCGGCAAGAGTTAACGTTTATTGCCCTATCAGTAGTTCTCCGGTTAACAACGATAATATGCTAGCTTAAGACTAATTCTAAAACTAGTCGTATAAAGACTTTCTAAGATAAAACTGAAGGATGCCCTGCAAAACGTAAGTTCAGTGTATCTAGAATGTAGGAACACATCACGTTTTACAGGAAACAGAGACTACAAATTGTAGACTTGACTACGTTTGGTTTTACAGCCGACAAAGGTTCTATTTGGACGACTGCCTCCGGCTACAACCTGTTTTTTCCGACCAAGAACCTGAAACAGAAACTAGTACCCTCTTTCTCCCGAGGCACCGCCAAACACCCCGCGTCGGGGTGGCGACACCGCAGGGGACTCGCGAGGCAGCAGCCCCGAGCGCAAACGGAGACTCACCATTAGGAGGGTGAAGCCGGCAAGGTCGGGGGCCGACTCCCCGCAGGGAACGAACATGGTCGCAGTGGGGTGGCCAGCAGGTACTAAGCGCGGCCCTGGAAAGAACTAGGGCAGCAGGAAGGCGGAAGCCCGAGTCCCCGGAGCCTCGCGGGGCGCGGGAGGGTCCTTTGAGTCCCTGGGCGCCGGGCCCTGAGGGCCCGTCCAGCTAACTGCCGGTTCAGAGGGCGGAAAGAGGCCGCCGGGTGGCCGCAAAGAGGGGCCAGCAGCGCTTTCGGAGACCCTGGCAAGCAAGGCGATGGGGTGCGCTGAGGTCTCGGGGTGCGGGGCCCGCGGGGAGGTGGAGCGGCGGGCGAAAACGATCAGGCAGCATGCGGGCCAGCCCCGAGCCTTGTTTGTCCGCCACTGTTTGAAAACAGTTGGCGCCGCCGCCGCCGGGGCCTCAGTTCCAGGTCAGCCCCCGGCCTGACGCGGCGTTGCGTCCCCCGGGAGCTGCGCTAGGCGAACGGCTGAGGCGCTTTGTGCGCCAGTAGCTCCTAACGCTCCCTGGCCCGGCTGGGGCCCCCCAGTAAGGGCGTCTGAGGCGGAGAGAAGCGGCGGGGAGACGCCGGCTGCCAGCATGTCGCTGCCTCCGGAGAAAGCCTCCGAGCTGAAGCAGCTCATCCACCAGCAGCTGAGCAAGGTGAGAGTCGCGGGTGCTGGGAGAGACCGCCGGGCCGAGCCATAACCTTTCCCTCCTGCCCGGCAGCCCCGGGCCGACAGCGGCATCTGCTTGCCGGGACTCTAGCGAGGATTGTGGGGTGCGCAGCGCGGAGTGGGCAGAGCTTTGAGTTTGAGGCAGGAGAGCGTCCTAGCCTCCGAGAAAGAAAACGAGCCGAGCAGGCGCTAGCAAGATTCTGGGGCGATAGAACGAGCGGTCTTGGCGTTTTAGGACGGCCGTGAGAATGAAGCGCTTAGCGAGCGACTTCTGGCAGTCGGATCGAGTGTAAGTTGTATTTGGAGATTTATATTCTGCTGTAAGGTATCAGGATTTTTTTCTTTCTTGAGACGGAGTCTCTCTGTTGCCCAGGCTGGAGTGCAGTGGCACGATCTCGGCTCACTGCAACCTCTTCCTCCCAGGTTTAAGCGATTCTCCTGCCTCAGCCTCCCGAGTAGCTGGGATTACAGGCGCGCGCCACCACGCTCGACTAATTTTTGTATTTTTAGTAGAGACGGGGTTTCACCATGTTGGTCTGGCTGGTCCCGAACTCCTGACTTCGTGATCCGCCCGCCTCGGCCTTCCAAAGTGCTGGGATTACAGGCGTGAGCCTCCGCGCCCGGCCAATGTCAGGGTTTCTTTACCGCTGAAACGTGGGTATCAGCGAAGTTGAACCAGGAGCTTCAATCAGAAATTCTCAAGTCATGGAAGAGAAGTTACTAAAGGGTTTGTAATAACGGAATTTGTTAATATTTCGGAGCTCCAGAAGAACCTCCAGTTTCTGCAGCGCACGCTCGACTGAGTGCAAGATGCTGAAGTGATAAAAGCGACCGTTTATGGTGCCCTTGTGTGCCAGGTGTCTAGCGTCTTTAATCCTCACAACACTATTGTGAGAGGGCACTACAGTGGGTTTTTCCATTCTTATCGGTGACGAAACAGATTTATAAAGGGTAAATAAGTTGGCTCGAGGTTACACATCTACTAAGTTGAAAGCTGGTAAGATTCCCTTATCAGTAGCCAGATCAAAGTATGAAAGTGATAAGATCATACTTTGATCTGCCTACTCCTAGTCCGTGTTCTTTTGATTATACTATACTCCCTCTCAGAAGATTTCCTTTTGGTTGAGTGTTATTTGTGGAGAAATGGTAACAAAGGTGCCAGATAACCAGTGGAGACTATTTCTAGAATTTGTACTCAAAAGATTCATTCTTTAAAAGCTTACCTTTGTTCCCATTCAATTGTGGTAACAATTGTGCATTTACTATTAGCTGGAGAACCCTAAAACTTCAGAAGCAGTATTTGATTGCTTTGTGATGTTATAAATTGTAATGTGAGTTTTCTACCTAGATGGATGTCCACGGCAGAATAAGAGAAATCCTTGCTGAGACTATACGGGAAGAATTGGCACCTGATCAACAACATTTATCAACAGAAGATTTGATCAAAGCCCTTAGACGTCGAGGAATCATTGATGATGTGATGAAAGAACTTAATTTTGTTACTGTGAGTAATCTTTTAGGGAAATAAATGAGAGTATATGTATATACTAATGCATAAGACTGTTTATAAGGTTCCGATGTGGGGCCTTTGCTTTTAGTAAAACCACTTTTAAGGTCATTCTGTTTACTAGTGTCCTTGTTTCAAGTATAGGCTAGCTCTGCCCTTTGAATATACCAAGTAGTTTTGTGTATCAATGAAATTTGTGTTATATATCATATTCCTGTCTCTACAGTGACAGAATTTTCTCTTATTTTCTAGGTCTATAAATTTTGAATATACATACTTTAGTCAAATTAGTTCACCATAACAAAGTTCTTTTTCACTATGATCTGTAACTTCTTTAGATTAAGCGTATTTTTAAAATAAGCACTCTTTTGGGATTATATTCTCTATGATTAACAAATTACAAATTTCTTTAAGAAAATAATTGACTGCATAAGAGTCCTCAAATTTTTTAATACAAATAGGTCAATAATGGGATGATAGTCTCAGTGCACAATTAGTAAGTAGGCCTTCATTTGAAAATGAGGCAATAATGAAAACTGTGACCTCAATACTGGGTAATATAATGTGAAAATTGGATGGACTTCATAATACAATAGGGAATAAGTATTTTAATACAGCACCTTTTTTTGGTTTTTGAAGTTTATGAACCCATTTGTTACACAAATTGACCTAATAACAGCTTCTACTCTGTGATGACACTTTATTAAAATCAGCTCATGGTGGAATTATAAGCCAACTGTTATATAGGTTTACAGAAAGTTTAACCTTGTTGAAGGTATTAAGGATTTGCTTTTAGCTTTATGTGGATAGTATTACTTGAAGACAGTTTAATTCCTTAGCATTTGATTTTAGGAGTGACCAGTTTACATCATCTTTTATGCAGGCTTTTATTTTCATTATTTTAATTAGGCTAGGAAAATAAGGGGTTCTTTGAAAGGGCCTTAGCCTGTTGACTTTAGGTTCAGTGCTTAGTCATGTTTATTGACATTTCCTTAACCTATAATTGTTTTCTAATTTGTTTTGATTTTTTTTTCCTGCTTTTCTAGGACAGTGTTGAGCAAGAACTCCCTTCCTCTCCAAAACAACCTATTTGTTTTGATAGACAATCAACATTAAAAAAAAGTATGTATATTTTAACATTAATTTAGTTGTGGTTAATAGTAAATATTGATGTGATGTAGTCTTTGGTATTTGATAGAAGACATTTCCATTTTTTCCCCCCAAAATAAAATACTTAAAATTTTATGGTTAGCTAAACCATAGATTGTTTTGCATGAAGTATATCAGAAGAGTTAATGTATAGCACAGTAGAAGCAAAAACAGCATCACCAGTTTCTTGTGTTTTAATAATATGTTTTATAAAAACTGTATAGCTTTGCTTTTAAATGGTAATATAATTATCTGACAAATACACTTGCTGAATTGATAATTATATGAATTGGTTTGTGAAGGTGGAGGAATGTTGGATAAGCAGCTAAAAAGCAAAAGTATACTACATGTTGGTTCTGATGCTTTTCCAGCTGGGAGAAAGTAGCCTGGATATAAACCCAGAAAAGAATATCATATTATGTATATCTTCTCCCCAGGGTGCAAATGATTCTGGTATATATAGTAATAAATTTGTTACTCTTTTGCTTTTTTTTAAGTCTTTGGTATTGGGTTTTTATCAAGTTTTTATTTCCTAATGTCTTGATCACATTCTTTTAAGTTATTTGGCAGTTTCCTCATATATATTGCTACACTTTACAGCTAATATTGATCCAACACGGAGGTATCTTTACCTTCAGGTTTTGGGTGGAAAAGCTTTCTTGGAACATCTGCAAGAACCTGAGCCTTTACCTGGACAAGTTTGTTCAACGTTTACTTTATGTTTACATTATCGAAACCAACGTTTTCGTTCTAAACCTGTTCCATGTGCCTGTGAACCAGATTTTCATGATGGCTTTTTACTTGAAGTACACAGAGAAAGCTTGGGTAAGAAACAGTAATAAATTGTCATTTAATTGAGTAAATCTTTGTTATGTTTTATTGTGAAACCATAATAATGACTTTTTCTGTAAGGAGAGATTTATAATGGAGGAATCTCTATTTTGTTTCCCACTGCTCTTTTCAATTTAAACTACTATCCACCTTCTTGCAATATTCTGTTTGCTATTCATTTTCCCTGGATATTATTTTTTGACTGTTTTCATTGTCGATTCTTTAGTAATACACACTTAAATACCTATTATGTGCATAGTGTTATGCTAGGCAGGTGCTGGGATGATATAGTGGAAAATGAGACATGGTCTTTCTCATTTATAAAACATAACCAGATTGATGATGTTGTGTAACTTTTAAAAGTCAAAGTTTAGGCTGAGCACGGTAACTCACAGCTGAAATCCCAACACTTTGGGGGGCCTAGGTGAGAGAATCATTTGAAGCCAGGAGTTCAAGACCAGTCTGGGCAAAGTGAGACACTGTCTCTACAAAAAATAAAAAATAGGCTGGGTGCGGTGACTCATGCCTGTAATCCCAGCACTTTGGGAGGCCGAGGCAGGTGGGTCACCTGAGGTCGGGAGTTGGAGACCAGCCTAGCCAACATGTCGAAACCCCGTCTCTACTAGAAATACAAAAATTTCTAGCCAGGCATGGTGGCAGGCGCGTGTAATGAGCCGAGATCACGCCATTGCACTCCAGCCTGGGCAACAGAGTGAGACTCTGTTTAAATAAATAAATAAATATTTATAAATAAATTACTTATAAAATTTTTAAATAAATTTTTATAAATATAAATTAAAAGTCAAATTTAGATGTGAACATATAACTGCCATTTTTGTTTGTTTTTTTTTCTTATTTCTCCAATAAAGCATATAATTCTCATAACTAAATTTTATGCTACTTGATTCCTGTAATTGTTTTACACTATGCTTCCTTCAGTAAAGGTATTTTGTACGTTTTAATTGTCAGTATGGAAATCTTTATATTTGTAAACTAAGCAAAGTTTCAGACTGTCTTCACAATTTTAGATTTAAAGATGACTGAAACATTACTAAAATTTATTTTTTTCCCTTTGAAAGATGTTACCTTAATAAGGCAATTCATAGGATAAATTGCTAGATTCAATGTGCTGTATTTTTCAGTTGTATGTTGATTATACAGTGATAATTTCTGGAGGTTAAAGGGATTTCTGGAGGTAGTTTGGGGATTAATGTTGACATACTTGAAGACTTTTTATTGTAGTAGCATATACTTTAGTTAAGTACTTTTAAAGAACAGACTTATCTCATGAATCAGAAAGCACTGATATGCTGTAAGTTACTGGATAACTCATCACAAAGTTTGCCAGTCTTCTGAAAAGTTAGTGACAGAAATAGGACTGTACTTGTATTTCCAGTTTTTTCCATGCTTTCTGAGACATTAGCAAATTGTTCTATTTGGTTTTATATAAGCTTATTATTTAGTATACTGTTTAATAAAAGTATTCTTTTATGTTGGCCTAACCGAATATGTAGTGTGGTATAATTTCGTTTGGATTATATTGCTAGGTGATGGAACTAGAATGGCTGATTCAACCACAATGTTATCAATAAGTGATCCAATTCATATGGTGCTAATCAAAACAGACATATTTGGTGAGACGACTTTAGTAGCATCGTATTTTCTGGAATGGCGATCGGTTTTGGGCTCAGAAAATGGAGTGACCAGTCTGACTGTGGAACTTATGGGTGTAGGTATGGTGATTAATATATCATTATTAATCTTTTTATAGCCAGAGTTCATTTGTAAATATATTTTGTATCTTTAAAATGCTTTTATAATCCAAGAGGGAAACCTGTAAAATAGAATTTCATCAGAGTTACAATTGGACCCCAGCATCCTAGTCTTGAGAAATGTCTTGAAGAATAGTATCAGTATAGCACTTCATGGTCAATCTGACCTTGTCTTAGGAGAAATGTTTTTTTTCTGGAAAATGAATACAGGAATTTTGAGGGTTTTAATTTCAAGTTCATTTGATTAAATACAAGGCTATAAAGAAAATTAATATTCTTGACACACATACAAACTTATGTGTGTCCAGTCATCACACCCTGGAATACATCCCCTTTGGTACCAGTGATTCTTGCAAAATATGAAGTAGGTGTTCTCCCAACCCTTTACAGTGTGGGGGAGTGAGACTTGGAAGAGGTAATAATTTGCTCAGTGTCAGTATCAACTAGTGCTTGAGGGCAGAGCTGGTGCCTATCTTATTTATCATAGTCTCTGGAATCCTGCACACTGCCTGCTATGTAACACATACTTGCTAATAAAATGAGAAAACAAAACCTACCAATGTTTTATCTATAACATATAATGGAATTACTTTGGTTTTTAAACTTAGTCACAGAGTTAAACCTTGCCAGTGGACAGCATAGCCTTAGTAATTTAGATGATGATGATGATGATGATGATGATTATTATTATTATTTGAGATGGAGTCTTGCTCTGTCGCCAGGCTGGAGTGCAGTGGTGCAATCTTGGCTCACTGTAACCCCTGCCTCCTGAGTTCAAGCAATTATCCTGGCTCAACCTGCTGAGTAGCTGGGACTACAGGCATGCACCACCACACCCAGCTAATTTTTGTATTTTTAGTAGAGACGGGGTTTCACCATGTTGGCCGGGATGGTCTCGATCTCTCGACCTCGTGATCTGCCCGCCTCGGCCTCCCAAAGTGCTGGGATACAGGCGTGAGCCACCGCTCCCAGCCAGTAATTTAGATTTTAATAAGTCATACCAAGAATGTATTTTTCTTTAAATAAAAATTATAGAAAAAGTGTCCTTTATGTAAGAAATTTATTTTCAAAAACAATACCCAATTATTTGTCTTCAAAAATAGGCCTAACATGATAATCGTAGCAGTGACTTGGAAACAAGCAGATTCTGGTTCACTGAAGAAACATTAAATCGTTTTGATGTGAAGTATATTTGTTTTCTAGTTCTTTAAATCCAGGCATGGATTGAAAATTTCTACACAGCCTGTAATTGGATAATGGGGAGTGACAAATGGGAGTGACTATAAGTGACATAAATGCTTTCTAATTTTGTGTGTGTGTGTGTGTGTGTGTGGAGACAGAATGAGGTATTAACAGTTGCTTTGACTTTGAATTTAATGTAAGTCTGGTTGATATTATACATTTAATTAAGATAAAAAGTAAGAGTCTCAAATCCTTTAAGTCAGAAAAATTTCTTAAAACATGTTAGAAAAGCCAGGTGTAGTGGCTCATGCCAGTAATCCCACCAAGCACTTTGGAAGGCTGAGGCAGGACTATCACTTGAGCCCTGGAGTTTAAGACCAACCTGAATAACATAGGAAGACCCCATCTCTACTTAAAGAAGAAAAAGAGTGTTAGAAAGCTAAGAAAATAATCTCCTTATAATTAAACACCTTTGTTTAAAAAAATTGATTTGGTTCATTTTAATATGAATATTAAAGGTAATGTTGAGTGTTATCTTTATTCCATGTAAGTGATAAAACACCAAGTGCCTAAATTATTTTGGTTAGACTTTGGTTGACTAAATATATATAGTATTGAAATCTCTGAAGTTCAAAATATTTATGTTTATAGGCACAGAATCAAAAGTTTCTGTGGGAATTTTAAATATAAAACTTGAAATGTATCCACCACTCAATCAAACGTTATCTCAAGAAGTAGTGAACACACAGGTAAATACTTATGAGTTTCTCTTTTTTGTGTGTTTGTTTTCATAGTAGTGTATTTACCTGTTGATCCTAAAAAGCACTCTATTTTTAGAAAATTACCATTTATTACTTTCTAGATTAGCACTCAAAGGTTCACAAAAAGGATGAGAAAGAAAATAAAGACAAGATTGTTTTCCTAGGAGAATCTGTAGTCTAGTTTGGGAAATACGATGAACATTTATTGAGACAACATAAGAATTACAGGATAGGCCGGTGGCTCACGCCTGTAATCCCAGCACTTTGGGAGGCCAAGGTGGGCGGATCATGAGGTCAGGAGATTGAGACCATCCTGGCTAACACGGTGAAACCCTGCCTCTACTAAAAATACAAAAAAAAAAAAAAAAATTAGCTGGATGTGGTGGCGGGCGCCTGTAGTCCCAGCTACTCAGGAGGCTGAGGCAGGAGAATGGCGTGAACCGGGAGGCGGAGCTTGCAGTGAGCCCAGATTGTGCCAGTGCACTCCAGCCTGGGCAACAGAGCAAGACTCCATCTCAGAAAAAGAAAAAAAAAAAATTACAGGATAAAGCTGAAGAGGATAAAAGAGTAAAGTGCAACCTCAGTGGGGTGGGATCTTAACGTTCTTTCACAGACCTTTATTGAAAACTTGCTGCTTATGTCTTTTCTGCTCTGTTCTCTCAGGGTAGAAGTGCTTGCCACCTCTAGAGTGTGTTTGGAGAGGCTTTTTTCCCTAATTCCACTGTCAGGTCTCTGATGAATTACTTTCTTCCTGGGTCTTATAAGATTGGCAGATTTTTTCATTCCTTCACATTGGATTTGCCATCTGTGTTTAGTTCTTGCCAGTCTTTAGTTTGGAGGTTCTCATTATCTGCTGACTTGCTGGGGTGGCACTTGTGGAATGGTTCTCCTTGATTACATACACCATCCTTTACTCCACCCTGCCTGTCATATTGTTCCTTTTACAGACCTGTGGTTAGACGCTAGTGCTTCTCCCTCAGGCAAACAATGTCCTGCCCTGTTTTCTTTAAACTTTTTTTCCTTCCTTTTGTAAACCCTCATCTCCCTCTAATCTCTAGCTTCTGACATGTGTCATGGGTGGTATATATACCTGAAACCACATAGTGGGAACCAACTTTGATGTTACTCAAATAAATACCCAGCCCTATGGGAGGCTAAGGTGGGTGGATCACTTTTGAGTCCAGCAGTTTAGGACCAGCCTGGGCAACATAGTGAGACCCTGTCTCTACAAAAATTTTAAAAAATCAGTCAAGCATGGTGGTACATACTTGTAGTCCCAGCTGCTTGGGAAGCTGAAATGGGAGGACTGCTTGACCCAGGAATTTGAGGTTACAGTGAGCTGTGATTGTACCACTGCACACTAGCCTAGATTACAGACTAAGACCCTGTCTCTTAAATAAATGGTGTATACACACATATACATATGTGTATACATGAGGGTTTTTTTTGTTTTTTGTTTTTTCCGACAGAGTCTCGCTGTGTTGCCAGGTTGGAGTGCAGTGGCGCAGTCTTGGCTCACTGCAACCTCTGCCTCCCGAGTTAAAGCAATTCTCCTGCCTCAGTCTCCTGAGTAGCTGGGACTACAGGCGCGCGCCACCACACCCAGCTAATTTTTGTATTTTTAATAGAGACAGGGTTTCACCATGTTGGCCAGGATGGTCTTGATCTCTTAACCTCGTGATCTGCCTGCCTTGGTCTCCCAAAGTGGTATACATGAGTTTTAATCATGTTATTCATATATTTATGTGACATATAAAGTAAATGTTTGGGCTCTACTTTTTTTGGGTAGTAACTTTTTTTTTTTAATTAAATTTTATTTTTTTAGAGACAGCATCTCACTCTGACTCTCAGGCTTGAGTGCAGTGGTGTGATTATAGCTCACTGAAACCTCAAACTCCCAGCCTCAAGCAATCCACCTGCCTCAGCCTCCCAAAACATTGGGATTGCAGATGTGGACCACTGTGCCCAGCCAGGTTCTCCTTTTTAAACTTAACACTATTTTATATATATTTTCTCATATTTCCACTGTCATATTTATAATTTCTAGTGACTAAAACATAAGTTTATTCTATTTCTGATAATCAAATTGCTTCCAATTTTCTCTTTAAAATTGCACTATTAAAAATTTTAGCCAGGCTAATTAGTCTGTAATCCCAGCAATTTGGGAGGCCAAGGTAAGAGGATCACTTCAGGCCAGGAGTTCAAGACCAGCCTGGGCAACATAGGTAGACTTCATCTCTACAAAAAATTTTAAAAATTAACTGCGCATGGTGGTGCATCCCTGTAGTCCCAGCTGCTGGGGAGGCTAAGGTGGGAGGATCACTTGAGCCCAGGACTTTGAGGCTACAGTGAGCCATGATCATGCAGTAGTAGCACTCCAGACTGGGTGACAGAGCAAGACCCTGTCTCTTAAAAGAAATTAAAGTCAGAAATATGTATGGATCCTATATAGATGTCAAAATGTGCTAGACACCGTTCTAGACACTGCAGATGTAGCTGTGTATAGGGCAGCAGACAGCTAGACAGCTTGCTCTCAAGGAGTTTAGATTCCAGTGCAGGAGAAACAATAAGTCAGCAAACAAAATAATCAGATAGTAGAAGGTGTTCTATGGAGAATTATTACAGGTGATATGATACAGTGGTTATTGGGTGGCTAATTATAGGTCGAGTGACTAAGGTAGGGAAAGAGTCTGAACTGCAGGAAGTAACCAGCCACGCAAAGATTGGGGCTGAGCTTCCAGCACTGAGAACAGCCTAGAACAAAAGCCCCTATGGAGGACCGAAAGCCCTGTGTGGCTACAGCGTAGTGGGTTGGGGAGAGAGGAGAAAATGAGTCGGGCCAGAGTTCATAGGCCAGGGCAGGTATTTTGCAATGTGATGGAGAATGAAGTGTTTTAAACAAGAGAATGACAATATGTTTTGTTTTGTTGTGTTTTTTTGAGATAGAGTCGCCCAGGGTGGAGTACGGTGGCATGAACTTGGCTCACTGCAACCTCTGCCTCCCGGGTTCAAGCAATTCTCCTGCCTCAGCCTCCCGAGTAGCTGGGATTACAGGCATGTACCACTATCCCCAGCTAGTTTTTGTATTTTTAGTTGAGATGGGGTTTCACCATGTTGGCCAGGCTGGTCTTGAACTCCTGACCTCAAATGATCCACCTGCCTAGGCCTCCCAAAGTGTTGGGATTACAGGCGTGAGCCACCATGCCCGTCTTGTATGATTTACTATTTAAAAATTTCTGGGCTGGGCGCGGTAATCCCAGCACTTTGGGAGGCCAAGGTGGGTGGATCATGAGCTCAGGAGTTCAAGACTAGCTTGACCAATGTGGTGAAACCCTGTCTCTACTAAAAATACAAAAAAAAAATTAGCTGAGTGTGGTGGCATGTGCCTGTAGTCCCAGCTACTCAGGAGGCTGAGGCAGGAGAATTGCTTGAACGTGGGAGGCTAAGGTTGCAGTGAGCTGAGATCATGCCACTGCACTCCAGCCTGGGCGACAGAGCGAGACTGCATCCCCCACAACCAAAAAAAAAAAAAAATTCTGTCTTGGGAGGAAAAAAAGGTGACTTATGATTGTATGGAGACTGGATTGTACTAGGGGTTAAGTGTAGAAACAGGGAAGTCAGGAGGCTTTTATAGAAGATGATGATGACTCAGATTAGGGTGCTAATGATGTAGAGAAGTAGACAAATCTGTTACATATTTTGTAGTAATTAAAGATAATGAATAGACATTGAAAAATATTTTTTTTAATTTCAAGCTTGCTTTGGAACGTCAGAAAACTGCAGAGAAAGAGCGATTATTTCTTGTATATGCTAAGCAGTGGTGGAGAGAATATTTGCAAATTCGACCCTCACACAACTCACGACTGGTTAAGATTTTTGCACAGGTTTGTAAATTATATTAGAATAATTTTATGCCTGTATTTGAGATTTACTGTTATGTGCGTAAATTCCATTTAATATTTATTTGTAAAATGTATTCCAAAAAATAAAAGTGCATTTGTAAAATAAAATGCTGATTTTGTAATATTCTCTTTCACTGCATAGTGAGTGGCAAGATCAATCCATGTCTTATTTTACTTTCAATTTCAGTTATTGTGGGTTTTTGAAAAATCACCTTTCTCAGGTTGAATCAATTACTGTGTTTTAAACCCTTTCTGAATATATTTGATTTAAAGTAGATGAAAATCCATTTTGTTTAACTTGGAATGTGTATTTGCTTGATACTTAGTGCTAAATAATTAACCATTTGGACACTTTGCAGGTTATATGTAAATCCAGCTCCTGTGTGCAGAACAGGGGGGCTCTGGGCATATATATTTTTTTTGTTAGAGTTTTTAAAAAAAATTGTATATAACCACGACCTCTAAGCCAGTGACCAGTAATGTTTAACTGAAGCATTTCAACTATATATCTCTGCCTCCATTTATCCTGAGTCCTAAACCCATTTTCTCTCTTTAACAGACCAACATAAAATATATGGTCAGGTCGGCCGGGCGCGGTGGCTCACGGCTGTAATCCTAGCACTTGGGGAGGCTGAGGTGGGTGGATCACGAGGTCAGGAGATCAAGACCAACCTGGCTAACACGGTGAAACCCCGTTCCTACTAAAAACACAAAAAATTAGCTGGGCGCCATGGCGGGCGCCTATAATCCGAGCTACTCGGGAGGCTGAGGCAGGAGAATGGTGTGAACCCGGGAGGCAGAGCTTGCAGTGAGCAGAGATTGCGCCACTGCAATCCGGCCTGGGCAAAAGAGCAAGACTCCGTCTCAAAAAAAAAAAAAATGTGGTCAGGTTCACGTATTTTTTGTAACTCCTAAGGAACAGTTCAAATATTTTGTATATATTCAGCCTCATATAGATGCTTTCATCTAAGTATAGTGTAGTATATTATTTTAAGTTAAGTTTCTCAAATCCTGTACATTCATCCAGCTTTACCCTACTTTCCCTGGATTTTGGAACAGGCTAAAAGTGGTTTAGTGTCCAGATGGGGAGCTTGGGAATGAGAGGTTGACTAGAGGTGGGAATAAGGGAAATGGCTTCTGACTTTCCGATAGCGTTGTTTATATATTGAATGACTGGTTGGCAAGGTAACAACATTATCAGGACAAGGGCAAGGAGAAACCAATTAAAATATAACTGGCTTCCTGGCAGGGCGCGGTGGCTCACGCCTGTAATCCCAGCACTTGGGGAGGCCAAGGCAGGTGGATCCTCTGAGGTCAGGAGTTTGAGACCAGCGTGGCCAACATGGCGAAACCTTGTCTCTACTAAAAATACAAAAATTAGCCAGGCTTGGTGGCAGGCACCTATAATCCCAGTTAGTCAGGAGGCTGAGGCAGGAGAATTGCTTTACCCGGGAGGCGGAGGTTGCAGTGAGCCAAGATCACGCCATTGTACTCCAGCCTGGGCAACAAGAGTGAGACTGTGTCTCAAAACAATAACAATAACAACAACAAAAAATATACACATATATAAAAATACACATTATACATATTTTAAAAACTGGCTCCCTGCTGTCTATATAGTCTGAGGCATTTATTCATTGCCACGTGGAATTAGGAACTAGAGAGGACTCAGGATGGAGTGAGGCAGTGAATCAGAGAAATGGCAGGATCAAAGAGGAGGAAGAAGTTGAAATGCACTAAGGAAGTCAAGGAAGTGGGATTTTCTTTTAGGAAATACTACTTAAACGAGTTCCTCTCTCGGAATTCATTGTAAGACTTGAACCATAGAAGGTAAGTTACTCTCGTAGTAACCATATAAGATTGTCAAGTGGCCAGGCATTGGCTCTTTTTGTAAACAGTATGAAGGTTAGAGAAGTGAACAGTCTTTTCAAGGCCAAACAGCAACTCAGTCATGGCAAAGTCTGTATTAAATTGGAGTTTCAACTGGTGCCTTTTTGGTTTGTGCCACCTCTTTCCATATACATAGAGTAAATAAAATGCTGATTTAATTTAGATTCCCCAGAACTGTTTCTTGCTGCTGCTTCCTGTATTTGACTAGTTCTGAAATTAAAGAACAACAGTGTAAAGCAATCTAATTATAAAAACAATAGTTATAAATCAAAACATTAATATACATATCAAGGCCAAAAAAATTTCTAATGTATCCAGCACTGAAAGTAAAGTAAAGAACTTTTTTTTTTTTTTTTTTGTGAGACAGAGTCTCATTCACCCAGGCTGGAGTGCAGTGGTGCGATCTTGGCTCACTGCAACCTCCACCTCCCAGGTTCAAGTGATTCTCCTGCCTCAGCCTCCCAAGTAGCTGGGACTACAGGCGTGTGCCACCATGCCCGGCTAATTTTTTGTGTTTTTAGTAGAGATGGGGTTTCACAGTGTTAGCCAGGATGGTCTCAATCTCCTGACCTCGTGACCCGCCCGCCTCAGCCTCCCAAAGTGCTGGGATCATAGGCATGAGCCACCATACCTGGCCAAGAACTTTTTGCAATGATGGAAATGTTCTGTATCTGTGCTAACCAGTATGGTGGTCACCAGCCATGTACTGAGCATTCAAAATGTGGCTATTATGACTAAAAATAATTGAATTTTAAATTTTAATTAAAATTTAAATAGCTCATAATGGTTAGTGATTTTCTTACTGGATAGTGCCCATTCAGAGGTTGAAATAGTAACTTTTTAAAACACTTAGGTAGCTTGTGGGGATATATTTAGATAATATTAGAATATTGCTGTAATAAAACGACATATCTTACATTATAAGATGCTACTATTGATGATTGACTTAGGCAAATGCTTCCACTTCTTATGTGCTCATCTTTTCTTGCCTGTTAGTGGATTCGTAAGAATAGGAGTAACAGTCCTGCACCTCAGTCCTAACCAAAGATCTGTAGATTTGCCGTGGCCATTATACTTAAAAATTCATTATTCTTTTTATCCTTTGTTAGCTGGTTTTGCTATAGTATAGTAGTAATTCATTGAATGATGCTTTTTGAACTTTTTAGTGCAAGAAACTTTAAAATAAGTTACAGAAATTGAACTTTAAGGCCACTAGGTTTGTGTTTTTTTTTTTTTTTTGAGACGGAGTCTTGCTCTTGCCCAGGCTGGAGTGCAGTGGCGTGATCTTGGCTCACTGGAAGCTCCGCCTCCCAGGTTCATGCCATTCTCCTGCCTCAGCCTCCCCAGTAGCTGGGACTACATGCCCGGCTAATTTTTTTTGTATTTTTAGTAGAGACGAGGTTTCACCATGTTAGCCAGGATGGTCTTGATCTTCTGACCTTGTGATCCGCCCACCTTGGCCTCCCAAAGTGCTGGGGTTACAGGTGTGAGACACTGTGCCCAGCCTAAGGCCACTAGGTTTTAAGAAAATGTTGTAAATCACTTGAGGATTGAGGATATCCTTTTAATATTTAGTTTGTGATTTCAGGACTTAGTATTGTTATACAACACTAGATTATTAGTAATGCTAAGTTCATGTAAAAGAAAACCATAGTTCTCTACATCCCCCCAAAATTAGAATAATAATCCTCTGTTTTAAAAATGGGTGCCCTCTAGGCTAGGCACAGTGGCTCATGCCTGTAATCCCAGCACTTTGGGAGGTCGAGGTGGGTGGATCACTTGAGGTCAGGAGTTTGAGACCAGCCTGGTCAACATCGTGAAACCCCATCTCTACAAGAATACAAAAATTAGCCAGGTGTGGTGGCACATACCTGTAATCCCAGCTACTCAGGAGGCTGAGGCACAAGAGTCGCTTGAACCTGGGGGCGGAGGTTGCAGCAAGCTGAGATCACGCTACTACACTCCAGCCTGGACAATAGTGGGACTCTGTCTCAGAAAAAAAAAAAAAAAAAAATTGATGCCTTCTACAGTTGAGAACTATAGGTATGAATGGAATCTATAGCCAGTTTGCTCTGCAACATAAAAATTAATGATCTTTCTCACTATAATCAAATGTAAATAAGTGAGTGTTTTTTCCTTGCTAAAGTGTGGGAGTATATTGGAAAAAGATGTTTTGGTTGTGGAGAAAGACATCAGTGGTTCTGATAATTCAAACAGATGGTGTTTCTGTTGGCTGGGTTAGATCTCATGTCCTGAGGAGCCCTATCAGAGAGGGTAGGTCATCTCCAAATCTTGAGTAGTAAGTGGCCCTTTCACAGTGCCATATCAGTAACCATGAAGGTAAACAGATTGTGGGCTTTGGTAATACTAACTATAAAATCACAGTGGTAGACAGTCATCACAGACCTATATATGCATACAAGGTATTCAGCACCAACACCAGGAGATACCCTGTATTTAGAATGTAAAACTTTTTCTAGAGCGGTTTTTGAAATTTTGCTTTCAGTTGACTTGGTTAACAAATTATTGTTTCCTGTGGATCCCTAAATTTGAGGCCCTAATGGAAACAAACTAGAATCAAGCTACAATCATTTCTGTTATATCAGCCAATCAGAAGAGTTATTTGTTCTGTCTGGCTATATGTTGTTAAATTCTATATGGTAATGTGAAAAAATACTTAAGCTTAGAGCACCTCTCCCTCCCCTACATACCTACCCATACATTTCTCCGAGGAGTTCTTATTGCCACAGCCTTTGGAGTAAAACAGCTCAGAGCTTGAACCTGGCTCTGTTGCATAATAGCTGTAGCTCCTCAGTTTTCATCTATAAAATGAAAATAATAGAGATGAGGATTAAGGGAAATTATATACACAGCACTTTGCAGCCTAATACTGGATACAAGGTAAGCACTCAATCAATGGTATGCTGAATTATTTTATCCTACATTAATGTATTTGAAAAAAACATAATTGGGGATGATTAATATGTCATTAGAGATGTTTTTCCCCTTTTCCCTAGGATGAAAATGGGATAAATAGACCAGTCTGTTCCTATGTTAAACCACTTCGAGCTGGACGGCTTCTTGATACTCCAAGGCAAGCAGCAAGATTTGTTAATGTCCTTGGTTATGAACGAGCCCCTGTTATTGGAGGAGGAGGTAAACAGGAGCAGTGGTGCACTCTGCTGGCCTTTCTCTGTAGAAACAAGGTATTATACACACATAATAGAATTAAGTAGCAGTATATCATAGTTACTCTGAATTTGTAATCCATTTGTAAAAGAATGCCTTAGGAAAATGCACATATAGTCAACCCTCTATACCCACAGGTTCTGTATCTGTAGATTCAACCAACTGCAGATCAAAAATACTTATGAAAGTAAAAAATAACAGTACAATAATAAAAAATAGTACAAATAAAAAACAATGGAGTGTAACAACGTTTATGTAGCATTTACATTGTATTGAGATTTTTAAACAATTTAGAGGTGATTTAAAGTATACAGGAAGATGTGCTTAGGTTATATATAAAATACTATACCATTTTGGCTGGCCGCAGTGGCTCATGCCTGTATCCCAGCATTTTGGGAGGCTGAGGCAGGTGGATCACCTGAGGTCAGGAGTTCAAGACCAGTCTGGGCAACATGGTGAAACCCTATCTCTACTAAAATACAAAAAATTATCTGGGCATGGTGTCGTGTGCCTGTAATCCCAGCTACTCAGGAGGCTGAGGCAGGAGAATCGCTTGGACCCTGGAGACGGAGGTTGCAGTGAGCCGAGATCGCACCATTGCACTCTAGCCTGAGGACAGAGCAAGACTCATCTCAAAAAAAAAAAAAATACTGTTTTATATAAGCCTTGAGTATCCATGGATTTTGTTTTGCAAGGGTCCTGGAACTAACCCCTTTGGGGTGCTATCAACTTGACCACGTCAGAACCTTGTTCTGTTTTTCATAACATTTAAATATCAATACACAAAAAACTCAGCATCTTTATTTTCTCATGTAGTTTCTTATTTATTGTGATTTCTGTGATGTAGGGACCTACAAGTACTAAAATGTCAGAAATCAAGTTACAGAATGAATTAGAAACAGCACCAGGACCAGACCATGGCTTTCTGGTACTATTGATGTGTTGCAATTTGCTCAGATAATCTTTAAAAAAGAGAAAATAAGGCCGGGTATGGTGGCTCACGCCTGTAATCCCAGCACTTTGGGAGGCTGAGGCGGGCGGATCACCTGAGGTCAGGAGTTTGAGACCAGTCTGACCAATGTGGAGAAACCCCGTGTCCACTAAAAATACAAAATTAGCGTGGCGTGGTGGCGCATGCCTGTAATCCTAGCTACTCAGGAGGCTGAGGCAGGAGAATTGCTTGAACCTGGGAGGCAGAGATTGCGGTGAGCTGAGATTGCGCCATTGCAGACCAGCCTGGGCAACGAGTGAAACTCCATAAAAAAAAAAAAAAGAGAAAATGGCAGTACAAAATTAATATAGAAAAAATATTAAAATAGAAAAAATCTTGAATTGCATGCTATTTTGTTTAGTTTGTTTAGTTTGTATTTAAATACAAATGTATATTTAATCACACTTTTTGAATGACTTGATTTCAGTAAACTAATTTTATAGATTATGAGATATTTCCTAATCTGTGTTCTAAAAATGTTGATAGTGTGATAACAAACAAGTAAAACTATCTTTAGGCCAGGCACGGTGGCTCACGCCTGTAATCCCAGCACTTTGGGAGGCTGAGGGTGGTGGATCACCTGAGGTCGGGAGTTCTAGAACAGCCTGACTAACATGGAGAAACTCCATCTCTACTGAAAAAATACAAAAATTAGCCAGGCACAGTGGCGGGCTCCTGTAATCCCAGCTACTTGGGAGGCTGAGGCAGGAGAATCACTTGAACCTTGGAGGTGGAGGTTGCAGTGAGCCAAGATCACGCCATTGCACTCCAGTCTGGGCAATAAGAGCGAAACTCCATCTCAAAAAAAAACACAAAAAACTGTCTTTAGCCTGGGTGACAGAGTGAGACTCTGTCTCAAAGAAATAAATAAATAAATAAAGGTGACAGCAGGCCAGGCATGGTGTCTGACACCTGCAAGTCCAGCACTTGGGTAGGCCAAGGTAGGCAAATCACTTTAGCCCAGAAGTTCCAGACAAACCTGGGCAACATGGCAAAATCCCTGTCTCTAAAAAACTATGTAAAAATTACCCAGGTATGGGCCAGGTGTGGTGGCTCACGCCTGTAATCCCAGCACTTTGGGAGGCTGAGGCAGGTGGATCACGAGGTCAGGAGATCAAGATCATCCTGGCTGATATGGTGAAACTCCATCTCTACTAAAACCACAAAAAATTAGCTGGGCATGGTGGCACACGCCTGTAGTCCCAGCTACTCGGGAGGCTGAGGCAGGAGAATCACTTGAACCCATGAGGTGGAGGTTGCAGTGAGCTGAGATCGCGCCACTGCACTCCAAACTGGGTGACAGAGCAAGACTCTGTCTCAAAAAAAAAAAAAAAAAAAAATACATATATATATATATATTTAGATATTTTTTTACTGTACAAACAACAGCATTACAACAGTATTACAACAGTAATGGTGAAACTTTACCTATAATTCTATTCCTAGTTTATTATTTCTTTTTATATTTTTTCTGCTGTATATGTATCATTTATTCCATAATTATAATTATTGTAAATAAATTTTTGTATCTTTATAATTAAGCATTATGCTATGAACATTTTTCTATGTGTTGCTACAGTCTCTGATTTCCTTTTTTTTTTAAATGAGACAGAGTTTTCCTCTTGTCACCCAGGCTGGAGTGCAATGGCATGATCTCGGCCCACTGCAACCTCCGTCTCCTGGGTTCAAGCGATTCTCCTGCCTCAGCCTCCCTAGTAGCTGGGATTATAGGTGCCCGCCACCACCCCCAGCTCATTTTTGTATTTTTAGTACAGATGGGGTTTCACTATGTTGGCCAGGCTGGTCTCGAACCCCTGACCTTAGGTGATCTGCCCGCCTCTGCCTCCTAAAGTGCTGATTTCCATTTTAATGAGTGTTTAAGTTTTCTTGAGTCAATATACAAAATATACTTAACTATTTCCCTATTGTAGGAATTGCCAAGTTAGGCTCTTTTTTTTTTATTCAGTGGTTTTGTTGTTGTTGTTTTGTTTTTTTTTTGGGACGGGGTCTCGCTCTGTCACCCAGGCTGGAGTGCAGTGTCACGATCTCGGCTCACTGCAACCTCTGCCTCCCAGCCTCAAGCAATTCTCCTACCTCAGCCTCCTGAGTAGCTGAGACTACAGGCATGGAGCCACCATTCCTGGCTTTTTTTTTTTTTTTTTTTTTTTTGGTATTTTTAGTAGAGATGGAGTTTCTTGGCCAGGCTGGTCTTGAACTCCTGGCCTCGAGTGATCTGCCCGCCTCAGCCTCCCAAAGTGCTGAGATTACAGGCAAAAGCTGGCACACCTGGCCATAAAGTTAAGCTCATTTTAAATTTTTTAATGTTACCGTGAATGAACTTTCACATTGACTATCTTTGCAGATATTATTATTTTACTTTTGAATTTTCTTTAGGACAAAATCTCAGAAATAATTGGGTCTAAAAGGTTGATTAAGCCAGGCACAGTGGCTCATGCCTGTAATCCCAGCACTTTGGGAGGCCAAGGTGGGTGGATCACTTGAGGTCAGGAGTTCAGGACCAACCTGGCCAACATGGTGAAACTCCATCTCTACTAAAAATACAAAAATTAGCTGGGTGTGGTGGTGCACGCCTGTAGTCCTAGCTACTTGGGAGGCTGAGAATCGTTGGAACCTGGGAGGAGGAGGTTGTAGTGAGCCGAGGTGATGCCACTGCATTCCAGCCTGGCTGACAGAGCGAGACTCCGTCTCAAAAAAAAAGGTAAATTAAAAAATAAAAGATTGGTTATTACATTTTTGTAAAGCCACTTTAAGAATTATAAAATGCTATTTGTTTTCTTACAGTTAATTTTTAAAAAAAAAAACTGTAGCACCACCAGTGCAAATTTTTTGGAGAAAGAAATTTCTTGGCCAGGTAAGGTGGCTCATGCCTGTAGTCCCAGCACTTTGGGAGGCTGAGGCAAGCGGATTGCTTGAGTCCAGGAATTCGAGACCAGCCAGGGCAAATTGGTGAAACTCTGTCTCTACAAAAACACAAAAAATAGCTGGGCCTAGTGATGAGTGCCTGTGGTCCCAGCTATTCAGGAGGCTGAAGCGGGGGAATTGCTTGAGCTGGGGACATCAAGGCTGCAGTGAGCTGAGGACGTCAAGGCAGCAGTGAGCTGAGATCATGCCACTGCACTCCAGCCTGGGTGTCAGAACTAGACCCTATCTCAAGAGAGAAAAAAAAAGAAATTTCTTCATTCTGACACTCAACTCAAACAGTTATTTTTGCTTTTGTGTGTAGTCTTCCTACACTTAAATACAAAATTGTAGCCATACTGTTTAATATCTTAGTAATTTTTTCACAGAACACAGTATCAGATGTTTTCTTTTCTTTCTTTTTTTTTTTTTTGAGACAGAGTCTCACTCTGTTGTCCAGGCTGGAGTGCAGTGGCACGATCTCAGCTCACTGCAACCTCTGCCTCCTGGGTTCAAGCGATTCTCCTGCCTCAGCCTCCCGAGTAGCTGGGATTACAGGCATACACCACCATACCCAGCTAATATTTTCTATTTTTTATGGGTCTTTATAACTTTTTAAAATTGAAAGTAATATAACCACATCAAAGAAAATCTGGGAAATAGAGTGGAAAATTATATATAACCTCCCCAGTAATAACCATTGTTGGCATTTTGTTGTTGTTCTTGCCAGTCATTTTTCTTATGTATATATTTTCTTGAAATTATCACATATAGATACTATCAGTCATTGGTTGAGTGTTTTCCATTTATTTGCATTTCTTGCTGTATGACTTGTTTGCTTGTTTGTTCATGTCCTTCAGCTATTAATCTATTAAAATATTCCAGGCTGGGCACAGGAGCTCATGCCTGTAATCCCAACACTTTGGGAGGCTGAGGCAGGAGGATCACTTGAGCCTAGGAGTTCAAGAGCAGCCTGGGTAACACAGTAAGACCCCCGTTTATACAAAAAATTTAAAAGTTAGCTAGTTGTCGTGGTGCACACCTTTAGTCCCAGCTACTTGGGAGGCTGAGATGGGAAAATCACTTAAGCCTGGGAGGTCAAGGCTGCTGTGAATCATGTCACCAGCCTGGGTGACAGAGGAAGACCCTGTCTCAAAAAAAAAAAAAATTCTACTTTTCTTTCTGTGTTGTGTGAGTTCTTTATAAACTTTTTTTTTTTTTTTTTTTTTGGAAACAAAGTCTTACTCTGTTGCCGAGGCTAGAATGCAGTGGCGCGATTGCAGCTCACTGCAACCTCTGCCTCCCAAGTTCACGTGATTCTCTTGCCTCGCCTCCCGAGTAGCTGGGACTAATGGTGCATGCCACCACGCCCAGCTAGTTTTTGTATTTTTAGTAGAGACAGAGCTTCCTTATGTTGGCCAGGCTGGTCTCGAACTCCTGACGTCACGTGATCCACCCGCCTCAGCCTCCCAAATTGTTGGGATTACAGGCGTGAGCCACTGTGCCCAGCCAATAAATTTTTATGATAATTTTGTATTTAAGTATGTAATGAGGAAATAATATGGAAGAATGAATACTTCATTGTAATTTATCTTCCAGGGTGACTGTGAAGATCATGCTAACCTTCTGTGCAGCCTTCTTCTTGGATATGGATTAGAAGCCTTTGTTTGTGTTGGGACCAAGGCAAAAGGTGTACCTCATGCATGGGTTATGACTTGTGGAACTGATGGGACCATCACTTTTTGGGAGAGTTTAACAGGACACAGGTTAGTCTACGAAGTTTATAAGGATATTAAAATGAAGTTATAAGTTTTTTTTGTTTTTTTTTTTTTGAGATGAAGTCTCGCTCTGTCACCCGGGCTGGAGTGCACTGGCACAATCTCAGCTCACTGCAACCTCCACCTCCCAGGTTCAAGCCGATTCTCCTGCCTCAGCCTCCCAAGTAGCTGGGATTACAGGCACGTGCCACCGCACCTGGCTGATTTTTGTATTTTTAGTAGAGACGAGTTTTCACCATGTTAGCCAGGCTGGTCTCGAACTCCTGACCTCAGGTGATCCACCTCAGCCTCCCAAAGTGCTGGGATTACAGGCGTGAGCCACCGTGTCCAGCTTAAGTTATAAGTATTTTAAATTATAAGGGCTTTTTGTCCATAGTGATGGTACTTGAAGGTACGTGTTGATGATTTTAGTTAGAGCCTTTTCAGTGATTATGTAAAAAAGTACTTCAATTATGATAGCCAAGTAAATGAACTCTAAGAAAATTTTTACCTCAAATATTCTTTACCAACATATGTTGGTAAACAGTAAATTATATTTACTAGTTTTGTATGATTAGCATATTTTGTTTTCAGTTTTCTCTCTTTTTTTTTTTTTTTTTTTTGGCAGTGTCTCACTGTTGCCCAGGCTGGAGTGCAGTGGCACAGTCACAGCCCGCTGCAGCCTCCCTCTCCTGGGTTCCGGTGGTCCTCCTACCTCAGCCTCTTGCATAGCTGGGACTGCAGGTGTGCACAGCCATGCCTAGCTAATTTTTCTGTAGGGATGAGGTTTTGCTGTGTTGTCTACACTGGTCTTGAACTCCTGGACTCAAGCAGTCTGCCCACCACGGCCTTCCAAAGTGCTGAGATTATAGGCATGAGCCACCACGCCTGGCCGGCATGTTTTTTTCTGATGATCATCCCTACGTCTGAAAATAAATTCAAGTTGTAAATGATGATTTCTTTTTAAAATTTGATGTGGTTGCCATCTCCATGTTGGCAAATCCCCTAGACACATTTTTTAAAGTACTTTAGCCTGTCATTAGATTTTGAAACAGCTGAGTACTTCTGTTGTAGGACTTCCTCCTTAGTTCAGCTAAGAGCTGGGTCCTTGTCACATGGCCATGAAAAATTAGGCTCGCAGGCAATTTGAAGGGGGAGAAAAATGGAATTTATTGAACAAAAAGGAAAAAAACTGGGAAACAGGGACGCTCCACAAACCCAGAGTGCCTGCTAGTGTGCTTCCTGCTTCGCAGATTGAATTCCAGCTTCCACTCAGGAAGAGGAGGGGCCAGGCTCCTCCCCATTGCAAATTGCTCGAACTTCTGTGGCTTCTCCCCAGTGTGCACTCCTCCCAGTGCACAGGCTGGTTGGAGTTTCTCTGGGGACCCCTTTCCACCTGGCTGTCTCACTTCTTTCTTCATGGAACATTCTCTTTCCTTAGCTTCTTTCTTATCATTGTCTTTCAATATTTATTATTCCTCTCTGGCTATTCTCAGTTTTTCCTTCATCTTGTCTTTAAATGTGTGTGTTCTAGAGGCCCAGCCCTGGGCCCTCTTTTCATTCCCCTGAGTCCTCTTTCTCCCTGGTTGATAATCATGCCTAATAATGTTTTGGTTAGTTGTGCCTAAAAATGCATAATCAAATTATTTTAATTATGTTATCTGAGGCAAACATTTTTTATTTATTTATTTTTTTTCTTGGAGACGGAGTTTCGCCCTCGTTGCTCAGGCTGGAGTGCAGTGATGCCATCTCAGCTCACTGCAGCCTCCGCCTCCCGGGTTCAAGCAATTCTCCTGGCTTAGCCTCCCGAGTAGCTGGGACTACAAGCACGTGCTCCCACGCCCAGGTGATTTTTGTATTTTTAGTAGAGACGGGGTTTCACCATGTTGGTCAGGCTGGTCTCGAACTCTTGACCTCAGGTGATCCCCCCCCCCGCCTCAGCCTCCGAAAGTGCTGGGATTACCGCGTCCGGCCTTTGATCTTAACAGTATACATAGAATGTATTCTGTTGTTAATAGAGTTGGTTTCAATATTGTAAGACGTACCATACAATTAATACAGAGTAATCAAATTGTGGAAATGTAAAAAAGAAAAACAAGTATTAAACTGTAGTTCTGAGAAGTAGTTATGGCCTTAAGTGTTAGAATAATTTTCTCAGTAAGATGCTGCCTTCTTAATTTTTAAGTTCTCATATATAAAATTATTTAATTTTTTTAGGTACATCCATAAACCTACCAATCCTGATGAACCTCCAGTTGCTGAACAGCCCAAACCACTGTACCCATATCGAACAATTGGTTGTGTTTTCAACCATCAGATGTTCCTGGGAAATTGTCAACCCTCTGATGCAGTAGAAACCTGTGTATTTGATTTGAACGATGAATCCAAATGGAAACCCATGAGTGAGGAAGCAATTAAATCTGTGTGTGCTCCTGGAGCTACAACATCCCTTCCTCCCTTTCCACCTCTGTGTGCATCCACAATTGATGCATCAGTAACAAGTAATGAAATTGAAATGCAGCTGAGGCTCCTGGTGTCAGAACACAGGAAGGTAATTCACACTGAAATAGTTGTAGTTTCATACTTTTTTTCATTTATGTATTTAACTATTTTTTGGTGTGTGTGATAGTGCCAGTCACTATTCTAGCCCTGAACAAAGCAACTACAGTCCCTACTATTATGAAGCTTACAATTTTGAAAGTCATGAGAGTTCAAGTTCTGAGACTCAAAAATCTCCAAATTAATTAATACTTATAGAATGAATTACTTCCTCCTAGAAATGAAGAATGGTGAACTTGTTCACATCCCTTAGAGTCAAGATTTTTGCTGACTACCACTATTTGGATTTCGTCTTTGTGAAATGCTTATTCACATATTTGCCCCTTTAAAAATCCTGGGTTAGGCTGGGCTTGATGGCTCACGCCTATAATCCCAGCACTTTGGGAGGCTTAGGTGGGTGGATCGCTTGAGCCCAGGAGTTCAAGACCAGCCTGGGGAATATGGTGAAACATCATCTCTGTTATTCTTTAAAGAAAAAATATGTATACTGGGTTATACTTTTTTCATATTCATTTTTCTCCCCAGGTTGGTTTCTGTTTGTTTTCATGTTGTACTCAACTGAGTAGACGTCTGGCTTTAATTTGCATTTCCCTGATTACTTATGAGATCAAACCTCTTTTTTTTTTTTTTTTTGAGATGGAATCTCTCGCTTTGTCACCCAGGCTGGAGTGCAGTGGCGTGATCTTGGTTCACTGCAACCTCCACCTCCCAGGTTTAATCAGTTCTCCTGCCTCAGCCTCCTGAATAACTGGGATTATAGACATGTGCTACCATGCTACCAATTTTTGTATATTTTGTAGAGATAGGGTTTCACCATGTTGGCCAGGCTGGTCTCAAAGTGATCTACCTGCCTCAGCCTCCCAAAGTGCTGGGATTACAGTTGTGAGCCACTGCGCCCAGCCAGATCAAGCCTCTTGTCAAATAGCATGTAGATTTCCTTTGTAAAGTGCCTTTAAGAAGACATAAAAAATATTAGTCATAAAGGAAAAGATTAATATATCTTAAAGACTTAAGTTCATCAAAAGAAAACATTAAGAGATTGAAGCTGTGGGGTGGGAAAAGTTATTTGTAACACATATCACCAACAAAGGACTGGAATCCAAAATTCCTACAAAATATTTCTGATTCACCTTTTAGGGTTCCCTGTTCCACTCCTCACCTTGGGTGAGCCCTGTTTTCTGTGTTCTTTGAGGCTGTCAAAGGCAAACTGATTTATCAAACATGTTCTCTGGGTTCCCAGTTACTCTTAGCTTTGGCCTCTAATATATTTCTTATTCACTCGTCAACTTATCAGAGCATTTATATATTTTGGAAAACCTGGCATTTGTAATATGTTTTCAGCAAAAGTTGGTCAGGAGACCTCTGGTCCATTATATTGCTGGAAATGAATGCCCCTTATTACTTTTTCTTTCCTTTCATCACTTGTATTGGCTTTAGCTTTCTTTTCTTAGGTTCTGCTTACAAATAAAAGCAATATCTTATAAAAATTACTTTTGGCCAGGCACAGTGTCTCACGCCTATAATCGCTTGAGCTCAGGAGTTCAAGACCAGCCTGGGCAACATGGTGAGACCCTATCACTACAAAAAGTACAAAAATTAGCTGGGTGTGGTGGCGCATGCTTGTAGTCCCAGCTACTTGGAGGCTGAGGTGAAAGGAGCCAGGGAGGTGGAGGTTGCAGTGAGCCGAGATTGTGCCACTGCACTCCAGCCTGGGTGACAGTAAGACCCTGTCTCAAAAAAAAAAAAAAAAAGAATTACTGTTTATAGAAAAAGAAGTGATAGATGCCAGTGTTGATCACTATTTAAGTTAAGGTGCCTGTAAATCAGCAAAAGTTCACATTTTGCCACAGGAAAAGCATTGTTAATCATGGATCTTTTGAGACCATTTGTGATGAGTTAAAACCTTGAATGTAAAATGAGGAAATACCAAAGATCCATTATAATAACCAAAATATCTAGAGTTTTGAGAATTTTTTGTATTTGTGACAATATTATTTTTAACTTCATGTGTCTAGAGATCAATAGGTCATTTGGTGTTATAAATGGAATCATGGGCTGGGCACGGTGGCTCATGCCTGTAATCCCAGCACTTTGGGAGGCCGAGGTGGGTGGATCACTTGAGGTCAGGAGTTTGAGACCAGCCTGGCCAACATGGTGAAACCCCGTCTCTACGAAAAATACAAAAATTAGCTGGGCGTGGTGGCGGGTGTCTGTAATCCCAGCTACTCAGGAGGCTAAGGCAGGAGAATCGCTTGAACCTGGGAGGCAGAGTTGCAGTGAGCTGAGATCGCGCCACTGCATTCCAGCCTGCGCAACAGAGTAAGACTCTGTCTCAAAAAAATTTAAAAAAATAAAAAATAAATGGAATCATGTTGTTTTTAACATTCCATAGAAATATGTTTTAAGCTCCCTAAGGGCCTATAAAATGTCTTCATCTTTTTATCTCTTACAGTATATAAGTTTTATAGAGTACATGTTCAGTAAATATTTGTTTAATCACATATAGAATTAATTTGTTGACTTTTCTCACCTCTGTGTAGTTCAGTTTATGGTAGGAAGAGTCAGTCTTTAGTAAACAGATTCATTCTTACTAAACTCTTTTTTATTTATTTATTTATTTTTTATTTTGAGACAGAGTCTCGCTCTGTCGCCCAGGCTGGAGTGCAGTGGCACGATCTCGGCTCACTGCAAGCTCCGCCTCCCGAGTTCACGCCATTCTCCTGCCTCAGCCTCCCAAGTAGCTGGGACTACAGGCACCCGCCACCACGCCCAACTAATTTTTTGTATTTTTAGTAGGTACAGGGTTTCACTGTGTTAGCCAGGATGGTCTCAATCTCCTGACCTCATGATCCGCCCACCTCAGCCTCCCAAAGTGCTGGGATTACAGGCATGAGCCACCACGCCTGGCCTAAACTCTTTAAAGTTAAGTAAAATATCTCAAAATATAAGAATTATACCTGTCATCCATATTAGGACTATTTCATATAGTATTTTGTAGTAGATATTAGAGAAGTACAGGATTTGGAGACTTCGTGAACATCATTGTTTTGAATGTTTTTTGGTTGTTTCTCTAAAAAGTAAAATCTGATCACCTATAGTTCCTTTTATCTGATTTTTATTTCTATGCATCCCTATAATTATTATTATTAAAATATGATAGCTTTTAAAAATCTTTTTTTTTTTTGGTATACATTAAAATAATCAACATTTTTATTTAGTTGGTTTTGAAAATATTAGTGTATTTCACTTTTTCTTTTTCTCTTGATTGCTTATAGGATCTCGGCCTCACTACTGTTTGGGAAGACCAGCTCTCCTACCTTTTATCACCAGCTTTGGCTTCTTATGAATTTGAGCGTACAACAAGTATATCAGCAGGCAATGAAGAATTTCAAGATGCCATAAGAAGGGCCGTGCCTGATGGTCACACATTTAAAGGGTTCCCAATACATTTTGTGTATAGAAATGCAAGACGTGCATTTGCCACATGTCTTCGGTAAGGTGTAATTTACGGAATCATTTTTTCAGTTTAGTAATCTTAGAGATCAGTCCAGGCCGGGCGCGGTGGCTCACGCTTGTAATCCCAGCACTTTGGGAGGCCGAGGCGGGCGGATCACGAGGTCAGGAGATCGAGACCACGGTGAAACCCCGTCTCTACTAAAAATACAAAAAAAAAATTAGCCGGGCGTGGTGGCGGGCGCCTGTAGTCCCAGCTACTCGGAGAGGCTGAGGCAGGAGAATGGCGTGAACCCAGGAGGCGGAGCTTGCAGTGAGCCGAGATCGCGCCACTGCACTCCAGCCTGGGTGACAAAAAAAAAAAAATCAGTCTGGCAGGTTTTTTTTCCTTTTTTTTTTTTTTTTTTTTAATCAAGGTTTGATCTGTGCCCTGTGAGTACAGGCATGTGCCACCATACCTGGCTATTTTTTTTATCTTTATTTTGTAGACATGGGGGTCTTCCTATGTTGCCCAGGCTGGTCTTGAACTCCTGGGCTCAAGCAGTCTTCCCACTTCAGCCTCCCAAAGTGCTAGGATTACAGGTGTGAGCCATTGCACCCAGCCTAATCTGGTAGTTATTTAGAAATGACATCCGAGTCATATGGGAGCTTTTACAATGACTGACCCTCCTTGCCACAGATTTTGATTCATTTGGTCTGAAATGTAGCCCTAGATAGTCTGGGATTATTTGCCCAGTGATTTTGGTGCAGTCTCAGGTATCTCTGATTTTGTCTGGACTATAAGGAAATAGTCTATAATTTGAATAGCTTGACCAAAATTACAGTGTCTCTGATAGCAGAGACAGAATTTGAAAAAATTATTTTATTTATTTATTTTTGAGATGGAGTCTCAGTCTGTCGCCCAGGCTGGAGTGCAGTGGCACATTCTTGGCTCACTGCAACCTCTGCCTCCCGGATTCAAGCGATTCTCCTGCCTCAGCCTCCCAAGTAGCTGGGATTACAGACGCACGCCACCACACCTGGCTAATTTTTGTAATTTTTACTAGAGACACGGTTTCACTATGTTGGCCAAGCTGGTCTTGAACTCCTGACCTCAGGTGATCCACCTGTCTCGGCCTCCCAAAGTGCTGGGATTACAGGCATGAGCCACCACGCCTAGCCTGAAAACATTATTTTAAATACTGATTTACTTGCAAATAAGGAATTAAAGTGTATGGTCACTTCTTAATTGAATAATTTTTTTTTTCTTAAATAGATCTCCTTTCTGTGAAGAAATAATCTGTTGCCGTGGAGACCAAGTGCGACTGGCAGTTCGTGTCCGAGTGTTTACTTACCCTGAATCTGCATGTGCTGTTTGGATCATGTTTGCTTGTAAATATCGCTCGGTATTATAGGGCCAATATTTACATAAGAATTATACCTGTGTTTAATTGGAATTTTACACATTGTACATTACTTAGCTATTTAGAGGTTTATTTTAAAATCACAATCTGGCTTGAATGGCATATTTCAATTTTGTATATACTTGACTGGTAATGTTTAAAAAAAATCATGTGTTCCTTTAAAAATTAAGGCTGAAAAACTTGTATAAATATCCCTGGAATTTAGTATAAATTAAGTGTATATTCTATTTTAATAAATGCTACTTTGTTTACAGTTATCAGTAGTTTAAATATTAATATAAAATGCATTCAGTTTTCTTTACACAAACAGGTAATCAAAGAGATGTTTATCTAAGGGTTTGAGCCCTAGAAAAATCAATATGATCATTACTTTTCACAGGTTAGTGGAATTATTTTATACAGATTAGGAGAAATTAACCTCATGACAGATTTATTTATTGCATTGGTGAAAATAAATGTTGATGAATTACCACTTTTGTGGTTTATTCGTGGCTCTTGGGATATTTAAGACTGTCCAGAAATTTATGGTTAGACCTTGAAGCAAGAGTAGGAAAAAACTAATACCAGAAAAGCATAAATATTAATAACCTCATATGAAAGTACATGAATCATTTAGAAATATTTATCACTGTGATTTGTTGTAAAAATGAATTGGCTATTTTAGAAAAAATTTATTATATCTCTTTGTTATGATACTGATAAATTGTGACCTTGCAGTCGATCACTGATTTTCTGTGGTCAGAGGATTCATTACTAGCCTCTTCATGGATTCTATCTTCTGAAACCCTTTTTTCTTTCTTTTCATTGTGATAAAAAAATCAGCATGTATGTGACTAATCTAAATGAGAGATTGATTGTGTGAGACCACTGAAAACAAGCATATGTGAGTGACTCCATACTGATTTTTGTTTTAAAATTGAGCACGTTTTAAAAGTTTTTTAAGGCCCGGTGCAGTGGTTTATGCCTGTAATCCCAGCATTTTGGGAGGCTGAGGTGGGTGGATCACTTGAGGTCAGGAGTTCGTGACCAGCCTGGGCAACATGGTGAAACCCTGTCTCTACTAAAAATACAAAAATTAGGCCGGGTGCGGTGGCTCACACCTGTAATCCCAGCTACTCAGGAGGCTGAGGCAGGAGAATCACTTGAACCTGGGAGGCAGAGGTTGCAGTGAGGTGAGATCGCACCACTGCACTCCAGCATGGGAGGCAGAGTGACACTGCATCTCAAAAACAAACAAACAAAAAAAGGGCCGGGCATGGTGGCTCACACCTGTAATCCCAGCACTTTGGGAGGCTGATGTGGGTGGATCACGAAGTCAGAGGTTCAAGACCAGCCTGGCCAACATAGTGAAACCCCGTCTCTACTAAAAATACAAAAATTAGCTGGGCATGGTGGCATGTGCCTATAGTCCAGCTACTCAGGAGACTGAGGCAGGAGAATCGCTTGAACCTGGGAGGTGGAGGTTGTGATGAGCCAAGATCACGCCACGGTACTCCAGCGTGGGCAACAGAGCAATACTCCATCTCAAAAAAAAAGTTTTTTAAAAGTTAATTTTAAGTAGCTAGGCATGGTGTCACACACCCATAATCCAAGCTACTCGGGAGTCTGAGATGGAAGTATTGCTTGAGTCCACAGAGGCTGTGGTGAGCTAAGATTGCGTCACTGTATTCCAGCCTGGGTGACGGAGCAAGACTCTGTCTCAAAAAAAAAAAAAAAAGAAAAGAAAAAAAGTGTGAAACCTGATTCCTCAACTTATTTTAAAATTTTATATACTAAAAAAAAGTGTTAAGTGAACAAAAGTAAACATTAAAAAGAGTAGCAATTGAACTTTTTGCAAGAAGCTGCATAATACATGATATGAGGGGTTTGACTGCCCATTTAGCACTTCTGTGCATAGTTCTTTTTATTTTTTTTTAAGTTTTTTATATTTTAAAAGAATCTGTTCACTCTTATGTGTGTAGTTCTTAATTTAGTTGCTTTATCCATTGGTCTTAAGAAAGTAACTCTATACCAGTTGGCTATCCAAGTTATTAATTCTTTTAATCACTTTAATTCACCCCTACAAATAAAATGATTTTGTTTTTCAAAAATTAAAATCTAAAAGTGTCTTAAAATTTACTTTTTGGGCCAGGTGTGGTGGCTCACACCTATAATCCCAGCACTTTTGGAGGCTAAGGCCAGAGGATGGCCAGGAGCTCAAGACCTGGGAGCTCCTGGGAGCCTAGAGAGAGACCACCCCCTCCTTTCTATAAAAAAAAAAATCTACTTTGTTTTGTTTTTATATATAATAAATATTTATTCAATTTGTTTAAAAAGTCTGAAATATTATGATCCCTCTTCTACAATTTTCACCAAAAATGGTAATCAGATGTTTCCTGTGAGACTGACATGACTGTAGAAAATTAGCAAAATAATAATTAAAGCTTTTTTTAAAGCGTAGTGGTTCACACCTATAGTTCCAGTACTCTGGGAGGCCGAGGCAGGAGAATCGCTTGGGTTCAGGAATTTAAGACCAGCCCGGGCAACATAGCAAGACCCCATTGCTACAAAAAATTTAAAAAATTAGCAGGGCGTGATTGTGCACACCTGTGGTCCCAGCTACTTGGGAGGCTGAGGTGGGTGAATGGCTTGAGCCCAAAAGACTGTGCCACTGCACTCCAGCCTGGGTGACAGAGCAAGACCCTATCTCAAAGAAAAAAAAAACTTTTAAAAAAAGTTAAAAAAAAACACTCTTTTGCCAAAATTACAAATAAAGCTATCAACAGAAAATTGCTTGTAATTTTCAACTTTTGAGACAAACTATGAGGTATGTACTAAGAGACAGACTATATTAAGATCAATGCTGTATTAACATTGAGGCCGAGCTTCCCACCTTATTGTACCAGAGTAATGTGTATTTCAAATGCGCTTTTGGTGTAAACTCTGCAATAAATATGCTTTTTATGCACCAATAGAGTGGTATTAATATTTTTCTCTAAAGACTTATAAGGTAATTTCAGTGCATTTACCACTAGAAGTCTGCTATTCTTTTTTCTTCTTTTTTGAGACAGAGTCTCACTCTGTTGCCCAGGCTGGAGTGCAGTGGCATGATCTTGGCTCACTGCAACCTCCGCCTCCCAGGTTCAAGCAGTTCTCCTGCCTCAGCCTCCCAAGTAGCTGGGACTACACGCTGCCACGCCCAGCTAATTTTTTTTGTATTTTATTAGAGAGGGGGTTTCACCTTGTTGCCCAGGCTGGTCGTGAACTCCTGAGCTCAGGCAATCCGCCTGCCTTGGCCTCCCCAAGTGCTGGGATTACAGGCATGGACCATCGCGCCTGGCCTATTCTTCTTAATAATTTTTCTTTTTTTTTTTTTTTGAGACAGTTTAGCTCTTGTTGCCCAGGCTGGAGTGCAATGGCGCAATCTCGGCTCACCGCAACCTCCGCCTCCTGGGTTCAAGTGATTCTCCTGACTCAGCCTCCCAAGTAGCTGGGATTACAGGCATGTGCCACCACACCTGGCTAATTTTTTTTTTTTTTTTTTTTTTTCAGTAGAGACAGGGTTTCTGCATGTTGGTCAGGAGGGTCTCAAACTCCCGACCTCAGGTGATCCACCCGCCTTGGCCTCCCAAAGTGCTGGGATTACAGGCATGAGCCACCATGCCTGGCCGATTTTTCTTGTTAAGAATTAAATTTACCTTGTGTATTTAGCTGTCATAAAAGTTGTTTTTCTATTAAAAATGTAAAGTTTAAAAAACATAATGTCTCTAAGGTGTTGTTCCTGACAATATGTATACCAACAGTCCCCTCTATATTATATATATGTATTTTTATATATGTCTATTTAGTTAATAGAAAAATATCAGAAACCCAGAAACTTCATTTTTCATTAGTCAAGCATGAACCTATTGAATAAAAATTTGAGCCCAGCCTGGTCAACATAGTGAGACTGCATCTCTGTGAAAAATAAAAAAATTGGGGCCAGGCGAGGTGGCTCATGCCTGTAATCCCAGCACCTTGGGAGGCCAAGGTGGGTGGATCACCTGAGGTCAGGAGTTCGAGACCAGCCTGACCAACATAGAGAAACCCTGTCTCTACTAAAAATACAAAATTAGCTGGGCCTGGTGGCACATGCCTGTAATCCCAGCTACTCGGGAGGCTGAGACAGGAGAATCGCTTGAACCTGGGAGGTGGAGGTTGCAGTGAGCTGAGATCACACCACTGCACTCCAGCCTGGGAAACAGAGTGAAACTCTGTCTCAAAAAAAAAAAAGCATGGGGGGCGGTGGCTCAAGCCTGTAATTGGGAGGCTGAGGCGGGCAGATCACCTGGGATCAGGAGTTCAAGACCAGACTAGCCAACATGATGAAACCCCGTCTCTACTAAAAATACAAAAATTAGCCAGGCGTGGTAGCCCACACCTGTAATCCCAGCTGCTTGGGAGGCTGAGGCAGGGGAATCCCTTAAACCCGGGAGGCAGAGGCTGCAGTGAGCTGAGATTGCTCTCCACTACACTCCAGCCTGGGCGACAGAGCGAGACTCTGTCTCAAAAAAAAAAAGAATAAAGTGTATCTTAGGTAGACAAGATATAGTTGAATCTTCTTTTTTTAATCCAGTCTGACAGTTTCAGCTTTTTGATTGGATTAAGTACATTCACTTTTTTTTTTTTGAGATGGAATCTTACTCTGTCTCCCAGGCTGGAGTGCAATGGTCCAGTCTTGACTCCCTGCAACCTCTACCCCCGGGGTTCAAGTGATTCTCCTGCCTTAGCCTCCATAGCTGGGACCACAGGTGCACACCACTACGCCCAGCTAATTTTTGTATTTTTGGGTACGGACAGGGTTTTGTCTCGTTGGCAGGCTGGTCTCAAACTCCTGATCTCAAGTGATCCGCCCCACCTCGGGTTCCCAAAGTGCTGAGATTATTGGCATCTGCGACGGCACCCAGCCTGCATTCACTTTTTTTGGCCAGTGGCTGTGGGGGGAGTTGGGGGAGGGTTGGAGTCTCACTCTGTTGCCCAGTCTGGAGTGCAATGATGCAATCTCAGATCAATGCAACCTCCACCTCCCAAGTGGAGCAACAGAGCAAGACCCCGTCTTAAAAATATATATATATATCAGGACAAATTAGCCAGGCACAATGGTTCAAACCTGTAATCCCAGCACTTTGGGAGGCCAAGGCGGGAGGATCCCTTGAGCCCAGGAATTTGAGACCAGCTTGGGCAGCAGACTGAGACCCCTTCTCTACGAAATTTTTTTTTTTTGAGACGGAGTCTCGCTCTGTCGCCCAGGGTGGAGTGCAATGGCGTGATCTTGGCTCACTGTGATCTCTGCCTCCGGTTCAAGCAATTCTCCTGCCTCAGCCTCCTGAGTAGCTGGGACTACAGGCACATGCCACCATGCCCGGCTAATTTTTGTATTTTAATTTTGTATTTTTAGTAGAGGTTTCACCGTGTTAGCCAGAATGGTCTCGATCTGGCCTCGTGATCCACCCTCCTCAGCCTCCCAAAGTGCTGGGATTATAGGCGTGAGCCACCACACCCGGCCAACAAAAAGTTTTAAAAAATTAGCGGGGTGTGGTGGCGCATCCCTGTAATCCCGGCCTACTCAGAAGGCTGAAGTGGGAGGACTCTTTTTTTCTTTTGAGATGGAGTTTCGCTCTGGTTGCCCAGACTGGAGTGCAATGGCACGATCTCGGCTCACTGCAACCTCCACCCCTCCGGGTTCAAACGATTCTCCTGCCTCAGCCTCCTGAGTAGCTGGGATTACAGGCATGCGCCACCATGCCTAGCTAATTTTGTATTTTTAGTAGAGACGGGGTTTCTCCATGTTGGTCAGGCTGGTCTTGAACTCCCGACTTCAGGTGATCTGCCCGCCTCAGCCTCCCAAAGTGCTGGGATTACAGGCGTGAGCCACTGTGCCCGGCTGGGAGGATTCTTTTGAGCACAGGAGTTAGAGGTTGCAGTGAGCTATGATTGCACCACTGCACTCCATCCAGCCTGGGCAACAGAATGAGACTGTCTCTCTCTACACACACACACACATACACACACACACACACACACACACACACACACACGAAAAATTAAATAATAGAGGCTTGAAAAAATATTTTTGCATTGTCTCATCAGCAAAGTGTGATTCAGTCTGAAAATTTCTAATTTACACAACACAAAACTGGTTAAAATTTTATTGATAATTCTCCATTTTTAAGCAATTATTGTCAAACATCAAACTTTGCTACAAAAGAAAGATATTTTTGTGCCTGGTTGTGGTGGCTCACATCTGTAATCCCAGCACTTTGGGAGGAAGAGGTGAGTTCCAGACCAGCCTGGGCAACATGGTGAAACCCTGTCTCTGCAAAGAAGTACAAGTTAGCCAGGTGTGGTCGTGTGCACCTGTGGTCCCAGCTACTTGGAAGGCTGAGGTGGGAGGATTGCTTGAACCTAGGAGGTGGAGGTTGCAGTGAGCTGAGATCATGCCACTGCACTCAAGCCTTGGCCTCAAGAGTCTGTCTCAAAGAATATTTATTTTTGGGCCTTATTTTGTTTTTAATTTCCCACTGGAATTAAGGAGTAAGCTACTGCTTGTCCTAACGTTTGAAATCTGATCAGAATTATGTAATATGACTATAAAAGAGTATTTGGAAAGTTTGTGTTATAGGAAATGTATTTGAATTATCTCAGGCCAACTAGCAGTAATTTGGGGTAAGTCACTTAACATTTGCAGGCTCCAATTTCCATAAGCATAAAATAGTGGCTCGGCCTAAAATTCATATTTATGAGGTCTTTTCCAAGTCAAATCTTCTTAACTAGTTGAAGCTAATAATTACACTTATATTTAGATCAGAACGTCATACATCTATAATGGTTTAAAAACAATTATCTTAAAGGAGAATCACATTAAGTAGGTGAAACATGATTATTGCTTAGCCTGGTATTTTCCAGGGTCTCTCATGAACCCATTGATACACTATTGTTCATACATTTTATCTCAATCCTCTACTTTTCCTCAAAAATATATTTTTTTCTTTTTTTTGAGACAAGGTCTCACTGTATCACCCAGGCTGGAGTGCAGTGGCATGATCTTGGCTCACTGCAGCCTCTGCTTCCTGGGCTCAAGCAATTCTTGTGCCTTAGCCTTCCAAGCAGCTGGGATTATAGGTGTGCACCACCACACCTGGTTACTTTTTTGTATTTTTTGTAGAGATGGATTTTCGTCACATTGCCCAGGCTGGTCTCAAACTTGTGAGCTCAAATGATGCTCCTGCCTCAGCCTCCCAGAGTGCTGGGATTACAGGTGTGAGCCCCCACAGCCAGGCTCAGGACTTTATTCTTGCTCTGTGTGAGTGTACATGGACACTGTAATGTAGAAGAAAGAGCTGAGCTGGTCGGAGCTGAGCTGCTCAGGAGGCCTGAATTCCAGTACCAACTTTCATTTACTGCTTCTGTATTTTGTCCTATGACTGTATTTTCTCTTCTATAAGACAGGAATAATAATATCTGACCCTTCAAGTTGTGTAACTGAAGAGCACATTTTGAAAGTATAAATATCACTATAGATGTATAAAGTATTACGATTGTGGGCAATGAAAATTTAGGTTACAACATTAAAAAATATGCTGTTTTTTTTTTTTTTTTCCTTTCTGGTGCACTTTTCTAGGTGAATGTGCCTCTTAGGAGCACTTGTCCAGAAGTGTCTGGGAAAAGCTTGGGCTGCACAGTGATGGTGCTCCCTGAAAGACTCAGAGCAGCACAGCCAGTACCTCCAGAGTATGAAGCATGAAGTACATTTATTCTACAAGAATAAGAAGTAAATATAAAAAAGTCAAGGATTCAATTTTTAATAAAATAACAAAATCAACAAAAACAAAATCAGAGTAACACGGACTTCACGGCACTTTGAAAAAGACATTTAAATGTTGATTTGAGTTGTTCAGACATTTTAAATGTGAAGTCATAGAGTAAAAATACAATCAATGACTGAAATTGGGAACAAAATATCCTGAACATAAAGGCATTTGAATCTTTGGATTTTTTTTTTTCTTTGAGATGGAGTCTCACTCTGTCACCCAGGCTGGAGTGCAGTGGTACAATCTTGGCTCACAGCAGTCTCTGCTTCCTGGGTTCAAGCGATTCTCCCGCCTCAGCCTCCCGAGTAGCTGGGATTACAGGCATGCATCACCATGCCTGGCTAATTTTCTTTGCATTTTTAGTAGAGACAAGGTTTCACCATGTTGGCCAGGCTGGTCTCGAACTCATGGCCTCAAGTGATCTGCCTGAGTTGGCTTCCCAAAGTGTTGGGATTACAGGCATGAGCCACTGCGCCTGGCCCCGAATCTTTGAATTTTAATTGAAAATGGGAAAATGGGACAGTGCTGTTATTCCACAGGGCTGCTTGAACTCCACTGAGAAGAAATCAATGGCTGGTAGCCTTTGAGTGGTCAGCAGTCACTTTCAGGGTGTTGTGATGATGGATGACGGTAAGGCTTATCAATTTTTTTTCTTCTTTTTTGAGATGAAGTTCCATTCTTGTTGCCCAGGCTGGGGTGCAATGGTGTGATCTCGGCTCACTGCACTCTCTGCCTCCCGGGTTCAAGTGATTCTCCTGCCTCAGCCTCCCGAGTAGCTGGGATTACAGGTGCCTGCCACCACGCTCAGCTAATTTTTGTATTTTTAGTAGAGATGGGTTTTTGCCATGTTGGCCAGGCTGGTCTCGAACTCCTGACCTCAGGTGATCCGCCTGCCTCGGCTTCCCAAAGTGCTGGGATTACAGGCGTGAGCCACCATGCCCGGCCAGCTTATCAAAACTTTAAGGAGTACTGAAAATCATTTCGAAGTTAGTAAGTTATAATCTTTATACAAAAAAGAGTCAAGTGTTCATGTTGTATAACTAGACTTAGAAGACAGCTAGGATTTTAAAGATTTTCCTTTATTTTGTGTAGAGAAGAAACATCACACAATATTCTACTTGTCATCTTTCCTCAACTTAATTACATATATGCTCACACAGGCAAAATATTTAAGTATATCATACCATGCAGTTACTTGGCAATAAAAAAAAAAAGCCCTTATGTTGAATATAACCGTCCTGTGATACAGTGCAGTAATGTCTCCCTCTCAAAATGTGTATATATTAAAAAAATCATCACTCAAGGAAAATCCTAGTGTTACAAATATGTTTTTAAGAATGCATCTTTTGGCTGGGCACAGTGGCTCACACCTGTAATCCCAGTGCTTTTGGAGGCTGAGGCGGGTGGACCACTCAAGTCAGGAGTTTGAGACCAGCCTGGCCAACATGGTGAAACCCTGTCTTTACTAAAAATACAAAAATTAGCCAGGCATGGTAGCGTGTGCCTGTAATCCCAGCTACTCGGGAGGCTGAGGCACGAGAATCGTCTCAACCCAGGAGGCAGAGGTTGCAGTGAGCTGAAATCGCAGCACTGACCCTAGCCTGAGCGACAGAGTGAGACTCTGTCTCAATAAAAAAAAAAAAATGCATCTTTTTCCATTGATTAGAGGGATGACTAAAAAAATAAGAATTCATCTTTTAAAAGATAAAGTTTGGATTTCCTTTACTTTACTCACTTCCTCCTTCCCTGTATTGTTGTCTTCAATATTTATTTACTGCCCTATGCCAGGGTTAGCAGGTTAATGGCTCATAGATTCCTCAGTTTATTAACCCATTTATCTTGTTTACTGGTGGGTAAGGCAAAGATAAAAATGTTTTTGGCTGTAGTTGTCCAAGTGCAATGGGCAGCAGTATCCCATAAGGCCAGGAGGTGGTAGTCTTGTCCATAAAAGTAGACCTTCGTTTTTTTCCTGGATTGTTCAAAATATTTTAAACCAGTCTGTATTTTCAAAATTCACACAGGATAAACTTTTGAAATAGCAAAATTTGGGAATGTTTGTCTGTTTTTAATCAAGAGGACAGAGATATATTTATATGTATATATTGTCACACATAAGGAATTATATGTTTGCCTCTCTGGGCTTTGGCACACAATAGATATTGCATTGTTACAAATGAGATTATGAACCTATAATTAAGTGATGCTACTTTAAGGGGTTGTTTTGTATCTCTTGTACTGAAATTATAATAAGTTGCCTGGGGAGCTTTCTTCTCCTCTTTCAATTTATTATTTATTTATTTTTTTGAGACAGACTCTCGCTCTGTCCCCAGGCTGGAGTGCAGTGGTGTGATCTTAGCTCACTGCAACCTCCACCTCCCAGGTTCAAGCGATTCTCCTGCCTCAGCCTCCCGGGTAGCTGGGATTACAAGCGTGCGTCACCACACTCGGCTAACTTTCTTTGTATTTTTAGTAGAGACAGGTTTTCACCATGTTGGCCAGGCTGGTCTCGAACTCCTGACCTCAGTGATCTGCCCGCCTCAGCCTCCCAAAGTGCTGGGATTACAGGCGTAAGCCACTGCGCACGGCCCTCTTTCAATTTCTTAATCTTCCTTTTCGTCCTGTTGCTTTTCTCCCTCCTCCCCATCCCGGCTGTATGTAAGATGGTATCCTATTTTAATAGACGGCTGTAATTTAAATAGACTGTTGTAGTTTCTACGGCAAGATGCAATTGTTGAGAGCGTGATTTCTAACATTTTACATAAAACTGCCGTAAAAGGTTTACTGGAACTTAATATAGATTGCTTATTTGGTTGATGCTTTCAACACTCTGTAGGGCTTTCACACAGGACTAGCCTCAGTGGAATTTTATCGATTAAATTAATCTACCAATGGGTGATTAAGAATTATGTTTTATTGCATATTTAATAGGTTGGGGGGCGGAATTCTTTCTTTCTACGGCTAATTGCCCTCAGTTCAATTTTACCACTGTGATATTCATTCCACATGCTCTGATGAGTGTGGTACTTGAGACATTACCTTAGTGAGGGAAGGGACGAATGTTACAAATGAATCCGGAAGGACGCTGAAACTAACACCTGCAAATTATGTACGACATGTGTATATTCCAGGCGCTGGTTTAGCTTTTGGGAGAAGTCAGTGAGGAAAACCCGTAAAGATCCCCGTCTTTATGGTGCTTACCCTAAAGTTGGGAGTGGAGAGGGAGGTATTCAACCAGCAAGAAATCGGAAAACGCGCAGAGCGGCCGCGGGGTCAGGGGAAACTGCCGGAGACTTTCAGGGCCCAGGGCCCTGGGCCCTGCGGGGAGGCTTCAGCGGGCCTGCATGTTCTTAGGCATCCGCTCCAGGCGGGTTCAAGTTCTCAACCAGACCTTCGGCGATCCAGCGTCTAGGGAACGTCAATGCGGGTGACTTCTCCCGCTGTGCAGGGCGGTGACCCGGGTTGTCGCGCCCAGTTCCCCGCCAGAGTCGGCCGGGGGCTTCCCTGATAAATGCTACCCCCTCTTGCCCCTGCGCCCCCTACCGCGCGCCCGCCCCCGGCCCCGCGTGTCCCCCACGCCCCACCACCCTGCACGCCCTACCCGGCCGCGCGTCCCCTCCAGACCGTGCGTCGCCGCCCTCACCATCGCGCCCCCAGCTGTGTCCCCCTTGCGACCCGGCCCCCTGACCGCGCGTCACCGCCTGCGACTCTGCGAGCCCTGTGGGTCGCGGCCAGCTAGAGACCGTGCGGCCATCTCGCCTCCAGGCGAGGCCCTCCAGCCTGGTCCTCACCTCCAGAGCGTGCATCCCCCTGCCCGTGCGGCCCCCTGAGGGGCGGGCGCTGGGCGGCGCTGGACTGCGCGAGGCGAGGCGAGGCGAGGCGAGGCGAGGCGAGGCGGGGCGGGGCGGGGCGCCGGACGCCATCGCGTCGTTACCGGCCGGCGGCTGTCTGACCGGGACTGCAGCCGTGTCCTCGCCGCCCTCCTCTCGCCCACGCCTCCCGGGCACTCGCCTGGTCCCGGCGGCGGCGCGCGCGGCCGCGTTGGGCGGCGGCGGTTCCGGGGATGGTGAGGCGGCGGCGCGCGGAGACGATGCTCCGGAGCTGAGGAGACGCCGGCACACGGCGCGACTGCCGAGCGCAGCGCCCACCCGCGGGATGGCTCAGGCGGCCGGCCCGGCGGGCGGCGGGGAGCCGCGGACTGAGGCAGTGGGCGGCGAGGGGCCGCGGGAGCCCGGGGCAGCCGGCGGGGCAGCCGGCGGCGCGGCCGGGGGCTCCCAGGACGCGCTGAGCCTGGAGGAGATCCTGCGGCTCTACAACCAGCCCATCAACGAGGAGCAGGCGTGGGCCGTGTGCTACCAGTGCTGCGGTTCCCTGCGCGCCGCCGCCCGCCGCCGCCAGCCCCGCCGCCGTGTGCGCTCGGCCGCGCAGATCCGCGTCTGGAGGGACGGCGCCGTCACCCTGGCGCCCGCGGCCGACGACGCGGGAGAGCCGCCTCCAGTTGCGGGTGAGGCCGCCGGGCCCCTTTCCCTCGTAATCCTTGGAACACCCGCAGCTGGGCCGCCTTACCCTCAGCGTCCCCGGCCCTTCCGCCCCCGCCGCCCCTGCCGCCCCCCTATTTGCCACAGGAGACCCCCGGGAGGATCCGCCTGGGACCCGCAGGGGAGGGCGGCGTCAGGCCGTGGCTGGCCAGGGCCCCTCGGAAGTCAGAGCCTCGTGGTGGGCGGCGGCGCAAATCCGCTGTGCGGAGGGCGTTGGGGCGGCTCTGGATGGGCCTGGGCCTGCGGGCCGCGGGGCGCTCGTCATTGTGCAGCCCGCGCGACAGCTGCCCGCGGCGCGTTTGGGAGCGGTGGGCTGGGCCGTGCTCCTGGCCAGCGGCCTGTGCGCCTCACGCCGTGGCTGCTGACGCACTGCCGGGTTCGCGGGGTGGGGAGGGCATCGCAGGCTTCACGCGGGGGCTCCGCGCGGATCCTCAGTGCCGCTGTCGGGAACACCGCGCTCCTCACGGGAAACTAGCAGTATTCCACATTAGACAGCCTTTCCTCGGTTCGGAAATGTAAAGATGATTCTGAACCGTGAGAATTCTGCTCTTTGGGGAGAGATGGAAAAATAGACTAAATAATGATTTTTGGCTCCTGGACGTTAGAAAATACCGATTGCATTCCTGTATGTGAAAATTTGTTGTGATGAAAAACAGGCTTGTAAAGTAAAAAGTTGACAGGATGTCCGGATACAAAGAGAAAATGGGCCTTAGTTATGTCATTGTCTAATGTAAAATTTTCAGGATTATGACCTGAAAAGTAATTTATAGCCAGGGTTTACTCAGATGCTCTTTGAAGAGGAGGAGGTTGAGAAAAGGTTTCTCCCATCAGTTTTTATCTAATTCATTCTTTTGAGAGGCAAGTCTATTAAAAACATAGAAAAACAATCTACCCTCACTTTTAGAAAGTTGATGGAAATGTCAAAATGCTTAAGGTGAAAGATGTAATTTCGAATTAGTAAAATGACATTTAATGGAAACCGTTGTCTAACTTGATTAAAACAATATTTAAGGTTATAGTTATTCTTTCAGTTGCGCCAGAACATGTTTTTATCTTTTATTTTTTAGTGTCAGGTAAACACATTTTTATTTACATGCTTTTATCTTTTATTTTTTAGCGCCAGGTAAACAAGTTTTTATTTAAAGCCATCTTTTTAATTATTCTTTTGAAACTATTTCAAATAGTATATTTGTTTATTTGATGGGCTTATTGCTTTTAAACTTGGACTTAATCTTAGTGGGAAATACTTGCAATTATAATTTATAGTGTATTAATTGGTACAAAAAGATACATTTATAAAATACAGCAATGTCTGCCAGGTGCCGTGGCTCAAGCCTGTAATCCCAGCACTTTGGGACGCCGAGGCAGGTGGATCACCTGAGGTCAGGAGTTCGAGACCAGCCTGGCCAACATGGTGAAACCCCGTCTCTACTAAAAATACAAAAATTAGCCGGGCGTGGTGGTGTGCCCCTGGAATACCAGCTACTCGGGAGGCTGAGGTGGGAGAATTGCTTGAACCTGGGAGGTGGAGGCTGCAGTGAGTTGAGATCGCGCCACTGCACTCCAGCCTGGGTGACAAGAGAGAGACCCTGTCTCAAAAAAAAAAAAAAAATACAGCAATATCGTGCCTTGGGATTTAGCTATTTCCAGAGGAAAAATGGTTGTGTGCAGGCTGCTTTTAGAAGCAGCATTGGTAGTGGTGATTTCCGGAGAGAACAAGCCGCCAGTTTACATTGTCTTGTCACTTAAATTTAATCCCAAAATAGTACAGTTTTGTTGTCAAAGATTGATAGATTCTGGTGGATGGGTTTTTTCTTGTTTTTTTGGTCTGAACCTTATGTTGAAATGGATTATTTTTTACATCACTAGTGTGAGTGATAACATACTGATCTCAGTGTAATAAACTGCCTTTATGGAGAAAATAGTGAGTGGAGTTGTTCTGCACAATTCGCAATAGGTTTATAATTCTGTTTCTCAGTTCTGCTCATGACCTGCGCTACCAGTTATGGAGAAGGCCTAATCAAAGTTGTTGATAGAGACTTGAGCATTTTCTGTTGAATAAAATTATTTAAGAAGTTCATACTAAAATATTAGTTTATTTCCTCATTGGATTTAAGAATAGTTGCATGGCTCAGGAAGATATACAGTCTTCTGAAGATTTTATCTTGATTCTTAAACTTGATGAATAATTTGGTGTTGTGCACACTTAAAAATTCTATTCCTCCTTTCTCTCTCTCTTTCTTTCTTTTTTTCTTTTTCTCTCTCTCTTTCTTTTTCTTTTCTTTTTTTTTTTTGACAGGGTCTTGCTGTATTGCCCAGGCTGCTGAAGGCTGGAGTGCAGTGGTGTAGTCATAGCTCATTGCAGCCTGGAACTCCTGGGCTTAAGTGATCCAACTGCCTTGGCATGCCGAAGTGCTGGGGTTACAGGTGTAACCCGCCTTGCCCAGTCTCTCTTTTCTTTTTTTTTTCTTTTTCTTTTTTTTTTTTTTTGAGATGGGGTCTCCCTCTGTTGCCAGGCTGGAGTGCTGTGGCACAGTCTCAGCTCACTGCAACCTCTGCCTCCTGGGTTCAAGTGATTCTCTTGCCTCTGCCTCCCGAGTAGCTGGGACTACAGGTGCTTGCCACCATGCCCAGCTAATTTTTGTATTTTTGGTGGAAATGGGGTTTCACCATGTTGGCCAGGATGGTCTTGATCTCTTGACTTCATGATCCACCTGCCTCGGCCTCCCAAAGTGCTGGGATTACAGGCGTGAGCCACCGCGCCTGACTTCTCTTTTCTGTTTTTAAGGAACGTTTGTATTCATGAGACTTCCATAGTAGGGAAGAGTTGGGGAAAATAAGTAAAAATAATTTTTTTTTTTTGAGACGGAGTCTCGCTCTGTTGCCCAGGCTGGAGTGTGGTGGTGCGATCTCAGCTCACTGCAAGCTTGCAAGCTCCGCCTCCCAGGTGCATGCCATTCTCCTGCCTCAGCCTCCCAAGTAGCTGGGACTAAAGATGCCTGCCACCATGCCCGGCTAATTTTTTTGTATTTTTAGTAGAGACAGGGTTTCACCGTGTTAGCCAGGATGGTCTCGATCTCCTGACCTCATGATCTGCCCGTCTTGGCCTCCCAAAGTGCTGGGATTGCAGGCGTGAGCCACCGTGCCCAACCAAATTTTTTTTTTTTTTTTTTTTTTTTTTTTTTTTTTTTTTTTTTTTTTTTTGAGGTGGAGTCTCACTTTGTCGCCCAGGCTGGAGTGCAGTGGTACAGTCTTGGCTCACTGCAACCTCTGCCTCTGGGGTTCAAGCAATTCTCCTACCTCAGCCTCCCAAGTAGCTGGGATTACAGGTGTGTACCACCATGCCCGGCTAATTTTTGTATTTTTAGTAGAGATGGGTTTTCACCGTGTTGGCTGGGCTGGTCTCGAACTCCTGACCTCAGGTGATCCACCTGCCTCAGCCTCCCACAATGCTGGGATTACAGAATTGAGCCACCGTGCTGGCCACACTTCCTTTTTCATTGTATTTATCATGATTATATGTAGTTAACAATCTGCAACATTTATGTTTTCACATCCATTGATTTCTGTTTTTTTCTTTTCTTTTTTTTTTTTTTTGACATGGTGTTTTGCTCTTGTTGCCCAAGCTGGAGTGCAATGGCACAATCTCGGCTCACCGGCACTTCCGCCTCCCGAGTTCAAGAGATTTTCCTGCCTCAGCCTCCCGAATAGCTGGGATTCCAGACATGCACTACCATGCCTGGCTAATTTTGTATTTTTAGTAGAGATGGGGTTTCCCCATGTTGCCCGGGCTGGTCATGAACTCCCGACCTCAGTGATCCACCAGCCTTGGCCTCCCAAAGTGCTGGGATTGCAGGCGTAAGCCACCGCGTCCGGCCTGATATATTTTCTAAATGGTCGTTTAAGGAAGTTAAGTGATTAGTAACTCTTTGAATCAAATCTTGGTCTTTTGGTGTCTAGGCTTTGTAGTGTTGTGGAATGAAACATTTGGTTTGAATTTGTTTTGTGATTCTTCCCCTTAGAGAAGTGACAGTGAGTAAGTTCCTCAATCCCCCTGAGTCTAGCCTTCTGTGTAAAATCAGAATATATTGTTTTCACAGGGTTGGGGCGTAAGTGAGGATAATATATGTCAAGTGGCAAGACTTGCTGTATAGCAGGTACTCAATAGGTTGTAGTTTCCTTCTTCCTCTAATCCTGTGGTCCTTTCTCACCACTATACTGTCTCTAGTCCATTTGTTTTATGTTTTTACCAAGAATTGGGGTAAATGTCAAGGTCAGAGTTTCTTAACTTTGGCACTGTCGGCATTTTTGGCTGAGTAATTCTTTGTTGTGGTGGCTGTCCTGTGCAGCATCCGTGATGTGATCTCTTAACATTGGATGCCAGTGAGCCCCTCCCCTGCAATTGTGACATTAAAAAAGTCTCTATCCATTGCCAAATGTTCCCTAGGGTGCAAAATTGTCCCAGTTGAGAACCACTGCTCTAGCAGGTGGTGCCCGGGATTGTGTTCAGGGTGGAGAAATGGATTCTGGCTGTAATCCTCAAGTGAGTGAATCCTTCTGCAGGCCATTGCCACTCTGTTGTTGAGCTGAATGAGTCGTACTGGTTCTTGCCAGTACCAGCAGTATCACTCCATTTAGTCCTCTTAGAAGAAGTAGGACTTCATGGCTTTACTGACTTTTTAGGGGACTGAATATAGTAGTAATTGATTTTAATTCTTGTTTACTTTTAACAGTATTGATACATCTGAGAATGGTTAGATTCAGTTTGAATGAAATAAATAGAAACGCTATAAGAAAAATAGAAAAATGTTGAAAGGTGTCATAGGCTGGAGACCAATGAAGGAAAAAAATGAAGAATTAGTGAGTTTATTTAGCATTCAGGTAAAACTTAGAGCCAAATTGCTAGCGTGGCCATAAAAGCAGTGTGATATAGGACCCAAGGAGATAAATTCAAGAAAAAGGAAAGACTAGCTCTTTACAGGATCTCTTGAAAGTAAACAGATTAAATTATGTATAACGTCTTAAAATGAGCAGTATGGTTACAAAGTATTTCTGTCTTGACAGGAGGATAGATTGCTTAGAATCAAGACAGTTTATGAATCTTGTTTGGTGGCTTATTTAACATTTTCTCCAGTGTTTATGCAGTTGTAGTAATAATAAGACTTTGTTGTTTGGGAAAGTTTATTAGGTACAAGTTGATGAAGTTTTAACTTTCACACCCTTAATTAAGGGGTTAAAGACACGCAGACTCTTTGTATACTCATAAGTATATCTGATTGGCAATTAGAGCACATTTTGGTATACAGGGTCTTTAGAAAGTAGTAACTGATGCAATTTAGGTTATAGTCTAGATCTTCACATGGTTAAAAAGCATTTGCTTTTCTGGGATGCCACAAAATTATTAATAGCGGTAGTTTTAGAGATTAGAATTGTGTGGTCTTATAGTCTTTCAGGACTTAAATACCCATCTGACAACAATCATTTATTTTAACTTTTGGTTTCAAAATTTTTGATGTACCATTAGTTTAGAGGTATAAAGAATCATTTTAAAATTATGGCCATATATTGATTTAAAATAATCTTAAGGTTGGTAGAAGGTTTTCCTGAAAGGAACAATGAGTGCCTGTGTGTATACTAATAAAGGGATCCCTTGAGAATGGTTTCTTGGTATAGGGAACATTCAGGCTTTGTTTGGGTTTTGAAAAGAGGATATGATCAGTCAAGCTTCTCAGCAAGGTTCATGCTAATTTGGAGGGGAAGATGGTCTTGGCATAAAATCCTATTTGATTTTTTTTTTTTTTTTTTTTTTTGAGACGGAGTCTTGCTTTGTCGCCCAGGCTGGAGTGCAGTGGCGCAATCTCGGCTCACTGCAAGCTCCGCCTCCCGGGTTCACGCCATTCTCCTGCCTCAGCTTCTCCGAGTAGCTGGGACTACAGGCGCCCGCCACCACGCCCGGCTAATTTTTTTTTTTGTATTTTTAGTAGAGACGGGGTTTCACCGTGGTCTCGATCTCCTGACCTCGTGATCCGCCCGCCTCGGCCTCCCAAAGTGCTGGGATTACAAGCGTGAGCCACCGCGCCCGGCCTTATTTGATTTTAAAGAGAGAATATTTGTGGTAAAGATTGAAATGGTGAAAAAATATGTTTTTTTGTTTTTGTTTTTTTGAGATGGAGTCTCGCTCTGTTGCCCAGGCTGGAGGCAGTGGCGTGATCTCGGCTCACTGCAGCCTCCGCTTCCTGGGTTCAAGCGATTCTCCTGCCTCAGCCTCCTGAGTAGCTGGGACTACAGGCGCCCACCACCATGCCTGGCTAATTTTTGTATTTTTAGTAGACATGGGGTTTCACCATGTTGGCCAGAATGGTTTACATCTGCTGACCTTGTGATCCGCCCACCTCAGCCTCCCAAAGTGCTGGGATTACAGGCGTGAGCCACTGCACCCAGCGAAAAAATGTTTAAAAACATTTTTTTTTTGGTCCATTCTTTCTGTATTTCTTGTGTTCCCATCCTGATCATTAAAGGACAGGAATATATGAAGTATATGTGTAGGTTTCCGGAGTAGGTAGTGGGGGTAAATGGTAGAATTAGAGATTGGTGAAATGCCTTATTAGTTACAGTAATAGATAAAAATTGTTCTCTTTGAATAATAAGTTCAAATATGTCAGGTTAATTCAGTCTAACAAATATGCTTTGAGTTCCTACTATGTACAAGTAGTGTTCTAGTTTTACATGGGTGATGTAAGGGTAAATAGTTCTAGTCATTAAAGAAGAGAAAATAAAACAGAAACACAGTGGTAAATTTACCATGAATCTAATGCAGCTTAAACTTCAAGTCCCTTCATTTACACAGGCCCCTTCTAAGTGCATGGGAGGAGCCTTAACAGTAAGTTTAGATGTTCATTTGCAAAATTAAGATTTTAGCTGTAATTGGATAAGATTGCTATCACTTTTTTTTTTTTTTTTTTTTTGAGGCAGGGTCTTGCTTTGTCACCACCCAGGCTGGAGTGCAGTGGATTGATTGGCTCACTGCAGCTTTGACCTCCCAGATTCAAGCAATCTTCCCACCTCAGCCTCCCAAGTAGCTGGGACTATAGGCATGTGCCATCATGCCCAGCTAATCTTTTGTATTTTTAGTAGGGACAGGGTTTCACCATATTAGCCAGGATGGTCTCGAACTCCTGACCTCATGATCCGCCCGCCTCGGCCTCCCAAAGTGCTGGGATTATAGGTGTGAGCCACCGCCACCACCTGGCCCATGCCTGGGTAATTTTTATATCGTTTTTTAGAGACAGGGATTTTGTCATGTTGCCTAGTTTTGTTTGGAACTTCTGGGCTCAAGTGATTTGCCCACCTTGGCCTACCAAAGTGCTGGAATTGCAGACATGAGCCATCATGCCTGGCCTGCTGTCACTTTTATTTATTTGTTTGTTTTTTTTTTTTTTTGAGACAGAGTCTTAGTCTGTCGCCCAGGTTGGAGTGCAGTGGCATGATCTCGGGTCACTGCAACGTTCGCCTCCCAGGTTCAAGCAGTTCTCACACCTCAGCCTCCCAAATAGCTGGGATTACATGCACATGCTGCTGCGCCTGGCTAATTTTTGTATTTTTAGTAGAGACAGGGTTTTTCCATATTGGTCATGCTGGTCTCAAACTCCTGGCCTCAAGTATCTGCCTGCCTTGGTCTCCCAAAGTGCTGGGATTATAGGCATGAGCCACCAAGCCTGACCTGCTGTCACTTTTGGTTCCAATTTACCATGCAATATATTTCTTTTTTTTTTTTTTTTTTTTTTTTTTTTTGAGACGGAGTCTCGCTCTGTCGCCCAGGCTGGAGTGCAGTGGCGCAACCTCGGCTCACTGCAAGCTCCGCCTCCCGGGTTCACGCCATTCTCCTGCCTCAGCCTCTCCAAGTAGCTGGGACTACAGGCGCCCGCCACCACGCCCGGCTAATATTTTTTGTATTTTTAGTAGAGACGGGGTTTCACCGTGGTCTCGATCTCCTGACCTCGTGATCCGCCCGCCTCGGCCTCCCAAAGTGCTGGGATTACAAGCGTGAGCCACCGCGCCCGGCCATGCAATATATTTCTACTTGTGTTGGGTTGTAAGAGAGGGGTCACAAGAGTTTTGGGGAGAAATTTTGGAATAATATATTTGTGGTTTTGTATCTGTGTTTCTACTTTTGCAGAGGGAAACAGTAGAAAGAATTTAGTCGTCTACAGATATTAGTCCTCAAGTAAGTTAGGACTCTTAGGATATTGGCCTCACTAAGAGTTTTGACTAAACTTTAGAAGAAAAAAATCGTTGAGCTGTCAAGGACTATATGTTGATAAGAGATGATGAGTTGCACTCTGCTTGTTATATATGGAAGGTCAGATTCTCTCTCCTGTATCATTGGTCCTGTGAAATAACAGCAGTTCTCATCCTACTTTCATAACAGTGTCATTAGAGCTGTAAGTATTTCCCTTTTACTTCTTGTTGGCTGAGTAGAAAAAAGGAAAATATCTTCTTTCAGATATTTGTTTAAAACTATGAAGGAAATATTGAGTTACCAAATGTAGTGGGAATTTTTAGTCAATTTTTTTTGTTTGTTTGTTTTCAAGAGACAGGGTCTTTCTCTGTTGCTCAGGCTGGAGTGCAGTGGTATGATCAGAGCTCACTGCAGTCCCCAGCTCCTGGGTTCAAGCAGTCTTCCTACCTCAGCCTCCCAAGTAGCTGGGACCACAGGTGTGTGCTGCCACTTCTGGCTAATTTTTTATTTTTGTTTTTTAGTGGAGAAAAATATTGCCCAGACTGCTCTTGAACTCCTGACCTCAAATGATCCACCTGCCTCAGTCTCACAAAGTGCTGAAATTGCAAGTGCGAGCTGCTGTGCCTGACCAAACTTTTTATTTTGGGATAATTTTAGATTTACAGAAAAGTTGAAAAGAGAATGCAGCTAATTCTTATTTGCCCCTCACCCAGTTCCCCTAATGTTAACATCTTATATTCTTGTGGTATATTTGTCAAAACTAAAAAACAACATTGATGCATTGCTATTAACTAAACTCCAGACTTCATTTAGGTTTCCCCAGTTTTTCTGTTAATGTCCGTTTTCTTTTTTCTTTCTTTCTTTTTTTTTTTTTGCGACGGAGTTTCGCTCTTGTTGTCCAGGCTGGAGTGCAATGGCGCGATCTTGGCTCACCATAACCTCTACTTCCTGGGTTCAAGGGATTCTCCTGCCTCAGCCTCCCGAGTAGCTGGGATTTACAGGCACCCGCCACCACACCTGGCTAATTTTGTATTTTTAGTAGAGACAGAGTTTCTCCATGTTGGTCAGGCTGGTCTCAAACTCCTGACCTCAGGTGATCCATCTGCCTTGGCCTCCCAAAGTGCTGGGATTACAGGCGTGAGCCACCGTGCTGGGCCTTAGTGTCCTTTTTCTATTGCAGAAATCCCCATCCGAGATACCATATTGCATTTAGTCATCGTGTCTCCTTAGTTTCTTCTGGTCTCTGACAGTTTATCATGACCTTGACAGTCTTGGTGAGTACTGGTCAGCTGTTTTGTAAAATGTCCCTCCATTTGGACTTGCCTGGTATTTTTATGGCTTGACTGGGTTATAGTTTTGGGAGAAGAATACCAGCAAGGCGAAGGGCTCCCCCTGATCACATCATATTGGGGCACATGATAACCATGTGACATCAGTGGTTACGATAACCTGGACACTTGATTAAGACAGTGTTGTCAGGTTTCTCCACTAAAAAGTTACTATTTTTACCTTTTTAAAATATGTTGTTCTTTAGAAAGGAGTCATTAATTCCAGCCTGCATTCAAGGATGGGGCCAGGTAATTAAACCACCTCCTGGAGATGTGAATATCTTTTTAAAGTTATTTTGAATTCTGTGAAGAAGATTTGTGCCTTCTCCTCCATTTACTTATGTATTCAATCATTTGTTTGTATCAGTCTGGATTGACATGTATTTTGTACTTTGGTTGTTTTGTTGCTCAGATTGTTCCCGCTGTGGCCATTGGGTGCTCCTTAGGCTTGGCTCCTGTGTTCCTTTGATATGCAGCCCTCCTTCTGTCTGGTGGAGCAGACACTTTCTGGCACTGCAAGATGTTTCAAGGCTCATCTTACATATTTCCTGCCCCAGCCCTAGAGTCACCCATATTTCCAGGGAGCTCTTGTTTCTTTTATTGGAGAATGGTGTTTAGAAACCATGATCTTAGCTCTGGGTATGCTTGTTGCTTATTGTTTTGTTTTTATTTATTTATTTTTTAAAGTTGTAGTTTTGCTCTGTTGCCCAGGCGGGAGTGCAGTGATGTGATCATAGCTCTGTGTAACTTTGAACTTCTGGGTACAGCTGATCCTTCCACCTCAGCCTCCTGAGTAGCTGGGACTATAAATGCACAACACCACTCCTGGCTAATTTTTTTGTTATTTTTTTGTAGAGACAGGGTCTCTCACTATATTGCCCAGGCTGGTCTTGAACCCCATTCAAGTGATCTTCCTGCCTCAGCTTCCCAAAGTGTTGGGATTACAGATGTGATCCACTGCACCTGGCCTGTTTTTAATATAGAAGAAGAAATGTTAAAGAGTTTATTTTTGATGTTCAAACTCTAGATGGATATTTGGGTTTCAAATATCGACTTACTGGATAGTATGAATAATGCCACTGTGAACATTACTGCACGTGTCTTTTGGTGAACAAATGTAGCATTTTTGTTGAATATGTGCCTAAAAGTGCAATTGCTAATTCATGAGGTATGGTCAACATAAGTAGATACTGCCAGAAATTTTCCAAAGTGATTGTATCTCACAAACTTTTAAAATTAAAACCAATATGAGACATTAGTATAAATTTAAAAAGGATTCGATTAGGTATATGGAGGGGTTATATTCCTAATAATACCAAACTGCTGGCTTCTGAAAACTGTGACTCTTAGGTCTTTTTATACTAATTGTGCTAATGCTTTTTTTTTTTTTGAGTCGGAGTTTTGCTCTTGTTGCCCAGGCTGGAGGGCAATCCTGCGATCTTGGCCAACTGCAGCCCCCACCTTCTGGGTTCAAGCGATTCTCTTGCCTCAGCCTCCATGGTAGCTGAGATTAGAGGCATGCACCACCACGCCTGGCTAATTTTGTATTTTTAGCAGAGACGGAGTTTCACTATGTTGATCAGGCTGGTCTCATACTCCAGATTTCAAGTGATCCACCTGCCTCTGTCTCCCAAAGTGCTGGGATTACAGGTGTGAACCACTGCACTGGGCCTAATGCATTTTTTAAAATTGAGTCTATGGTCTTTTTCTGTCATATTTCCCATTTTCTCTCCCATCCCTTAATTTAATTAGAAGTTAAGTTCCTATCTAATATACTCCTTTAATATCTTGTATTTCGGAGAGATAAAAATATAAATAGAGATAATTGGAGGGTAGTGCTAGAATGTCACTAACAATCCCTATAGGTTGCCTGGTCCCAGAGTTTGGTCATGTCTGCCTGGATTTTTAGTGAAAATATCATGTTAGAGATATTCCCATTACATGATTTCATGTATTCATTTCACCAATATTTGAGTGCCTTCTAAGTGCACTGTGCCGGATGTTGACGATACAAAGAGGGATAAACTGCGCTCATACCTTCAAGAAGCTCATAGATGGAGAAACTAACACAGTACAGTACAATAATTTTAAAATAATAAAGATGTACAGAAAACTATGAGAGCCCAGAGAAGAGAGTGGCTGACCCTGCCTGGTGACAGTAGGTGAGCGTTACAGAGGAGATCTGGTTTCCGGAGGTCTCCAGGATGGGGCTGTAGCATAAAAGGAAGACTATGTGAGGCAGAAGCAGCAGCAAGTGGAAAGGCTTGGAGATGTGGAGGACGTTATATGGTGCTCAGAGAGCAGCAGTGCATGGATGGCAAGTATGGCGTTTGTGCTGCCACCCACTTCCCCATGTCAAAAGCAGATAACTGCTAATCGGTTACCGCATTTTTTGCTGCCGAATTTATAAGCAGCCCAAGAGTTCTCAACAGGATGCTTCAGGTGGCCACTACTAATTACTTGGAGTTGGCACGTGAGGTTAAACCTGTTTGTCTTCTTTGTAGTGGGTGTTCCCTGCGCCTGGAGCAGAGGATGTGTGTGGGAGTGGGGGGAGTGAGAAGGGCTGGAAAGGCACGTTGGCTGGGATCAGATGATGAAGGACTTTGTGCCAGCCACATGGTCGAGTGTGTATTTATAGTCTGTACAGGCAGTGGAGAGCCATGGAAGGGTTTTAAGCAGGAAAATGATGTAAGCAGATTACTCTTTTTAGAAAGATAAATGTAGGGGCTTTGTAGATGTATTGAATTGGGTAAAATGGAGGGCAAAGACACCAGTAGGCATTTTATACTATCTTTAGATCTTTGTAGCCTTTAAGTTGCTAAACCAGTTAGGAGTGTTATGGCTGTTCAAACAGGAGATGACGGAGGTCTGAATTAGGGCAGTAGGAATGGAGAGAAAGAATCAGATTGAGAGTGATTTAGGAAATAGGAGAGGGTATAGCTCTTCCACTTTTTATGTGTGGGTGAGAAAGAGGAAGGATTGTTCGAAGGCTCTGACTTCTTGCCTGGGTGCTTGGGTGACAGGGTAGGCAGGAGGGGCAGGTTAGGGTGGGAAGATAGATGATGGTTTATACTTGTCGGAAATTAAATTGGCCTGGAAAATATTTTTTCCCGTGGAGTCATATCGATTCCCACCAATCTCCTTTACTGCCTTCCAGATAGTTGCAAATCAGCTGTTGAATGTCACACCATAACATGGAGAGAAATAAGAGCTGGCTACAGAAGATGCAGTTTCGGTTCTTTTGGCTCTGATGCTTACTATTGAATAGTTATGACCTCAGGCAAGCCATTTAACTATTTCGGATGCTGATACTTTCTTATTTTTTTTTTCTTTTATTCTTTTGCGTGTGTGTGTGGAGACCAGGTTTTGCCACGTTCCTCAGGCTGGTCTTGAACTCCTGGGCTCAAGCCATCTACCTGCCTTGGCCTCCCAAAGTACTGGGGTTACAGGCGTGAGCCACGGTGCCCGGCCGCTCTCTTTCTTTATTTGTAAAATGGAAGTAATATTTGTCCAGCCCTTCTTGTGAAATTGTTATGAGACTCAAATGAGGAAATACATGTGGGGGCATTTTGTTACCTTGTATGTACTGCACAAATACATTTTTACTGAGCCATTGCTATCCTTTGTAAAAAGATGAATACTTCCGAATTATTTGAGTCAAGATTGATAAAGAAGTTCTAAAACAATGTTAAATATATGTTTGGAAGTCTATAAAATGATTCTTGAGGTTGAAAAAATTTGAAATGTGGGTGTCCATAATGTGATTAGACGTTTGTTGCCTTAGGTGCTCCACCAGGTTTTTAGAATGGACTATGGAGGGTTACTTGCAGATTATCAGGGAAAGGTAATTAGTGCTTGACCACCATTTATATTTTTTAAAGATTTCCATATATTTTATATTATCTTGAATTTGTTTTTTTCCTTCTTTTACTACTTTCTGACTTGTTTGATACTCATTTATTGATCATTTAATTTAGCTTATTTGAATCCTTTGGGGAGTGTAGGAGGGCTTATTTATGTAAATAATAAAACAATGTAACTATAACTTTCCCTATAAACTCTTGGAACAAATTTCATCTGAGACTTATAAGATAAGCCGTAGTTTAGATGAAATATTTGAACTGTTCTATTGCCTGATGTGTATAAACTTAAATGTTTTTGATGGGAAATTGTTAAGTTCCTTAAATTAATGATAGTTGCCCCCTAACCCTGACCTTTTTTTTTGAGATGGAGTTTCCCTCTGTCACCTAGGCCAGAGTGCAGTGGCTCGATCTCAACTCACTGCAACCTCTGCCTCCTGTGTTCAAGCGGTTGTCCCTCCTCAGCCTCCCAAGTAGCTGAGACTACAGGCATGTGCCACCATGCCCAGCTAATTTTTTTTTTTTTTTTGGTAGAGACAGGGTTTCGCCATGTTGGCCGGGCTGGTCTCGAACTCCTGACCTCAAATGGTCTCGAACTCCTGACCTCAAATGATTCACCCCCCCTCAGCCTTCCAAAGTGCTAGGATTATAGACGTGAGTCATAGTGCTCAGCCTGACTTTCTTCTTTAATTAATGATCTTTTCATTATATTTGTATTTAAAGAATAGTACTGTATTCATAAGTATAATAAAAATGTGTAACTTACAAAACTCATTACAAAAAGATATTTCTTGACTATATATAGTATATGTAGTAAAGGTTAAATAGCTAAAAGTGTTTATAGTAAAAGTGAAATAGCTAAAAATGGCAAAGTGTAGTCTATGTCAAGCCTATGTTGTTTTTATCATTTTTTTTAAAATTTATTTATTTATTTATTTTTTTTTTTTTGAGACGGAGTCTCGCTCTTTCACCCAGGCCGGACTGCAGTGGCGCTATCTTGGCTCACTGCAAGCTCCGCCTCCCAGGTTCACGCCATTCTCCTGCCTCAGCCTCCCAAGTAGCTGGGACTACAGGCACCTGCCACCATGCCCGGCTAATTTTTTTTTGTATTTTTAGTAGAGACAGGGTTTCACCGTGTTAGCCAGGATGGTCTCGATCTCCTGACCTCATGATCCACCCGCCTCAGCCTCCCAAAGTGCTGGAATTACAGGCGTGAGCCACCGTGCCCGGCCGTTTTTATAGTTTTTAAATCAGATCTCCCAAATCTTGACAGAGGGAAAGTAACACATTTGGGTAAGTGGATATGGATGGTAGAGTTATGATATATCTAAAGGGAGTTAGGGCTTGGAAGATAGAAGTTCCTGGGATGCCTCTCTGCAGGGCTGTTGTTGGCCAGGTTGTCTCATACTCAGTTGCCACAGAGGGACAGGAGATTCTAAAGAGAATGGATACAGATGTGTGTATGAAATGCATGAAAACCAGAACTCTTCAATTGATAGAGAATACTAGAACATTTGGGATTGTCACCTGCTAGAACTCTGTTTATGATTTGGCTTGGGAAGGTTCCCCTCCAAGTTCTCCTTCCTGAAATCTAGTGATATGTCTATGTGTTTTTGAGCTCGTGAAGTTTAAGCAATGTTTGAATTACTGTTACTAGGGAAAAGTTTAATCCAAATCAACTCAGTTTACAAAAAGTACTTTGACTTTCATTGTCCCTGTCTTCCAACACAGGAGTGTCAGAAATGTGGCTCCAGGCTGTTGTTCCCCTCTATTCCTATGGCAGCATTTCTTCTTCTTCTTCTTTTTTAAAATTTTACTTTAAGTTCCAGGATACATGTGCAGAATGTGCAGGTTCGTTACATAGGTATACATGTGCCATGCTGGTTTGCTGCACCTATCAACCCGTGATCTAGGTTTTAAGCCCCGCATGCATTAGGTATTTGTCCTAATGCTCTTCCTCCCCTTGCCCCCGCCATCCCTGACAGCCCTGGTGTGTGTTGTTTCCCTCCCTGTGTCCATATGTTCTCATTGTTCAACTCTCACTTACGAGTGAGAACATTTCTAAATAGTCCTGGGCACCTCCTATCCTGTACTTGCCATCAGAATACTTCTGAAGATGACATTCTTGACAGCCACTGTTACTCAGAATTGGCACTAGAGATGAAACTTACTTGCTCTGCAAGTTTCCAGTGTTGCCAGATTACATAAAATAGATAAAGATAATATCCAAATTTTGTGGCGAGTTTTAATCACTGATACTAGGTCCAAGGGGAGACTCTAGTCCCTGTGAAGGTGACTAGTAATAACAATCCAAGGCTGTCATTTTTTTTTAAAGGTAAGGGATTTAGTTACAAATCTAGGAAGCAAAGTGTAGTCTATGTCAAAAATAAAGTGGGAGCCTCCATTTCTGAATTAGGATAGAAGTCACATTTATGGCAAAGGTGATTGGAGGCTGAAAGTCCTAGAGCCTGGCTTGGGGTGGGGATCAGATAATCTTAAGGAAGAAGATGCAAGTTCTGGAGAGTGCCTGTCACACAAACGTACTGTTGGTGAATTAACAGATGAATGCTTTTTCCATGAGTGGTATTTAAAATTAGAGGTCAGGTCCCTGACTGTTTTTTGTATCAAATGCATAACATTCACGCTGAGGCAGGTGGATCACAAGGTCAGGAGATTGAGACCATCCTGGCTAACATGGTGAAATCCCATTTCTACTAAAAATACTAAAATTAGCCGGGCGTGGTGGTGCATGCCTGTAGTCCCAGCTACTCAGGAGGCTGAGGCAGGAGAATCTCTTGAACCCGGGAGGCGGAGGTTGTGAGCCAAGATCGCGCACTGGACTCCAGCCTGGGTGACAGAGCGAGACTCTGTCTCAAAAAAAAAAAAAGCATAACGTTCTTTTTTCCCTTAAAATGCAACTTGGCAAAGATGATTTTGTTGGGGGAAATTGGTTTAAGCTAATAAATACGTAGTTTCACTGTCCTAACTTTTGAAGTTCTGTTCATTGGTTCCACGTCCTCAGTGGCCACTGCATTTTAGAAATTCAGGTATGAGGCTGGGTGTGGTGGCTCACAGCTGTAATCCCAGCACTTTGGGAGGCTGAGGTGGGTGGATCACGAGGTCAAGAGATCAAGACCATCCTGGCCAACGTGGTGAAACCCCGTCTCTACTAAAAATACAAAAATTAGCTGGACATGGTAGTGCACCTATAGTCCCAGCTACTTGGGAGGCTGAGGCAGGAGAATCGCTCGAACCCTGGAGACGGAGGTTGCAGTAAGCCAAGATCGTGCCACTGCACTCTAGACTGGCGACAGAGTGAGACTCCATCTCAAAAAAAAAAAAAAAAAGAAATTCAGTTATGATTAGGCTGTAGAAATTTTTTTATTGCTAAATTTCAGCCCGTTAACTACAAAACTATGGGTTTTTTTTCCTAGTAATAATACAAAAATTGTCCCAGAAGCCTATTTAATGTACTCCTTTCTTATAAAAGTATTATAGTTCTTAAACTAACGGTTATTGTTGATCAGTTTTGGTCAAATGTTTGAGAATATTATTCTTGAAAACATGGAGCACGTTCAGGATGTTGTTTGTCTATCCATTAGCAAATCCTGTTCTACTTCCAGATTATTTCATGAACCCTCTCCTTTTCACCCTCATTACTGCCATTGCCCTGCCTGGCTGCCCCCATGTAGTGCTGCAGGACAATGATAGTAGCCTCCTTGCTGGCCTTGAGTTTTCCATCTGGCTGTCTCCACTACATTCTTCACATTATAGCAAGACTGACCTGGAAACTACCTGGACGCAGCTGACCCTCTTGCCTGGTATTCTTCAATAGCTTCCCATTTTCCTTAAAATCAAATCTGAACTCCTCATACTATCCTTACAAGCCTGTGTGATCTGCCCCCTGCCTGTCTAAACACAGTTTATGTTACTCATCCACCAAACACTTCCAGGGCCTGTCACATGCCACTTCCTGCTTCCGGAACAGATTCTTCTTCCCGCCCTGCAGTTGGTTCTACCCAGCTTCAAGGTCTCTGTTTAAGTATCATCTTTTGGAGGAATCTTACCTGACCACCCCAAATTGGGTCATTTCTGTTACTTTCTCCCCCTTTTGGATCCATTTATCACTAGTTCTATTTTGTTTGATTACTTTTTTGGGGCTGTGTTCAATAAAATGTAAGCCTTATGAGGCAAGAACTGTGTCTAGCTTGTTTACTATGACAGTGTGTCATCAGTGTTTATGAGTAGTACTTAGTAGGTGTTGAATAAATATTTACTGAACAAATGAAGGTGGCAGAGGTATGCTGGCAGGAGAGCAGGGTGTATTCATTGGTATCTCAGTTTTAGCGTGAAAAAGAACATAATTTCACATGGTTAGAGGGACTGAAACATTGTCTACAATTTGGTCACATAGTAAAAAGCTGGAGAATAATTCTGAGAACCATTTATCTTAAAAGTTCCAGAAATTCTGTTTTTTTGGTAGGTATAGTTTGCCTTTTGCTTATTCAGCTAATTTGAATCATATTGATAATGTGACTGCATGATAATTCAGCCATATGCTGAGGTTTCTACTTTAAAGATAAGTAGCTACCTTAATTTGAAAGTATTATTTGCATTCTCTGAGCAGACCTATGGTGAAATGATCTGATTATCAATATTTAAGATTTATAATGTCTGCTGAAGATGACAGTGTTGCCTTAGTTGTGAATTCTTTATGACAGACATTTTATATCAGGACTAGTTTGTTTTGTAAAGCCATTCCGTGTCAGTTTGTGGGAAGGCATAGGCTTTTCTGTTTCCTGGGACATAAGGGGACTCGTCTAATAATTTTTTTTTTTTATTTTGAAGACAGTGTCTGGCTCTGTTGCCCAGGCTGGAGTGCAGTGGTACCATCTCAGCTTATTGCCCACCTCCTGGGCTTAAGCCATTCTCCCACTTCAGCCTTTCTTTTTTTATTTTTATTTATTTATTTATTTGAGATGGAGTCTCGTTCTGTCGCCCAGGCTGGAAGTTCAGTGGTGCGATCTCTGCCCACTGCAACCTCCGCCTCCTGGGTTCAAGCAATTCTCTGCCTCAGTCTCCCGTGTAGCTGGGATTATAGGCACCCGCCACCATGCACAGCTAATCTTTGTATTTTTAATAGAGATGGGGTTTCACCATCTTGACCAGGCTGGTCTTGAACTCCTGCTCTCGTGATCCACCTGCCTTGGCCTCCCAAGGTGCTCGGATGGCAGGCATGAGCCACCGCGCCCAGCCATACCTCAGCCTTTCAAGTAGTTGATAACCATAGGCACACGCCACCCCACCTGGCTAATTTTTAAATTTTTTGTAGAGATGGGGTTTCACCATGCTGCCCATCCTGGTCCTGAACTCCTGAGCTCAAGCGATCTGCCCACCATGGCCTTCCAAAATGCTGAGATTACAGACATGGCCACCATCCCTGGCCTAGTAAATCTTTAAAAGCAGATCAGATCTTTCAGAAGGAGTATAAAAGAAGGGTTTAAACACAGCTTTGATTCCTGCAGCATTGTGAAAATGCTTATTCCTTTTGAGAAACACCAAGCTAATGTTTTGGCTTCCTGTAAAAATAATTTCTCTTCCTCTAAGTACTTTTTTGATAATGTTGAAGTATTTTCAAAACTTAATGTTTTAATACTACTTTGGATATTTTCTTTTACATCATCACACTATCCTTCTAATTAAACACATCCTAATAAACTTGTTATTTGAAAGAACTAATTTACCATGTTTAATCATCTGAAGCCTTTTTAAGGCTACCATTAGGTTACTGAAATTCGGCTGGGTGTGGTGACTCACACCTGTAATCCCAGCACTTTAGGAGGCTGAGGCAGGCGGATCACTGAGGTCAGGAGTTCGAGACCAGCCTGGCCAACATGGTGAAACCCTGTCTCTACTAAAACTACAAAAATTGGCCGGGCATGGTGGCGGGTGCCTGTAATCCCAGCTACTCAGAAGGCTGAGGCAGGAGAATTGCTTAAACCCGGGAGGTGGAGGTTGCAGTGAGCCCGGATTGTGCCATTGCACTCCAGCCTGGGCGACAGAGCGCCACTCCAGCTCAAAAAAAAAATTCTGAGTGAAGTCATAGGATTTGTAAGTTTTAGACAGATTCATTCCTTAGATCTGGTGCAGTAAAACAGAAGTGGCCAAACTTTGAAGAAAGACTCAGAATTTGTCAAGTGTAAATCCCTTGATGCTATACTGGTAGTTTCCAGTTGAAGAAGGTGTTGAATTGAGGAATGCGGCCGGGCGCAGTGGCTCGGGCCTGTAATCCCACCACTTTGGGAGGCTGAGGCGGGCGGATCACGAGGTCAGGAGATCAAGACCATCTTAGCTAACATGGTGAAACCCCGTCTCTACTAAAAATACAGAAAAATTAGCCGAGCGTGGTGGTGGGCACCTGTAGTCCCAGCTACTCGGGAGGCTGAGGCAGGAGAGAGGCCTGAACTCAGGAGGCAGAGCTTGCAGTGAGCCAAGATCATGCCACTGTACTCCAGCCTGGGCAACAGAGCGAGACTCCATCTCAAAAAGAAAAAAAATTGAGGAATGCATTTCCCCATTCCTCAGAAGCAGTAGAAATGGTAATTAGCCTGTACAGTACCCCTGCAGTCCCCCTCAATCCCAACAGCCACTGAAAGTGGGAATGGAGATGTATTAGTCCATTCTTGCATTGCTATAAAGAACTACCTGAGACTGGGTAATTTATAAAGAAAAAAGAGGTTTAATTGGCTCACTGTTCTGCAGGCTGTACAGGAAGCATGGCTGGGGAGGCCTCAGAAAGCTTACAGTCATGGCAAAAGGTGAAGGGGAAGCCAGCATGTCCTGGATGGCTGGAGCAGAAGGAAGAAAGAGGGAAGGAGGAGGTGCTACAGACTTTGAAACAACCAGATCTCATGATAACGCGCTATCACAGGACAGCACTAGGGGGATGGATGGTGCTACACCATTAGAAACCATCCTCATGATCTAATCACTTCCCACCAGGCCCCACCGCTAACATTGAGAATTACAATTGAACATGAGATTTGGGTGGGGACATAGAACAAAACCATATCAAGAGGATTAGAATAAGAAAACCACACCAACATACATGACGAGGAATCAGGAGCCTTAGAGTGTGCTCTTCACTCTGTCACCAACTCTGTGTCATTATGTACAAGTCATTTGACTCCTTGAGCTCTCAGATTACGCATCTGTTTTTAATTAATTAATGGTTTCTGAGGCAAGGCTTTGTTCTGTCACCCATTCTGGAGTGCTGTGGCACTATCACAGCTCACTGCAGACTAGACCTCCTGGGCTCAAGTGATCCTCCTTCCTCAGCTTCCTGAGTAGCTGGGACTACAGGCTTGTGCCAACATGCCTGGCTAATTTTTTATTTTTGATAGAAACTGGGTCTCACTATGTTACCTAGGCTGGTCTGAAACTCCTGAGCTCAAACAATCTTCCCACCTCAGCCTCCCAAAGTGCTGGGATTACAGGCGCAAGACACCACACCCAGCCAAATTACTCATGTATAAAATGAATGGATTGTGCAGGATCATTTCCAAGATTCCTTTAAGCTCTGATGTCATGTGATTGGGATTTTTGGAGTCCTAGGTTAGCTTCTGAGCAGGAATTTGGATGGCAGAGCTGTGTAGTTGGTCAAATACTTTGTACTTACAGCCTTTTCATATTACCGTGAGTTACTCACCAGTTCAAATTTAATGACCAAGAGCTGTTGGATTCTTACAAAAATTTTTAGTACTTTTACAGCATTTTCAGTTTTATAATGCAGGTCATTGAAAAAAATCTTATTTTATAGACTTGTGCCCTTTTGGCACCCCTCTATCATTCTTTTTAAGCACTTCATTGTTTTCTGGTACAAAAAGATGTTCCTGGCTTATCTTGTAATTTCCCTGTCCCAGCCCTGAAATCAGCCAATTTCCCGGGGAATCCTGATTCTGTTGAGGGGGAATGGGCTTGGCGTGCCCCATGGGCTTCTCCCACTTTTGATGGGCAGAGCTAGGAAATGTTTTTAAGTTGTGTAATATCTCTAGTTACAGTTCGCCACCACAGGGCTCCTTTTCTTCTTCTCACGTTAGGTTTGTGTATTCCTTCTCCCATAGTGTAAGTCATGACTCCCAGCAATATCAGTGTATTTACTCATGTGCTCATTGCTGCAATACATTAAAATAGTTTCAGAATTTTATACTACCAACAAGAAATGTACTACAAAAATTTTTAGATTTCTTTGTAATTCTCATTATCTTCAGAATATATCCTACTGAAGATGTAAAACTCATGTATTCTTTTTTTTTTTTTTTTTTTTTTTGAGACGGAGTCTCACTCTGTCACCCAGGCTGGAGTGCAGTGGCACAATCTCGGCTCACTGCAAGCTCTGCCTCCCGGGTTCACGCCATTCTACTGCCTCAGCCTCCCGAGTAGCTGGGACTACAGGCACCCGCCACCACGCCCGGCTAATGTTTTGTATTTTTAATAGAGATGAGGTTTCACCGTGTTAGCCAGGATGATCTCGATCTCCTGACCTCATGATCTGCCCGCCTCGGCCTCCCAAAGTGCTGGGATTACAGGCGTGAGCCACTGCACTTGGCCAACTCATATACTCTTAAAGAGGCTACTCTCTGTTACAGTTTGCCTGAGTGCTCCTCTCTTCCTCCCTCCCTCTCTTCCCCACTATGCGAGTAGGCTCTCAGTAAATGTTTGCCGAAAGGCAGTCTGTACCCTTCCTTGAGCTGTTTCTGTCCAGTAGTACTTCGCTGAGTAAAATTAATTACCAATTTTATGAGAGTTAAGTATACTTAACTACCAAAAGCATTAATGGTCCGAACAAACAATCATATGTATAAATAAATAAAATGTATGTGATAAATCACTATTGAATGTAGAGTTTTACATAACAATAAATAAATATATAAGTAAAATAACAGTCTTACACTTATCAAACCCTATTATATAAACCCTTAGGTAGTAAGCTCATTACATATATATGTTCATGTAGTCTTTATTGCTTATATATAATTTTTAATTTAATTCATAGAACCTAAGGCCCCTTATTTTCTGGTCTCAGTTTCAGCTAGTGTTTCTCATTAGGATCATTAAGAGATGAGGAATTGTGGTTGTCTTCTTTTATTTTTTCATTTTTGTTTTTTTTCAACCAACTCATTTCAAATAAGAAATTGTGGTTTCAATTTTTTTATTTTAAGAATTGGGAGCATACAAAAGCTATTATTTGTGATTTTTCTTTTGTGATGTCATAATAGAGTCTAAGGTGTACAAATTCTAGTTAAGTACTAAAAAAATAACAAGGATAATAGATTAACCACTGTGGGCTAGGTGTGAGGGTAAATGCTGGGGAGAGGAAGAAGTGGGAGGATAGTATTGGGTGGAGGGAAAGGTATAGAGTTAAATGCGTATTTGAATTTAGGTCAGTGAAATCTAAGTGTAGTCTGGGGAAATTAAATTTTCTAGTACTGACTGGGCATGGTGGCTCACGCCTGTAATCCTAGCACTTTGGGAGGCCGAGGCAGGCAGATCACTTGAGGTCAGGAGTTCGAGACCAGCCTGGCCAACATGGCAAAACCCCATCTCTACTAAAAATACAAAAATTAGCCGGGCATGGTGGTGGGTGCCTGTATGTAGTCCCAGCTACTCAGGAGGCCGAGGTGGGAGAATCACTTGAACCCGGGAGTGGGCAGTTGCAGTGAGTCAGAATCACACCACTGGACTCCAGCCTGGGTGACAGAGTGAGACTCCTTCTCAAAAAAAAAACAACAACAACAACAAAAAAACAATTTTCTAGTACCCAGTATAATTAATTGTATAATTGTGTTATTTGTTCCTTTTGTTAAAACTATTTAATAAGTGATTCTTTAAAATAGCTGTTTTTGTTTAAGAAGTATGTTTTTGTCAGTGACGTTGACAAATATATTAATTGTTCATGTTCTTTGGTATTATGTATCAGTGATGGAGAAAAATACTAATATTGGTGCAGCCAAATATTGTTCAGTTCTAGTTATTCTTTAGGTGAGCCTCTGTTGGAAAAATTACTCAATTAATTATATGGTTTTGCCTAATCATGTATTAAAGAAAAACAGTCAGCATATATTAAAGAAAGTATGAATTTAAACATTATTCCTTTCATCGAAATGATCACTGTATCTTTAAACTGGAAATATATTTGCAGTCTTTTAAGATTTCCTAAGGTATACTTAAAATACCTTTAAAGTATTTTAAGGTGTTTCTTAAAAGAAAGCAAGACTTTCAAATGTTTTTGTTTGACTGATTTATATATCTGTATTAAATATGTACATATGTTTTAGATCTTATTACAGTTAAGCATTTTTTTCTCACTTTTTTCTTTGTTATTTTTTAATGGGCCTATTTAAACTTAAATCTCTTAAGTAGGACCTTCAGGGATATTTGGTCATTCTAGCATCTTTCATTTGCATAGATATTCTCATAGACATGATAAAGCCATAGCCAGAGAAGCTCAAATATTTTTATCAATGATTTAAAAAAGCTGAAATCTTTTGAAAGTAATCCTTTTCATTTTTATTACAGGTAAATTGGGATATTCACAATGTATGGAAACAGAGGTAAGTGAAATACTCAAATATTTCTTAGTAAAGCAGCTTTGCAATCCTGTTTAGACTAACTTGAGTACTGAACTATCTCACTATAGGTTCTTGGTCTTCTGATAAGATTTCTTTTTTTTTTTTTTTTTTTTTGAGATGGAGTTTTGCTCTTGTTGCCCAGGCTGGAGTGCAATGGCACGATCTTGGCTCACGGCAACCTCTGCCTCTTGGGTTCAAGCGATTCTCCCGCCTCAGCCTTCTGACTGGCTGGGATTATAGGCGCCCACCACCACGCCCAGCTAATTTTTGTATTTTTAGTAGAGATGGAGTTTCAGCATGTTGGCCAGGCTGGTCTTAACTCCTGACCTCAGGTGATCCACCCTCCTCGGCCTCCCAAAGTGCTGGGATTACAGGCATGAGTCACCGCACCTGGCCCTGATAAGGTGTTTTGAGAGCAGGTGTGTTTTCTAGGTTTAGGAAGAGTAAAATGTGAAGAAAAATTAGTTGCCTTGTCCATATTTTTGTAACGTCAGGTTGTGTTATAAAGAATGGATTAATTATCATTTTAAAATTTAACCGTATTATTATTTGCAGAATTGAGGTAGCTAAGATCCAGAGCTCTTAGTAATTTCAGTTTTTTTCATAATTCAGTGCAGTATGTCATATAATAAATACAGCATTTAAATGTGCGAGACTCCATTGGAGCTGCCTTAATTTAAGAAAAAATAGGGACTTGTTTTAGTAAGATTAATAATAAATTCAGTGCTTTGTTATTTATACAAATAGGTTTATTATTATTATTATTATTATTTTTAGACAGAGTCTCGCTCTGTCGCCCAGGCTGGAGTGCGGTGGCATGATCTCAGCTCACTGCAAGCTGTGCCTCTCAGGTTCACGCCATTCTCCTGCCCCAGCCTCCCAAGTAGCTGGGACTACAGGCACCCGCCACCACACCCAGCTAATCTTTTGTATTTTTAGTAGAGATAGGGTTTCACCATGTTAGCCAGGATGGTCTTGATCTCCTGACCTCGTGATCCGCCCGCCTCGGCCTCCCAGAGTGCTGGGATTACAGGCGTGAGCCACTGCACCCGGCCTGGTTTATTGCTTTTTAATAATTTAATTTCAAATTTCTGATTGTGAAATTTAAGGGGTTTCTATGTGTTCATTGCAGGGATTTCAAGCACAATACTGAAATATCAGTTCAGCATATATGTGTGGTGTTCTTTTCAGTAGCAGTTTCATCATCCTTAGATTGGGGGTGTTAGGTGTTTCGTTAGTGGCAATGCCCAAATAAAGGATTTAAGAAGTTGTATTTCAAATTTTATAATGCATCTACATATTGATGTAGATTTTAGTAAGTTTTAACTGTTGTTTTAAATGAAATGTAGGCTTCCCAAAGGATTATATTGTATAATAGAGAAACAAAAATAATTTATCCCTTTTTGCATTAATTTTTGTATTTTCTTTCTTTTTTTTTTTTTTTTTCTTTTGAGACAGAGCCTTGCTGTGTCTCCCAGGCTGGAGTGCAGTGGCACAATCTTGGCTCACTGCACCCTCCACCTCCCAGGTTCAAGTGATTGTCCTGCCTCAGCCTCCCGAGTAGCTGGGACTACAGGCGCATGCCACCATGTTGGCTAGTTTTTGTATTTTTAGTGAAGACGGGGTTTCACCATGTTGGCCAGGCTGGTCTCAAACTGCCGGTCTCAGGTGAATCCACCATTACAGGCGTGAGCCACTGTGCCCAGCCCATTTTGCATTTTCTATTCAACTTTGAAAGGAGGGACAATTTTTTCCAAATTAGACCTAAAAAGGCAAGAACTAAATATTTTTATATTGTTAGAATTTTTGATATACTATTCAACATGACACAAAGGGGTGGGATTTGATTTGAATCAGAAGAGGTAAGTTTTGTGGTTTCTGGGTGTGTATTTTTCTAGCTATGCAATTTTGAGTAAGTAATTTTTCTTCCAGAACTTTGTCTTTGTTATCTATAAAATGTTAATGGTAATTTGTATTAACCTCATAGCTTATGAAATTTTTAAAGAGATACTGTATATTAAAATGATTCATAAACCTTAAATGTACTATTGTGAATTAAGATGATACAAATATAGTCAGCATTCATCTGCATTTGGGTAATGAAATATGAAGATTTTACATACAAGGCACAGTTATCTGATTATTGTTTTATTATATTTTGTCATAAAATCCACATGATCTTAACGTTAGTTTAGTACTCACTTTGTAAAGAAGCATTAGTTCATTTTATCTCCTGATTGACAGCCCTTATAATTTGATCCGTAACATAGGTCACCAAAAGAATTGGAATCTAACTAAATAGAAGCTTTTCAGAATTAAAAAGAAAATAACAATTTGAAGGGGGCAAAACACAAGGAAACAAAAATTTCAATCTGATATTGATTTAATTCAGAAAAATAGGTATTTTCTAGGGCTAACGGTGGTTATCAGTGGGGAGGAGATTGGGATTGTGGATGGTCATTTATCCATATTGTTTGATTTAAAAAAAAGAGTGTGCATTACTTTGGTAATTAAGATAGCAAAAAGCAGGAGTGGTGAGGCGGTAGAGGCAGTGGGAACTAATTTTTTTTAGAAGTTTGGTGAAATGAGAGAAGGAAGAAAACAGCATAAGGAGGAAGTTTTCTGTTGTGTTTTAGGTTAGAGACGATGGTCCATTTGGCGGTGGTGGTGTGAGGGAGCCTGGAGGGCGTGAGCCAGGTTCAGGAGTGGTTATCTAATGAAGCAGACCCAGGAACACGTGGGAGACGATGGTTGTCTGGAGTAGTGCTGCTCAGAACCAAGACTGGTCCAGGGCTCTGTGGTCTCTTAGACCCTCTCAGGGGATCTGCAAGGTCAAAACTATTTTCATAGTACTAGTGGGATATCATTTGCCTTTATACTTTCATTCTCTTAAGATCGTACCATGGAGTTTTTGGAGGCATGAGGAAGACTGTCAGAATGACTGCAGAAGCAGATGAGATCCAGCCTTTTTTTTTTTGGAGACAGGGTCTTGCTCTGTCACCCAGGCTGGAGTGCAGTGCCATGATAATGGCTCACTGTAGCCTCAACTTCCTGGGTTTAAGTCATCCTCCCACCTCAGCTCTCTGAGTAGCTGGGACTACGGGTGCATGTCACCACACCTGGATGGTTTTTTATTTTTTATTTTATTTTTATTTTTTGAGACGGAGTCTCACTCTGTCGCCCAGACTGGAGTGCAGTGGCGCGATCTTGGCTCACTACAACCTCTGCCTCCCGGGTTCAAGTGATTCTCCTACCTTAGCCTCCCAAGTAGCTGGGACTACAGGCGTGCGCCATGATGCCCGGCTAATTTTTGTATTTTTAGTAGAGACGGGATTTCGCCATGCTGGCCAGGCTGGTTTCGAACTCCTGACCTCGTGATCCTCCCGCCTCAGCCCCCCAAAGTGTTGAGATTACAGGCGTAAGCCACTGTGCCTGGCCTGTTTTTTTATTTTTATTTTTGTTTTTTTTGTAGAGATGGAATTTTGCTATGTTGCCCAGGCTGGTCTCCAACTCCTGAGCTCAAGCAGTCCTCATGCCTCGGCCTCCCAAAGTGTTGGGATTATAAATGTGAGGCACCTTGCCCAGCCTCTCTGGCTGTCTTTCATTGAGCCTAACATTAAAAGGTTTTGTAAAATGTGAAACAATTCCACCCTTCTCATTTTTTTAATGTAGTTTTTTTTCCTCCATAAAATGTTATTAACATTTAATGGGCTTAAATGAATTAATACATATTTTAAACATTTCTTGGTTTTAATTTCTAATACAGTAAATATTGATAGATTATAGCCCACATTAAAAAAATGCTCTTTGGGCTCCTTTAATTTTTTAGTGTGTAAAGAGATTCTAAAACCAAATTTTAAAGGTTTGAGAGCTGTGGTATGAGAGCACAGATGGCAGAGGTACTTCTTCCTAAGAAACAGAATCGGGAGGTAGGAGGAAACTAGAGTTGTGGGGTAGGCAGCAGGAAGCCCAGGCATCCTTGCCATGTGGGTTTAAGCCTCTTTTTGTCAGCAAGAAGGCAGGCTCGTTTCTGAGACTGAGGCTACACTGGGTCACAATGGGGACTGACTATTAGAGCCTCTCTTGGCCCTTAAATTGTTTTTCTATTGAGCAAAACAAATTGTTTTTCTGTTTCTACCATTCCCTCTGTAAACCCCTCACCGAATTCTTGCTAGTATAAGCTGCCTGAAGGATGAGGCTGGCTGCCATTCTGGGGCAGCCTGTTCAGCCTTTCTGAATTCAGAGAGGCCTTGTTAGGTGGCCCTTGTGCCCAGGCTCAGCTCATGGGGCCTCCCTTTCTTTCTCGCTTCTCTGCCTCAGATTCTCCATTGAGGGTGGATATTTGCAAAAATTATTATTATTTTTTGAGACAGAGTCTCACTCTTGCCCAGGCTGGAGTGCAGTGGCACGATCTCAGCTCACTGCAACCTCTGCCTCCCAGGTTCAAGTGATTCTCCTGCCTCAGCCTCCTGAGTAGCTGGGATTGCAGGCATGCGCCACCACGCCCAGCTAATTTTTGTATTTTTAGTAGAGATAGAGTTTTGCCGTGTTGGTTGGTGAGGCTGGTCTCGAACTCGGGACCTCAGGTGATCTGCCTGCCTGAGCCTCCAAAGTGCTGGGATTACAGGCGTGAGCCACTGTGCCTGCCACAAAAATTATTCACATTTTATTTAGCATCAAGCCTAGCTTTATACGTGCAGCATATTATGTGTCATTCCTGGTTGGGAAGTGTAAGGTTTCGTGGGAGCAAGAAGGAAGTCCTTCTTAAGCAAGGCTTACAGACTCCCAGGGAAAACAAAATCTCTTTATCTCTCTGGGGTTTTAGGACCCTCATCAAGTCATATAATTGAAATAGAGGACATCAATTGTTCAACTGTTTTTTATTTTAATAGTTTTTGTAGTACATAAAAATCATGTTATGAATTATTTTGTAGTTTTAATTATAACTCTTTTTTAGCACTTTTACTATATTCTTAAAAATTAAAAATTATGAGTTCTGAGAAAGCAGTGAAATCATATATAGGTATTTGATTAACTTTTATGTGATCTTTTACCTCAAGCTAATGTTTCTTAAAATCAAGTATTTTACCTTATTTCTTACTGTTTGGAAAATGTTTTAATATACTTGACTATACTAAGTATTTTCCAGCATTTGAACTCATTAATGGAAATCTTTCATATGATTTGTTTTAAATGACATGCAAATTTTTTTACTTTAATAGGCAATTTAATTTTTCCCTATAACTTTTTCTGTTTTTTGAAAGTATAATTTACATACAGTAAAATTTACCTTTTTATTTAATTCTTTGAGTTTGGACAAGCATATTTTGTTGTTAACTATCCCTACAATCAAGTTTTGTCACCCCTTTAACGTCCCCCATGCCACTGCCCCTCCTTCCAGCCCCTCGTAGCCACTGATCTGTATGTTGTTCTTACAGTTTTGAAAAGGACGTGTAATTTAAACAGCGTGTGACCCATATTTCTCCCTTCCTAGTAGTGGCTCACAGCTCAGACTACTAATTTATAAACTCTTGAATGACTAACCTGTACTCGTGGGTGCTTGCCTATCAAGGAAGCAGTTCAGACCCAGAGTTAAGGGTAACTTTTATTCCAGTTTTACAAATTTTTCCTACTGCCATTGTTGAAATAGTTTTGTGGATTATAATCTTACTTTTGAAGAAAATTGCTAAATATTTGAAAATACTAAAACAACTGATTTGAATTTCCATGTATTTTAATTGAGGCTTTTACATTAGTTTTTTTCCAGCTTTCCAAATTTCATCACATCATTCCTGTCTCCTATTAATCACCACTAATTATGTAGCACTCAGAGGCCCTTTCCCTTTAGCAGGAAAGAAGGTTAAATGAATAACTAGAACAATCCTGTTCCCTTGGGGGATTAACTGTATTTTAAGTGGAATAGGTTAAAGTATTATATAAAGTTAAATGAACTTTTATCATTACTTGAATCTTGATAGAACTGGTTTGTAAAAATTGTACCATAGAATCATATAAGCTTTAGTGAGGGAAACTATTAAAAAGACTCATGTTCACGTCTTAGAAGTAAAGTTCATGTATACTGGGCATAAGTACCTATTTTGTGTTTCATTCCCACATGCATCTTGAAGAAGTATTTTACAGCTTACTCATTCCTGTACACTAATAACAGACAAACAGAGAGCCAAATCATGAGTGAACTCCCATTCATATTGCTACAAAGAGAATAAAATACCTAGGAATCCAACTTAAAGGGATATGAAGGACCTCTTCAAGAAGAATACAAACCACTGCTCAGCAAAATAAAAGAGACACAAACAAATGGAAGAACATTCCATGCTTATGGATAGGAAGAATCAATATTGTGAAAATGGCCGTACTGCCCAAGATAATTTATAGATTCAATGCCATCTCCATCAAGCTACCAATGACTTTATTCACAGAATTGGAAAAAACTAAAGTTCATATAGAACCAAAAAAGAGCCCGCATTCCCAAGACAATCCTAAGCAAAAAGAACAAAACTGGAGGCATTGCACTACCTGACTTCAAACTATATATACTACAAGGCTACAGTAACAACAGCATGGTACTGGTACCAAAACAGATGTATTGACCAATGGAACAGAACAGAGGCCTCAGAAATAACACCACACATCTACAACCATCTGATCTTTGAGAAACCTGACAAAAACAAGAAATGGGGAAAGGATTCCCTATTTAATAAATGGTGCTGGGAAAACTGGCTAGCCATATGTAGAAAGCTGAAACTGGATCCCTTCCTTTAGACAAAAATTAATTCAAGATGGATTAAAGACTTAAAATGTTAGACCTAAAGCTATAAAAACCCTAGAAGAAAATCTAGGCAATACTATTCAGGACATAGGCATGGTCAAGGACTTCATGACTAAAATACCAAAAGCAATGGCAACAAAAGCCAAAATAGACAAATGGGATCTAATTAAACTGAAGAGCTTCTGCATGGCAAAAGAAACTACCATCAGAGTGAACAGGCAACCTTCAGAATGGGAGAAAATTTTTGCAATCTACCCATCTGACAAAGGGCTAATATCCAGAATCTACAAAGAACTCAAACAAATTTACAAGAAAAAAACAACCCCATCAAAAAGTGGGCAAAGGATATGAACAGACACTTCTCAAAAGAAGACATTTATGTAGCCAACAGACACATTAGAAAATGCTCATCATCACTGGTCATCAGAGATATGCAAATCAAAACCACAATGAGATTCCATCTCATACCAGTTAAGAATGGCAGTCGTTAAAAATTCAGGAAACGAGATGCTGGAGATGATGTGGAGAAATAGGAACACTTTTACACTATTGTTGGAAGTGTAAATTAGTTCAACCATTGTGGAAGACAGTGTGGCGATTCCTCAAGGATCTAGAACTAGAAATACCATTTGACCTAGTGATCCCATTACTGGGTATATACCCAAAGGATTATAAATCATGCTACTATAAAGACACATGCACACATATGTTTACTGTGGCACTATTCACAATAGCAGACTTGGAACCAACCCAGATGTCCATCAGTGATAGACTGGATTAAGAAAATGTGGCACATACACACCATGGAATACTATGCAGCCATAAAAAAGGATGATTTCATGTCCTTTGCAGGGACATGGATGAAGCTGGAAACCATTATTCTGAGCAAACTATCGCAAGGACAGAAAACCAAACACCGCATGTTCTCACTCATAGGTGGGAACTGAACAATGAGAACACTTGGACACAGGGTGGGGAACATCACACACTGGAGCCTGTTGTGGGGTGGGGGGAGGGAGGAGGGATAGCATTAGGAGAAATACCTAATGTAAATGACAAGTCGATGGGTGCAACAAACCAACATGGCACATGTATACCTATGTAATAAACCTGCATATTGTGCACATATATCCTAGAACTTAAAGTATAATAACAAAAAAATTTTACAATTAGAGGAGTGTTTCTCTGTCCATGTCTGAAGCAAAAGAATGTTTAGTTTGAATTAAGAGGCATTAATTACTCTCAGTCAAAAAATTGTTTTATTTATGTAAATAACAAAAGTGTTCAGACCTGTTAACAATCTTTTTAAATTAAAAATGATTATCCTCTGGGCAAAAAAAATATATGTATATATATTTTACAGCTTACTATATTCCAAGTACTGTTATAGACATTAATTAATCATCACAACAAATGTATGAAGTAGATCCTATTATTTGCATTTTAGGGATGAGAGCTAAGTATATAGAGAGGTTAAGTAATTTGACCAAGCCGACATAGCCAGAAAGTTGCAGTACCACTTATCTCTTTACTTTTCATATATTTGTCTTTTGTTTATTCAGCCTGTATCTGCAATGTAAGGTATCTACATAATGCTGATGGTTAATTTAGTGCCTCATTTGGAATAATGAGATGCCTTTGTATCTCCTTATATGCCTCTTAACTGCAGCTACTTCGGTTCTTGGCATTTTATAGCCAACGGATATAGTCCTGTTAGATGTAACCTGGACAGAAGTGTAAACGCAGTCCACGAACCTTCAACCTCTTAGGTGAGGACAGGGTCTGTACTGTAGGAACTTGTGAAGTAGTGTGATTCCAAATTACTCAAAATGATTCAAGAATTGTTCTATATAGTTGAACCTCCTGTAAAGTCAAATCTGCTTTAGGGGACCCAGAGATCTTGAGACAAGCCAAGAAATGCATCTAGTTAGTCTCTTGGACCTCGTTCTGGTTATGTACAGTTTTTGACCCGAACAGGGCTATATCAATTTTTTTTTTTTTATACGGATGTGGACTGATGTCTCACATCTATTAAGGAAAAATACAAAGTACAGAACAATATATATACTGTGACTCAAAATTGAAACACACACACACACAAACTTACACATATACACAGATACACATGTGCATGCATGGTTGCATATGCCTAAAATATCTTAGAACTTGAAATCAATAGTTGTTTCTTTTTTTTTTTTTTTTGGTGGCAATTTAGTGTTACCAAATTTTTTTTTTTTTTTTTTTTTTTTTTAGGGTTTTAGG